>NW_019154108.1:22005494-22150189 GCF_002288905.1 Enhydra lutris kenyoni | reverse complement strand
TTGAGGGAAATTGGAAGGGGAGATGAACCATGAGAGACTATGGACTCTGAAAAACAATCTGAGGGTTTTGAAGGGGTGGGGGGGTTGGGAGCCTGGAGGGCACGTATTGCATGGAGCACTGGGTGTGGTGCATAAACAATGAATTGTTACACTGAAAAGAAATTAAATTTTAAAAAAAGAAAAAAATATATATATATAATATAAATTAAGAAATTATTAAGAAATATGTGGAAGAAAGAGAATACATCCACACATATAATACTAAAGGTATAGATATGGTTAATCTTTAGTGAAGGATATTTAAAACTCCATATTTCCAAGAATTTTGACCTTCCAAGCAATTTTATTATTTACCAGGACAACTGAACATCTGAATTCTAGTTGGATCCTTGAATTAATTAATTTTTCCTAAATCTGCAAATCCCTTCCTCTCCTTTGTAAAAGGTTCTTAGAATCTTAAAAGGAATTGGGTGATTATGTAATAATTTTCTTAAAGCCTTTTTAGTTCTGTTAATTGAAGTCAGGTCTTCACTCACTGGTTGTTTCATATGTGCTATTGTTGTTTTCTGGATCTTGATATCACTTCAATTTGTTTCCCTGATAATCCTAGTGTCCCTATTGATAGTGTGGTGCCAATTCTAGATTATTGCTGAAGCTTCCTTCTTATTTAATAAAAGTGTTATTTTTCTAAAATTCTAATTCCCCTGCATATTCTAATTTTTTAATATCTTTACCCCCAAATTTTGCCAATAGCTGAAAGTACATAATTTGTATTTTCATTAATGTAGATGTTTCAGAGAAATTCTTAGCCAAAACCTATCTAACAAGATTAACATGGGAAAACATTTTTATGAGCAGGAAAGTCAGGCATTTCTAGCCCAAGCAAGGTTTTTTAAATTGATACAGAGGATGACAAATATATTCCAATGGTGATACTTATACAAAATTCAATTGTATAAATAGTTGTTTTGAAAATGAAGAGGGAAACAATTTGTTTTTTCTTTTATTCCAGGACCCAAAGGAGTAATAAATGACTGGAGAAAGTTTAAATTAGAGAGTGAAGACAGAGATTCAATTCCACCTAGCAAGAAGGAGATTCTCAGACAAATGTCTTCTCCTCACGATAGAAATAACAAAGACTTAAAAGAAAGATTCAGCAGAAAGGTAAGGAAAAATCAGTAGTTATAACTTACAATGTGTTTTCAGTCTAAATGACTGTAAAGAATCACTTTAGAGATATAAAATAGATATATTTCAAAAATATTTATTATGATAGTTTATGTTGGCCAACCCCCGCCCCCCAAAAAAACCCCAGAAATGAAGTAAATGCCTGTGAAGGTATTCCATGTTTAAAAATATATATATAGGAGCTCTTAAAAGAATGAGTTACAAATACACGAGCTGACTTACAGGCAGTTCTATAATATGAGAAAGCAAGATACAGAGTATTTTAAGTTATATGATTATTTCATTCTCTAGAGCAAAGGGGAAAAACACATCACTGTATATATTTTTACACTTATAGAATTACATGAACAGTATATAGAAAAGTACGGGGGGAAAAAGGTATGGAAAGACATTCACCAACCTGACAATATTGGTTATTTAGAAGGGTGGAATTGGTTGAAAGATCTCAACTTCCTTTTCCAAATAGGAGAAAGAAAGTAAGCAGAATAAGCCACATTTTTTTTTAAGATATCAAGATATTTTTAAAGCAGAATTTTTTTAAAAATCTCACTTATTGTTATATAATGTGTATGTCCATGTGCTATGTCAAAATATGTTAATGGAGATTATCTCAGAGTATTAGAGTGGTGAATTTCACTATTTATTACTTCCTGCTTTTAGCTTTTAGTGTTTTTTGAATCCTTATAATTAGCATGCATTATTTATATAACAATAATAACAACAATCATATTTTTAAAAAAGATTTTATTTATTTATTTAACAGGGAGAGAGATCACAAGTAGACAGAGAGGCAGGCACAAAGAGAGGGGTAGCAGACTTCCCGCTAAGCAGAGAGAATGAAGCAGGGCTCAATCCTAGGACCCTGAGACCATAACCTGAGCTGAAGGCAGAGGCTTAACCCAATGAGTCACCCAGGCACCCCAACATCAATCGTATTAATTTAAAACCCATTAAGTGACTTCCATTGGGGAATAAATCACGTTAGTGGGTTATATATCTTCAAACCAATGTATATGAGTTGTATATTGATTCTCAACAGACAGACTACATTGGAAACATACTTGGTTCTAGGCTTCTGGCCATTGTAAAAATCTTCAAGTCTAAGAATTTGTTTCCAGGGTGCCTGGGTGGTTCCGTGGATTAAGCCTCTGCCTTCAGCTCAGGTCGTGATCTCAGGGTCGTGGGATCGAGTCCTGCATCGGGCTGTCTGCTTGTCAGGGAGCCTGCTTCCTCCTCTCTCTCTCTGCCTGCCTCTCTGCCTACTTGTAATCTTTCTCTGTCAAATAAATAAATAAAATCTTAAAAAAAAAAACAAAAAACAAAGAGTTAAAAAAAAAAGAATTTGTTTCTAGATTTGGGTTCCTTCACAGACACACTACATGATACAGTTGAGTCAATTAACTTTTCCCATCTGAAGAATTGCAACAACACATCCTCTCTTTGTTTTGAAAAGATGTGAAGAGAAAATAAACATGGAAGTATTAGAAATATGTAAAATGCCCTACAAATGAGAGACATTATGATTATTGAAAGTGTTGCACAAGTTAAGCTTGAGAAATGTATCTGAATGCCTAAACACCTGATTAGAACAAGATCTCACAAACGCATACATAAATCAGTATTACAATACTGATACAATATTTTTATGTTCAGTCTGTTAAATTAACAGTACTATGGTAGTCTGTTAAATTAACAGTACTATGGTAGCAACTTAAAAGTTATATAAAGCATCTAATTTTTTTAGAGTTAAAAAAATAAAATCGAGAATTATCTTAAAGCGAAAAAGTAATATGACAGGGAAAAGAATGAGAAGCAAATACAAGAGGCAGAAATGAGAAGGAATTAATGAAAGAACAAGATATTTCTACTTATCCTGAATCTTAGTATCATCTATAAAATGAGAGTAATAATACCTACCTCATAGTTTCATTGTGAGATTTGAGTAAGATAACCTATGCAAAGTGCCTAAAAACATATTAGATTTTCCATAAATACTAGTTTCTTGTCTTCTCAATTCTCCTCCACTTTAAAAATTATCAGCAGTTGCTATTTGAGACGCTGCTTGATGGCAAAGCAGCAGCAGAGAATCCCCTTGAGAGCCATCCAACTTCTATGGTCCTGGCGGCACCACGTCTCTCAATCACACAATCTCCCACATACGTATATATGTATATATGTATTTTGGTGGAGGAGGAGACTGTTTAACATTCTATGGAATAAGTTAATAATGGTGTAGCTATTTAAAAAGGCTCTGCAGTGGAAAGTAGCTGTGTTGAAAGACAGAAGTTAAGTCTTTTCTCACTTTAGCCTAAACCAGTAGATAAGAATTACCTTCAGGCAATTTAAAGCTCATTTAAAGATGGCTCACTCAGCCTCATACATACAAGTTTTAATTCAGTAGGTCCTGGGTGGTGCTCCAAAATTTGCTTTTACCAGAATTTCTCAGGTGCTGCTGACCCAGCATCAACCTCTTGAATGATCTGATGAACTCCAAATAATAGTAAAATCTTTCTTGCCTGAATTCCATCCCATATATTCCAAAAAGTCAGTAAGTGATAAGACATAGTTTTTTAAGGATATAATTTTTTAAAGAACTTTTGTGGAGGAGACATTATTATCTAAAGGCATTTGTTAGGAGTACATTTAAATTGTGTGTGTATACCTTTTTATTTTTTATGAAAGCCACTCCAGAGTAGACCCTGGTGGAATTTTTTCACCCAAAGTGATGGGTAGCTAAGTGGCATATTTTTCTCACAGAGATTGTAACCATCTCATGGCTCAACCACATTCAACAATATTTAGCCATGCATTTAATCAAGCAAAAATTACTGAGTTCCTATTATGTGCCAGATGCTACAGCAGATAATGAGGAGAGATGAATGATACAAAATTCCTGCCCCATGGGACATATCAGTTATAAAAACTATTATGAAATAAATAAGTACATGACATAATGTCAGGTAGTATTTGTTGCTATGAAGAAAAATAAACCAATATTAGGAATAGAAAGCATGGTGTGGGAACTTTTTGAGGTAGTATAATCAAAGAAGGTAACATTCTCAACTCTTTGAGTTGAGAATGGGTTTGGTATGTCTAAAAATTATAAATTTCTGGGGGCACCTACGTGGCTCAGGTTAAGTGTCTGCCTTCGGCTCAGGTCATGATTCCAGAGTCCTGGGATGGAGCCCTGCAGAAGGCTCCTGCTCAGCAGGAAGCCTGTTTCTCCCTCTCCCTCTGCCCCTCCCCCCTACTCGTGCACACACATGCTCTCTCTCTCAAATAAATAAATAAAATCTTTTAAAAAATGTAAAAAAAGAATATAAATTTCTGACCAAATTATCTCAATCATTTCTTTTGTCTATTTCTAGATGAGCATTCAAGAATATGAATTAATTCACCGAGACAAAGAAGATGAAAATTGTCTTCGTAAATACCGTAGACAGTGTATGCAGGATATGCACCAGAAGCTGAGTTTTGGGCCTAGATATGGGTTTGTGTATGAGCTGGAAACTGGGGAGCAGTTCCTGGAAACCATTGGAAAGGAGCAGAAAATCACAATTGTTGTTCATATTTATGAAGATGGTATTAAGGGTTGTGATGCTCTAAACAGTAGCTTTACATGCCTTGCAGCTGAATACCCTATGGTCAAGTTTTGTAAAATAAAAGCTTCTAATACAGGTGCTGGGGATCGCTTTTCCTCAGAGGTACTCCCCACACTGCTTGTTTACAAAGGTGGGGAACTCATAAGCAATTTTATCAGTGTTACAGAACAATTTGCTGAAGAATTTTTTTCTGGGGATGTGGAGTCTTTCCTAAATGAATATGGATTACTACCTGAAAGAGAGATACATGCCCTAGATCAGACCAACATGGAAGAAGATACTGAATAAAGAGTCATTATGTCAACATCTCATATTTCTCCAAGTTGAACATTGATTTTCGTAGTATCCATATTCCTTTAGAGAACACAAAGTATGCCTGTGGCTATTTTAATTTGTAAGAAAAAAAAAGATTGATACTAAAATTATTTGATTGGCATTTCTTATTTACTTAAATGAATAGAAGGCTTTACTACAAAATATTGTAGTCTTCAGTAACATGTTAGTAGTCAGAGGATATAGATAATATTGTGATGGTTTTCAAAAATCCCTTTCAAGTTATGTGTTGGCTTTTTTACTCCTTTTCTTTTCCTCAGTATTATTATTTGGACTTTTAAAATCATATTATCAATCATAATTTTGCTCATGTGATAAGAATAAAGTTTCATGAGGAAATAAGTTTTCTATTTGAATTCTGTTCTTTCTCAAGTACTACATTATCAGGGCCCTAAAAACATTATACAACCCAAAATATTTTAAAAAATTATTCAGTAAGGTATTTTACATTATATATATATATATATATATATATATATATATATATATATTTATATAAGAAACTTAAAAACTTTGTGTCACATTAAAGTTATAAAAAAAGGTAGTTTTTTTTAAAAATGCAACTTCAGAAGTTAACCATATTTAGGAAAAAAAAGTTTTCCTCTATGGACAAAAGAATATTTAGTAGTGACATAATTACAACTATCATTTTTATTGTCTATTATGGGCCAGGATCTTATACATACAAAGTATAATTTTTGACCACAATTCCATGAGTAGATATCCACAAGTGGATAGCACTTTATAAATGATGAAACTGAAATTCGAGAAGTTTCCCTTGAAATTCAAATGTTTCCCTTGAAAACACTGGGAAAATTTTCCTCCTACGTGAACAAATGGAAATGCACAACAAAATATAATTTGAAAAATGTTTTTAAATGCATCATGAATGAACTGTAGAGCAAGATAAAAGAAACTTCTAGGGGTCTGAATCATAGTGTAAAGTAATGGTGAGTGAGAGCTGAAGCACTATGGTCTATATTTGAAGACATGGTGCTTGATAAATCCCCCAAAACTGGCTCCCGGTGGGAAGTCTGCTTAAAATAGATTTCCCTGAGGCACCTGGGTGGCTCAGTCAGTTAAGCAACTGCCTTCAGCTCCCGTCATGATCCTGGAGTCCTGGGATTGAGCCCCCCATCAGGATTCCTGCTCAGGAGGGAATTCTGCTTCTCTCCCTCCCTCAGCTCATGCCCTCTCTCCCCCTTACTCTCACTCTTTCAAATAAATAAATAAAATCTTAAAAAAAAAAACAAACCCAGATTTGTTTATTTTCCCCCTGGCAGATGAATATTCAAATCAGACATTTGTCACAAGTTGTAGTCTCCACTATACTAAATGAAGATTTTGTATCTTCTCTTTCCTTAAATTTTTCATACTCTTTTCCCCCAGTCCAAGCACTTCACCTTCCTCATACTTCATTAAGAAAATATAAATCATTTTTTAAAAGATTTTATTTATTTGAAAGAGAGAAATACAAGCAGACAGAGAAACAGGCAGGAGGGAGAAGCAGGCTCCCCATGGAGCAGGAAGCCCGATGAGGGGTTCTATCCCAGGACCCTGGGATCATGACCCAAGTTGAAGGCAGATGCTCAACCAACTGAGACACCCAGTTGCCCTGAGAAAAGAGAAGTTATAAGACAGGCCCTGCTTCACCTTTCCATCACCAGTCTAAAATATGCAACTCCATATTCCAAGACGGCAGAGGTGTAGGAGACCTTAGTCTTGTCTGGTCCCAGGAATTCAGCTAGATAGCTATCAAATCATTCTGACACCTGTGAACTCAACTGGAGATCTAAGATAAGAATTCCTGCAATTCCTACTGGGCATTTACCCTCAAAATACAGATGTAGTGAAAAGAAGGGCCATCTGTACCCCAATGTTTATAGCAGCAATGGCCACGGTCGCCAAACTGTGGAAAGAACCAAGATGCCCTTCAAAGGACGAATGGATAAGGAAGATGTGGTCCATATACACTATGGAGTATTATGCCTCCATCAGAAAGGATAAATACCCAACTTTTGTATCAACATGGATGGGACTGGAAGAGATTATGCTGAGTGAAATAAGTCAAGCAGAGAGAGTCAATTATCATATGGTTTCACTTATTTGTGGAGCATAACAAATAACATGGAGGACATAGGGAGATGGAGAGGAGAAGGGAATTGAGGGAAATTGGAAGGGGAGATGAACCATGAGAGACTATGGACTCTGAAAAATAATCTGAGGGTTTTGAAGGGGCGGGGGGTGGGAGGTTGGGGGAGCCATGTGGTGGGTATTATGGAGGGCACGTATGGCATGGAGCACTGGGTGTGGTGCATAAACAATGAATTCTGTTCTGCTGAAAATAAATTAAAAAAAAAAGAATTCCTGCAATTCTACAAATAGATAAGCAACCACTTTTTACACAGTAAGAGGTGTGGAGAAATGAATCCAAGGTGATATATCATCAGAAGATAAACCATGAGGACAGGGAGCCTCCAAAAGCTGGCACCAGAAAGTGATGTAGCAGCAGAGCACAAAATCAGAATTTTAGAAGTCTGCCCTGGTGAGGGATGTCCTTGCCTGAAAGGTGGTTAGGTGGCAAAGTGAGACAGAATCCTGGGTGAGACAGTGTGGTCTCAGGATCCCTGAGATCACAGGAAGACTGGGAGTGCTTAATTATGGCAGAACTCGCAGGCATTGAAGCAGGGAAGCCAGCTGCAATAGCAAGCCCAGGAGCGAGCTCTCAGCTCAGGGTTGCCATATAATGAAAATTGGGACTCAGTTGGGTGACTGCTCTCCAAGCAGGGGCCCGGGGAGTGGCAGAACTGTGGTAATATTCCCCATTTCTCCCCAGGAGGAGCAGCACAGGTGCACACCTCAGGAGTCTTCAGGGTTTGGAGACTTGAAGTTGTGTGCTTGAAATAAAAATGCTTGGTTGCAAGTTGGATGAGTACACAGTGTGGATGGAGACCAAGGAGACAGGAGTGACTGACTGCTTTTTCCCTGTGGGTGCATTGAAATGTGAGGCCCCAAACTCTGGGTTCTGGGGCTAGAGATTGAGAGGCCACCATTTTCTTTCTCATCCTCTAAAGTGGCACGGAAAGACTTCAGGGAACTAAAGCCACATAGAGCAATCTGGAACCTTTACTTAGCCTGGCCCCCTAGCAAAGGTTGTGGAATTCCATCCAGGGAGATGATCAGCAAGAACATCCTGCTAAGACCAAGTTTACTGATCATAAAAAACTGCAAAACTCCAGTGATAGGGAAAAATAGTATATAGAATTCATGAGGGTTTTTTTTCCCAACGATTCTTCAGTCTTTCAATTTTATTTTTTTCTTTCATTTTTCAACCATTTTCTTATTTCATCAGCTCTTGTTTTCAAATCTTTTTTTAATTTTCATTTTTTTAAGATTTTATTTATTTATTTATTTGACAGATAGAGATCACAAGTAGGCAGAGAGGCAGGCAGAGAGAGAGAGGAGGAAGCAGGCTCCCTCCTGAGCAGAGAGCGGGATGTGGGGCTCGATCCCAGGACCCTGGGACCATGACCTGAGCCGAAGGCAGAGGCTTTAACCCACTGAGCCAGCCAGGAGCCCCTTAATTTTCATTTTTACAGTTACATTCTATCCTTCTTATTTAATTTTATTTTTGTATATATGTGAGCTTTTCTTTCTTCAGAATTTTGGGATGCAGTTTCTTCTAATAAACAGATCAAAATACACCCAGAATCTAGTGTATGGCTTTCTTCACTTTACCTTTCTGATCATATTTTCTCCCTTTTCTTCTTTTGTTTGTTTTTGTTTATTAAAGTCTTTTTAAATTTTCATCCTTACAGTTACAATTTTCTGTAATGTATTTTATTTTATTCTTGTATATATGTAAGTTTTTCTTTCTTTACAATTTTGAGATGTAGTTTCTTCTAACAAAGGCCACAATACACTCAGGATGTAGTGTATTGCTCTGTTCTGTTCACCTATCTCTTTATATTCCTTCTCTTTGTTTCTTCCTTGCTTTTTCTCTTTTAATTTTCATTTTTACACTTACATTCTGTCCTTTTATTGTATTTAATTTTATTTTTATACATATATGTTTTTCTTTCTTTACTATTCTGGGATCTAGTTTTCTAACAAACCGACCAAAATATACACAGACTCCAGTGCATTGCTCTGTTCTTTTCACTTCTCTGATTATATTCTGTCTTTAAAAAAAATTTTTTTTCAATTTTGGATCTCTTCTAATTTGTCTAGCGTCTATTTCTCTGGGTTTGTTGTTACCCTTCTGGTATTTTGTTCTCTTGTTCATCTATTCTTCTCTGGACAGAATGACAATACAGAAAAACTCACCTCAAAAAAGAGAACAAGAAGCAGTACTGATTGCAGGGACCATATGGATAGGAGTAAGATGTTGGAACTGGAGTTCAGAATAATGATTATAAAGATACTAGCTGGAATTGAGAAAAACATAGAAGACACAAGAGAATCCCCTTCTGGAAAAATGAAATAACTAAAACCTAATAAAGTCAAAATAGAAAAAGCTATTAATGAGGTGCAATAAAAAAATGGAGGCTCTAACTGCTAGGATAAACAAGGCAGAAGAAAGAATTTGTGATATAGAAGACCAAATGATGGAGAATAAAGAAGTTGAGAAAAAGAGACATAAACAACTACTGGATTATGAGGGGAGAATTTGAGAGAAAAGTATTACTATAAAGTGAAACAATATTGGGATATTTGGGATCCCAGAAGAAGAGAAAAGAGAGAGTGGGGCAGAAGGTATATTGGAGCAAATTATAGCAGAGAACTTCCCTAATTTGGGGAAGGAAACAGTCATTCAAGTCCAGGAGGCACAGAGAATCCCCGCTCAAAATCCATAAAAATATGTCAACAGCCCAACATATAATAGTGAAACTTAAAAATCTCAAAGACAAAGAGAAAATCCTGAAAGCAGTTAGGGACAAGAGGTCCATAACCTACAAGGGTAGCAACATTAGACTGGCAGCAGACCTATCCACAGAGACTTGGCAGGCCAGAAAGGACTGGCATAATATATTCAGCATGCTAAATGAGAAAAATATGCAGTCAACAATAGTTTACCCAGCTAGGATGTCATATAAAATTGGAGAGATAAAAAGCTTCCAGGACAAACAGAAACTAAAAGAAATTGTGATCACTAAACCAGCCCTGCAATAAATATTAAAGGGGATCCTTTAAGTGAAGACAGAGAGCAAAAATAACATAAACAAGAAAGGAACAGAAACAATGAACAGAAACAGTGACTTTACAGGTAATACATTGACACTAAATTCATATATTTCAATAGTTACTCAATGTAAATGGGCTAAATGCTCTAATCAAAAGACACAGGGTATTCAAATAGATAAAAAAGCAAGACCCATCAATATGCTTTCTGCAAGAGATTCATATTAGACTCAAAGACACCTCCAGATTTAAAGTTGGGGGGTAGAAAACGATTTATCATGCTAATGGACGCCAAAAGAAAGTGGGGGTGCCAATCCTTATATTAGACAAATTAGATTTTAAACCAAAGACTGTAATAACAGATGAGGAAGGATACTATATCATATTTAAAGGGTCTATCCAACAAGAAGATATAACAATTATAAATACGTGTGCCCCTAACAAGGGAGCAGCCAATTATAGAAAACAATTAATAACAAAATTTAAAAAACACGGGGCGCCTGGGTGGCTCAGTGGGTTAAGCCGCTGCCTTCGGCTCAGGTCATGATCCCAGGGTCCTGGGATCGAGCCCCGCATCGGGCTCTCTGCTCAGCGGGGAGCCTGCTTCCTCCTCTCTCTCTACCTGCCTCTCTGCCTGCTTATGATCTCTCTCTGTCAAATAAATACATAAAATCTTAAAAAAAAAATTTTAAAAACACTTTGATAATAACATAATATAGGGGACTTCAACATCCCACTCACAGGAGATGGACAGATCATCTAAGCAGAGGGTCAACAAAGAAACAAGGGTTCTGACTGGCACAATTGACCAGATGGACTTCACAGATATTTTCAGGGCATTTCATCCTAAAGCAACAGAATACACCTTCTTCTTGAGTGCACATGGAACATTCTCCAGGACAGATCACATACTGGGTCACAAATCATGTTTCAACCATTACCAAAAAATTGGGATCATTCCCTGCATATTTTCAGACCACAATGCTTTGAAACTGGAACTCAATCACAAGAGGCAATTTGGAAAGAACTCAAATACATGGAGGCTAAAGGCATCCTACTAAAGAATGAATGGCTCAACCAGGAAATTAAAGAAAAATTTTAAAAATTCATGGAAACAAGTGAAAATGAGAACACAACCATTCAAAACCTTTGGGAAGCAGCAAAAGCGGTCCTAAGAGGGAAGTATATAGCACAAGTCTTTCTAAAACAAACAAACAAACAAACAAAAAACAAGAAAGTTCTCAAATACACAACCTAAACTTACACCTAAAGTAGCTCAAGAAAGAATGGCAAATAATGCTAAACCCAGCAGGAGAAGAGAATTAACAAAGCTTAAGCTTAAGCTTTAAGCAGAAATCAATGAAATAGAAACCAAAAGAACAGTAGAACAGAACAATGAAACTAGGAGCTGGTTCTTTAAATGAATAACAAGATTGATAAAAACCCTGGCCAGACCTATCAAAAAGAAAAGAGAAAGGACCCAAATAAGTAAAATCATGAATTAAAAAGGAGAGATCACAACCAACCCCAAAGAAATACAAACAATTATAAGAACATATTGTGAGCACCTATATGTCAAGAAATTAGGCAATCTAGAAGAAATAAATGCATTCCTAGAGATGTATTTAACTACCAGTATGGAAACAGGAAGAAATAGAAAACCTGAACAGACCCATATTCCTTGGTGGTTACCAAGGAATCTGAAGCAGTAATCAAAAATCTCCCAACAAAAAAGAGTCCAGCACTGAATGGCTTCCCAAGGGAATTCTATCAAACATTTAAAGAAGAACTAATATCTACTCTTCTGAAGCTCTTTCAAACATTAGAAATGAAAGGGAAACTTCCAAACTCGCTTTATGAGGCCAGCATTACCTTGATCCCAAAACCAGACAAAGACCCCACCAAAAAGGAGAATTACAGACCAATATCCCTGAGGAACATGGGTGCCAAAATTCTCACCAAGATACTAGCTAGTAGGATCCAAAAGTACATTAAAAGGATTATTCACTAGGACCAAGTGGGATTTGTTCCTGGGCTGCAAACGTGGTTCAACATCTGCAAATCAATCAATGGGATACACTACATTAATAAAGAAAGGACAAGAACCATGTGATCCTCTCAATAGATGCAGAAAAAGCATTTAACAAAGTATATCATACTTTCTTGATTAAAATTCTTCACAGTGTAAGGATAGAAGGAACATACTTCAATATCATAAAAGCCATCTGTGTAAAGCCCACAGTGAATATAATTCTCAATGGGGAAAAACTGAGAACTTTTCCCCTATGGTCAGGAACACGACAGGGATGGCCACTCTCACCATTATTGTTCAACATATTACTGGAAGTCATAGCCTCAGCACCAAACAACAAAAAAGAAATAAAAGGCATCTAAATCGGCAAATAAAAAGTCAAATTCTCACTCTTCATGGATGATGTGATACTTTATGTGGAAAACCTAAATTACTCCATGCCAAATTGCTAGAACTTACACAGGAATTCTGCATAATGGCAGGATATAAAATCAATGCAGAGAAATCAGTTGCATTTCTATAAACTAACAATGAGACAAAGGAAAAAGAAATCAAGGAATCAATCCTGTTTAAAATTACACCAAAAACAGTAAGATACCTAGGAACAAACCTAACCAAAGAAGCAAAGGATCTGTACTTAGAAAACTACAGAACACTCAGGAAAGAAGTTGAGGAAGACACAAAGAAATGGAAAAAACATTCCAGGCTCACGGATTGGAAGAACACATATTGTTAAAATGTCTAAGGTATCCAGAACAAACTACACATTCAATGTAACTCTTATCAAAATATCACCAACTTTTTTCACAGAGCTGGAACAAATAATCTTAAAATTTGCATGGAACCAGAAAAGACCCCAAGTAGCCAGATGAATGTTTAAAAAGAAAACCAAAGCTGGTGGCATCACAATCCTGGACTTCAAGCTCTATTAGAAAGCTGTAATCATCAAGACAGTATGGTACTGGCACAGAAACAGACACATAGAGCAATGGAACAGAAAAGAGAACTCAGAAGTAGACCCTCAACACTACGGTCAGCTAATCTTTGACAAAGCAGGAAGAATATCTAATGGAAAAGGACAATCTCTTCAACAAATGGTGCTGGGAAAATTGGACAGTCACGTGTAGAAGAACGAAACTGGACCATTTTCTTACACCATACACAAAGATAAACTCAAAATGGATGAAATACCTAATGTGAGACAGGAATCCATCAAAATTCTAGAGGAGAACACAGGCATCAATCTCTATGACTATCAACCTCTTCTGGTTAGACACATTTCCAAAGGCAAGGGAAAAAAGGCAAAAATGAACTAATGGGACTTCATCAAGATAAAAAGCTTTTGCACAGCAAAGGAAACAATCGACAAAGCCAAAAGACAACCGACAGAATGGGAGAAGATATTTGTAAATGTCTTATCAGATAAAGGAGTAGTAACCAAGACCTATAAAGAACTTATCAAACACAACATCCAAGAACAAATAATCCAATCAAGAAAGGGCAGAAGACATGAATGGACATTTCTGCAAAGAAAACATCCAAATGGCCAACAGACACATGAAAAAATGCTCCACAGAACTTGGCATCAGGGAAATACAAATCAAAACCACAAGAAGATACCACCTCACACCTGTCAGAAAAGCTATAATTCACAGGTCAGTATAGGACAGAAGTGGGCAAGGATGTGGAGAAAGGGGACCTCTCTTACACTGTTGGTGGGAATGCAAGCAGGTACAGTCACTCTAGACAACAGTCTGAATGTTACTTAAAAAGCTGAAAATGAAGCTTCCTTATGACCCAGCAATTGCGCTACTGGGTATTTACCCCAAAGATACAAATATAGTGATCCAAAGGGGCACTTGCACCCTAATGTTTACAGCAGCAATCTCCAGATTAGCCAAACTATGGAAAGAGCCCAGATGTCCATTGACAGATAAATGGATAAAAAAGATATTATGGATACACACACAAACACACACAATGGACTATTAGTCAGCCATCACAAAAGTGAAATCTTACCATTTACAATGACATTGATGGAACTCCATGGTATTATGCTAAGCAAAATGAGTGAATCAGAGAAAGACATTTATCATGTGTTCTCATTCATTTGTGGAATTTAAGAAACAAAACAGAGGATCATAGGAGACGAGAGGGAAAAAAACAAAACAAGATGAAATCTGAGGAGACAAACCATAAGAGATTCTTTATCATTGAAAATAAACTGAGGGGGACGCCTGGGTGGCTCAGTGGGTTAAAACCTCTGCCTTAGGCTCAGGTAATGATCCCAGAGTCCTGGGATCGAGCCCCGCATCAGGCTCTCTGCTTGGCAGGGAGCCTGCTTCCTCCTCTCTCTCTGCCTGCCTCTGCCTACTTGTGATCTCTCTCTCTGTCAAATAAATAAATAAAATGTTTTAATAAAAAAAAAGAAAAGAAAAGAAACTGAGGGTTTCTAGAGGGGAGGAGGTATTAGGATAGGGTAAATGGGTAATGGACATTAAGGAGGGCATAAGCACTGGGTGTTATATAATACTGCTAAATCACTGACCTCTGTCTCTGAAACTAATAATATATGTTAATTAATTTATTTTAAATAAAAAATTTAAAAATGAAATAAAATGTGCACCTGTACATAAACACTGTTCCCACTGACAGTAAGATGAATCAACTGTCTATTTTAAATACCTCATGGCCTATTTCTAAGTTTTAAAACATATATCATAAACCCTATTTCTAAGTTGATAAATTCTAGACATATCACAAAGAGGAAAAAGTACTAGGAGAGAGACACACAGGATAATTACATATAAAATAAGAATTTTTTTAAAAAGTCCAGCATCTTTTCTCCTAGCAAACAAACTTATTAATCCTTTACAGAGTTCTCTGTTAGGGAATTACTGGACTCAAAAAGTCTTAGCAAGAAAACGGGATCCTTATACGAGATATTTTTAATGGAAACACTCCTGAGTGGAATGACTCTTTAGATTGACATTAATTAATTAATGAGCTGGAAGTAAATACTTGGGCAAGGCAGTGAGGAATGATAGTGAAATGGGTATCTCTAAAGAGAATAATATTTTAAGAATAAAATATAAGTTCTTCTCAATCACTAGTCTTTATAAACTACAATGTAGTACAGCTTTTAGGGCAGGGGTAGAAGAGCATAGCTAAACAGTGAAAGAAGATTCATCTATGGAAAAGAAGAATAAAAATGTGTGCTTTGAAAGATTCCTTCAATGAAAGCTTTATTCTTGTATTAGCCATGCATTAATTTAAAATAGAGAGCTAGCATGCTTAAGCAGGACTAAACCCAGGAATGTATTTAACCCATAATTGCCAAAACAAAAGTAACTAGGTGGCACCTGTGTAGAGAGTATGTGATGATAGCAACCATTCTCAAAATAAGCACTTGGTGACTAATGGATGCCAGAATGGAGATTTGATGGTAACACTCAGCAGGAAGAGTCAAACAAAAGGCAGGATTTGACTAGAATATTTGAAACCCGCTGCTGCAGAAAACCTGGATTACAAACCCCCCTCCTGTAAACACTCATTCTGCTTTTATATTTGGCAGGAGAAGAGGAAGAGATCATTTTTGTCTCGGCAGAAGAATGAAGTTCTAAATGTAAAGGTCTAAGATGTCATAACATGTCTCATAAGAAACCACCCAAATAATAACTGGAACAGACTTGAAAGAAGCCAACAGTTTCAGTTGCAAAGTATTATTAAAATAATAGGAAAATTTTAAGGAACAGTAAAATTATCTTGGTAAGTGTGAAGCTCATTCATTCATTTGTTCCTGAAATATTTATGGATAAGCTGCAATGTGCCATGTAGCGTTCTTGACCTGAAGGAGCTTCAGGTAAAGAAAACAGACATTTAAACAAGAAATAGCTAATACCTGCATCTATGTTTATATCTATATCCATGTCTATATTTGTAGTGGTGGTTAGTATCCTGAGCACTGGTACCAGACTTCTGGGGTTAATATTGTGATCTCGGGTAAGTTAGTTAATACCTCTGTACCCATTTGCTCATCTGTGAAATAAGGATAATAATACCACATCCTCATAGGGCTGTGAAGGAAAAATGAGTGAATCATGTAATCTACTTAGAACAGTACTCAAATATTTGTTATTATTGTTACTATTACTAGTAGGTACCTATGAAGTAAAATGGTATATACAGTACCTAGGTACAAGATCATAAAGATATGCTCCTGTAAATAGTAGCTAATTTATGAAGAAGGTGGGATGCAACTCATCTATCCCAAACACATGACTCACCTTCCTGGATATAAGGATCTTATTAAAAATTCTATATATTTGAATTGAATGAAAGATATTCCAAAAAACTGCTATTTCAAATGGACTGTAGAGACAACAATAAATATAAATTTAATCAGTTCTAAAAACAGACATGTGAAATAAATATTACACACAAATGAGAAAGATACTTACAGAATTTTGAATTTTTTATACAAGATAATCATGATCATTTACTTAGTTCAAATATATCTAGTAAACTTTAATCTCATGATGAAAGTTTGATTTCTCCTTGTTTTACTACATTTTCCACAAGTTTCAAGTGTCTGATACATATAAGGAATTATATGTTAAATAATAGAAAGAGGGTGATAAAAATGAGTAAGATATAGTCATTTTTCCTTCCCCAAAGATTTATAGTCTAAGAGAACACACATTACTGAAGTTGAAAGACACGGGATCTTGTTTTTATTTTATGTATTACTGTTTTAGGTCTTATATTCTGGATGCACCGGAGATTGGATTTCAGTGAAGAAATTATTCTCCATTCATGCCCCTCTAGTGAGCTAATACACACTGTCATCTCTATTCAGTTCTTCCTGTTATTTCACTATCAACTCCCTTTTTGAAATCTTCAATCTCAATATACCACTCTCTGATGAAGGATAGCGATCTATCCTTCCAAATCTCTCCATCCTTTGCTTTCAATGCACACGTTCTACAACACTTCCAGTTTCTCAACCAAACCTCTTTAACACTTTTTCCATTTTCCTGGCTGATATATAATATACATTATCTCATTTGATTCTCACAGTTGCTCTATGAGGTAGGCAGAGCAATGGTTTTAATATGTCCTGTTCAAGGATGGAGACAATTTTTTTTTCAGCATTATTGAGGTGTAACTGACAAAATTCTAAGATGTCTAAGGTATAGAACATGAGGACTGGATATACATATATACTGTGAAAGGATCTGTTCCCCCCCCCACCGACACATACACTAAATGAGTTAATTAACCTAAATGATGGAGAAATTAAGGTGTTTATGGTTAGTTGACTTGTCTCAGTTTACACAGCTAGTAAAATGTAGAGTCAGAACCTAACCTTGGGCCTCCAGATTCTAATGCCTATGCTCTTCTCATCACATTATACTTCTTACTTACCAGTCATCCATACAAAGCCTAATTTTGGGATTGCCTAAAATTAGAAGATCTGTCTTAACATATTTCATGTCCATATGTCAATTCTTCAGGGGGGAAAAAAATTACCTGAAATCCAGATAAAGCTTCAGTTAAGTCTCACAACTCCAAAATCAATATGGTGGCTATGGCCCTGATAGAGAGAACAGGTCTAAGTACATAAACTCAGTTTTCAATTGTGGATTTTCCTTATTTGGGCAATAGCATTTAAAAAAAACATTAAATTTTATCTTCAGGTTCTTATATATAACAAGTATCAAAGTTTTTTTTTTTTTATCTTTCAGGGCTTTTATTTTTTTCATAGTATATAAGACAATGCTTCTAAAAAATCATTTTCATAAAACCAGGTGTTTTACCCTAGGCTACTTTATTTCTCAGAATGTCCACTCCCCACTCCAATCCCTAAGCACATACTATCTTGATTTAATCATGCTATCTCAAAAACAAGAATTCATTTTTAAGGCTGACATTTATTCATTGCTGACAAGACACAATTATCTCCTCCACAGGGTTCCTGTTCTAACAAATAATGCACTTTCAACAGGCAATAATAAAAACACATGAAATTGAACTTGCTAGGTAACTTGAATTACAAAGATGCAATACTAATAAATTGTATAAAACCCACAGAAGTTTAGAAGCAGAAAACCATAGCTGTACATTTACATTTATTAAAAATAAATACATTTTATTGATGCCATTTTGCCCATCATTTTTCATACTTTGAGCACTTAAAGAAAAAAAGGATTTACAAATTTTATTTTGTGGTTTTCACTTTGGTGGGGGAATAGAGAAAACTTTTAAACCACCATTTGACTTTTTCCTGAGGAGAAATAGCACTGAATTGCTATTCATTTGAAACTAGAGTTATTTTACTACTCTTCTCAGTTCCACGGTGAAAATTTAAAGTTGAAATTGTTCCAAATATAACAGTAGTAACAAGAAACATAAATGATTTAAGTCCACTAATTAAAAGGCACATATCATCAATTTAGACCTTCAAAAAACCTAGATACTTGCTGTTCAGAATAGATGACATTTAAAGTGTAAGGACACAGAAAAGTTGGAAGTAAAATGATGGACATATACAGATAACTGAGGTTTAAAAGATATAAAAACTATGAACAACTTAATGCCAACCAATTTGAAAACACACAAAATGGGAAATTTTCTAGAAAATATAACTTACCAGAATTGACTTAAGAAAAACAGAAGTCTGAATAATCCTGTAGAAGCAAAGAAACCAGAGAACTAGTTACAAAATATTACCCAGATCCAGATGTATTTATAAGTTAGCCCTATCAAACTGATGAGAAACTGATCATTTTATATAGTCTTTTCCAGAGAGCAGAAAGAGAGAGAATAATCACCAACTGATTTAATTAAACTAAGGTAATCTTGATATTGTAATTTTCCAAATTTAGAAAAACAGTCAATGAGAAAAGGAAATCACAGGCTAATGTCACTTATTCATTTGGATGCAAAAATTCTAAATAAGGTATTAGCAAATTGAATCCAATATTATATGTAAAAGGTAAAATATGACCCAGTTGTGTTTATCTCTGGGATGTAAGACTGAATGTTTGAAGTTCATTAACTGTAGACTATGCTCCTACCCTGGTCTTGCTATCTTTAGTTTCTGGCATCACTGCCTGGGCTGCTTCCCACCTTCAAGCCATATTGGTACGGCTATCAAAATTTGTTATGGTAGCAGTGACTACTCACTTAGTCTGAGTGAGTCCTCTGATCAACAGACCCAGAATCTAACCTCCTCAAAATCACTGACATT
Organism: Enhydra lutris kenyoni; assembly: GCF_002288905.1. NCBI lineage: Eukaryota > Metazoa > Chordata > Mammalia > Carnivora > Mustelidae > Enhydra > Enhydra lutris. The sequence goes on along the minus strand of NW_019154108.1, from coordinate 22,130,601 downwards.
AAATCTTAAAGGATAATTAATCTTGCATTCATTACAAGAAACATCCAAGAGGGAAAGTTCCCCCCATCTCTGCCCCTCTCACTACTGCCTGCCCGCTTCGAACTTGCCATTGCCATAATACTCTACCATACCTACTTCCCTTCCCCTTCCTCTCTAAAAGAGACTCACTTCCCTTTACTTTCTTTTTTTAAAAATATTTTATTTATTTAGTTGACAGAGAGAGAGAGAGAGAGAGAGAGAGATCACAGGCAGAGAGGCAGGCAGGAAGCAGGCTCCCTGCTGAGCAGACAGCCTGATGCAGGGCTCAATCCCAGGACCCTGAGATCATGACCTGAGCTGAAGGCAGAGGTTTTAACCCATTGAGCCACCCAGGCACTCTACCTTCAATGGTTCCCCAAACATGCCTTCCATAGCTTCCATAACTGAAACCTCATTCTTCAAAGAAGGCATAGCTTCCCTTCATCATTTTCAAGTGATTATTCTTTCAAAAACCCAAATATCATTCTTAGCACTCTCCTTTACTCTGGATCATTATTACTACTTGCTTCTGTAAAAAAATCATATGTACTTTTTAAAAGGCTCATTCTATTTGTCTGTATCACTTTTCTTCCGTTCTTGTAACTGTCAACTGACCTTCTAATCATCCTCCCTCATTTATCAAAAACTAGATACTCTACTCAAACAACCTTCCTTTATGCTTCAAATTTTATCACGCTGGGTGTTATCATTATTTTAGCAGACCAACCTCCCATAATCTGAACTTTCTTTTTGTTGACTTCCTCTTCTCTTGACCTTCAATAACCTACTTCACCTTATCCACTCATGTCATTTGCTATCATCTCTGTGTTATTTCTTCCCAAATCACCATTCCAGGTATTTTTACTTATGATCACAATCATGTCTTCTTATTTACTTGTCAACTACCATAAAAATGTGGGTCTTTGATTTCTTCTAGATTTCCACCACATTGGTCTTTTTACATTTCCAAATCATTAAAGCATTCTCTTGCTCTCTCTCTTTCCATTACATTTCTAACTCATTAAGGCATTCTCGTTCTCTTTCTCTCCCCCTCTCCCCATTTCCATCTCTTCATTTCCTTTCATATTCAGCTTAGATTTCATGGTTCACCATTTAAATAATATTTTTGAATAATATTCTTGCCAATATCCTAATTTTCTAGCTCTTGGTTTCAACTTAACTTTTAGACAAGACCTACAGATCACTTTTTTTTTTTTTTTTAAATCTGAGAAGACCGACTACTGGGGGGAAATCACACAATTTCATTCATTTATTATTACTAACCTCAAATGAGACTGTACTGGTACACTGCCTGGTAATCCCAATTTCTTTGGTCAATTTGATCTCCCATTCTTGGCAACAATTCCTTGAAATCTTCTTTATTCTCTTTCTTTCCTCTCAGCAGATGACCTTTCCAACTTCATAGAAATCTGAAGGCATCAGATAAGATAATCTTCAGCTTTGCACTACCAAACCTTACACCAATTTTCTTCACTTTCTGAGGTATTATATTATATGTTCCTTCTTTCAAGGCCAATAGCTACCTATGCTTTAGAGAGTATCCTCAGGAATCTTAAACTCGTTTTCTTGCTTCTGTGCAATCATTCCTCTTGCTTCTACATACTCAATCACTCCCTTTCATTAATATATTCCCCCTTAATATGTATATGCCCCACCATTAGGTTTAGCATGTCACTTTTTGAAGCTCACCTCAGTCTCTGAATTGTTAAAATGAAAATATTGTATAAGTTGTAAAGCTCTATATGAGAGTTAGTTTTATGTTATAATTTGTTCTAATCTAAAGAGCAAAGGGATTAAGTGACTTTACAAGGTGTTGTTTCTTAATTAGAAGATCTAGACATACAGGTCAACTCTCCATAATCATTAGCTATTATTTCAGTAATAATTTAGAATTAAAATTTAGAATATGTTTTCCATAGAGCTAATTTGAAAGCATAGGATTATTATTTTTTTAAACATTGTTATTTTTGCTTAGATATAAATATTGCAGTCCATTGTCTTAGCTTTCTGACATTCAGAATTTAAATCATGGGCCAGGCATCTGGTGTATCTATAACTAAATTGGATTTGACTAAAATAGAATGTAAGAGCTGATTAAACTACCTTCATCCATTTCATTAAGTTCCTCTTCACAATTCTATAATAAACAAAAGGTCTCCTTAACAAACTGAACCAATTGAGTGAAAGATCTTTTCTTAAAAGATCGAGACTTTTTCTACAGGTCTCTTTGGAATCAGAATTTAATAAGTTCCACAGAACAGCATAAAGTCTAGGTTCATTTGATGGTGCTAAGTATGTAAAATACTTACAAAATATTTTTACAAAGAGGAAAAAAGAAGGAATAATCTATTTCTGATTATCTGATTACTCAAATGTCTATTCTTCTCTGTGTCATTGGATATAATACATAATAATGTGCACTTCATTTATATCCACCAAATTTGGATCCATTAAACAAATTTCTGCCCCGCTCACACACAAAAGTGTTGTAAAAATCCACTGAGATAATGTATGTGAAAACACTTTAGAAAAGGCAAAAGCAGGGGCGCCTGGGTGGCTCAGTGGATTAAAGCCTCTGCCTTCGGCTCAGGTCATGATGCCAGGGTCCTGGGATCGAGCCCCACATTAGGCTCTCTGCTCAGTGGGGAGCCTGCTTCCCCCTCTCTCTCTGCCTGGGCTCTCTGCCTACTTGTGATCTCTATCAAATAAATAAATAAAATCTTAAAAAAAAAAAAAAGAAAAGGCAAAAGCAGAGACATTGTCATTTCTTTTTTTTTTTTTTTTTTAATTTTATTTATTTATTTGACAGACAGAGATCACAAGTAGGCAGAGGCAGGCAGAGAGAGAGGAGGAAGCAGGCTCCTGGCCAAGCAGAGAGCCCGATGCGGGGCTCGATCCCAGGACCCTGGGATCATGACCTGAGCCGAAGGCAGAGGCTTTAACCCACTGAGCCACCCAGGCGCCCCACAATTGTCATTTCTAACTCCACTTTTATCACTTGTCATTAACCAATAAATCAAAACCTATTAAAATATTAATTTACCTTTTAATAGGTCATGAAGTATATGAGAACTCATTGACTACCTTAAGTGACTATTCATTAACATACTTCATATTTCTAATATAATTATTAGGTTAAAGTCAGAAATCAAGAATAATTTACCAGATATTTGTTGTACATTGGCTAGTTTATACTTAGAAAAATATTTTAGGTAAAAGTCAAGAAACAAATACACATTGTAATATAGCTTGATTATTCCCAACTATTTTGGTAATATGGCTATGAACCTACTGTCATTTGAGCATAATAGGTACAGGTAAAAGGGAAAGACATTCATTTACCCACAAATATGTCAAAACAGAAAGGAAACAGGGGTGCTATTGGAAAAGGCAAATTGTGGTAAAATAATAAATGAATTATGTTTTTAGAGTAATAATAGTTAACTATTTCCCTAGAGAACTTTTTAAAATTCTCTTTCTCATGTATTTGACATACATACTAAAGAATGTATGTGTAATAAATCTCCTGTGATGAATGCCATTAACTCTTTCCCTCCCTGTATGCATGTGCTACTCCTCCATTAAGAGGTGAGCCTCTTTCCCCTCTCCTATAGGATATAATCTAGGCCTGTTTGCTTTGACCAAAAGAATACAGAGGAAAGACCTTGGGTTTTCTGAGCCCAGTCCTTTAAGGTGTAACAATTTTCCACTTCCTTTTTGAACACTGAGTTCTAGGGATTCTTCCTTTTTTAATTCAACCACTGTGCTTGGAGAGGCCTAAGCCCTTTGGAGAGGTTATATGGAGAATCAGCAGATAAATTGCCAACCATGTGTATGAACTATCTTGGATGTCACAGCCCTTAGGTAATTAAAACCCCAGGCAACATCATGTGGGACAGAAGAACCTTTCAGCTGAGCCCAGACTATCCACAGAATCATAAATAAATAACAAATGATTAATGAAACCATTAATAAAATGGTTAATGCCAATATATTTTGAGATTTTTATGAAGAGATAACCAAAATAGAAACTGATACCTAGAAATAAGAGTAGTACTGGGCCAAAACCAAAACACGCAGCCTTAAATTTGGAACTGAGCAGGAGATGAAGGCTTTAGGGACTTCAGGAAACAGAGGTGGCTAAAACAATGAGGAAACTTATTGAAAGGCAACCCTTATTATGAAAGGTACTTTCACTTGTAGTAATGTGAAAGGTAGAACTAATGAACTCCTGGAAATCACTAAGGGGAAGAAGTAACTGAATGAACTTGTATATCTGGCCAAGGAGATTTCCAAGGATTTTTCCAGGCAGAATACTAAAAATGACAAGTGACTTTTAGCTGGCAAGGATCAAATACAGAAAAAGAGAGATGAACAAGTAAGAAACTGTTCCGTTTTGAAGCAAATGTTGTAGGAAATATAAAGGCCTTGAGCACCTTTTCCAGCCAGCAAGAAATTCTCAAGGAGGAAATGACCTCTGGGCAATGGTCAACTCCAGAGAACTACAAGTAAAATATACAGCGTCAGGTTAAGTTACAATCAAGGGTGCAACTGTAATAACTTTTAAGACATCAGAAGTATATTTAAGCCAGTGCATCAAAGATCTCTCAGCTGACAAAAAAGACTTCTAAGAATCGTATAAGCATGTATTATAGTCCATCCACTCAGTGAGCCAATTGGTACCTAAGATTCTTAAGGATATTGTCCTTTAGCATCCTGACATTTAGCTCAAAGTAGAGGGAGAGGCCAGTCTCAGATTTGTAGGTTTGCCTTTTGTTGAATGTAGTGGATCATAATTTGATTCATAGAAAATATGCAATATTTTTTAAAGGAATTACTTAAGTTTGGTATAAAAGGAAGAGACAGTTCAAAATAAAAGAAAGGGTTCTGGGCCTTCAACCTTTGAAAATCAGGAAGCAAGTTGAGAAAGCTATTCAACTTCAAGCAAGCCATTCTCATGGAAAAGGACAACTCAGAGTAGAGTGAAATCTTAGATTTGACTTCTGGGCCAAGGACTGAGAATTAGACCCTACATATCATACACTCCCTGCTCCTAGAATCATGATGAATGAGAGGTTTGTGTCTCATTAGAGTTCAGAATTGCTATGGACCATTTCCTGCTTTGCACCTCCCATTTTCCCTTTTCTTTTTTTTAAGATTTTATTTATTTATTTGACAGAGATCACAGGTTGGCAGAGAGGCAGGCAGAGAGAGGGGGAAGCAGGCTCCCCGCCGAGCCGAGAGCTAGATGCGGGGCTCGATCCCAGAACCCTGAGATCATGACCTGAGCCGAAGGCAGAGGCTTAACCCACTGAGCCACTCAGGTGCCCCCCATTTTCCCTTTTCGAACAAGAAATCTATTGCCCGTCTTGCTATTGTTTGCTAGATGAGTATGAGGAAGAAAACTTGTTTCTTTAGCTCACACATCTTCATATTGAGAATATTCTTCATATTGCAGTAAAGATAGCTCATATATACCTGAAACGGATTTAAATGATAAGATTATGAGCCTTGGATCTGAATCTGATGACATAGATGCAACTTTAACGTGTCTTGTGAGGGGGTGAATGCATTTTCCACATGTCAAGAACGTGAACTGCTATTTGCAGATGGTATAATAATAATCTCCAACAATGGCTGCCATCAAGCCCTTTTCTTCTCATATATGCATACCCATTGAGAGGTAAAGGTTTTTCCCCCCGTCATCTTTTTTTTTTTTTATAAAGATTTTTATTTATTTATTTGAGAGAGAGACAGTGAGAGAGAGCATGAGCGAGGAGAAGGTCAGAGGGAGAAGCAGACTCCCCATGGAGCTGGGAGCCCGATGCGGGACTCGATCCCAGGACTCCAGGATCATGACCCAAGCCGAAGGCAGTCGTCCAACCACCTGAGCCCCCCAGGCGCCCCCCCCCCCCCCCCCGTCATCTTTAATCTAGGTTGTTCCTATAGATTACTTTGACCAATACAATGTAGTGATGTTCTGAGATTTGTAAGCCAGGGCCTCAAGAGGACTCAAAGCTCCTATTTCTTTCTTCTGGAATGCTCACACTTGGGATGTTACTTCTTGAATCCCAATTATCGTGACAGGAAGAAACCCAGCCACCCTGATGGAAAAACCCCAAGTCACATGAAGAGGCCACACAGAGGAAAACTGAGGTATGATAGCTGGGTTCCCAGCCGACAGTCAGCATCAACTGCCAAACACGTGAGCTATTTTGGATGTTTCAAACCCAATCAAGCTCCTAGAAAATTGTAGCTCTAGTCAACACCACGTGGAGAACAAGCGAAATGATTCCTGTCAATTCAGAATTCTGGGGGGAAAAATTAAATGGTTGTCTTTTTTTTTTTTTTTAAAGATTTTATTTATTTATTTTGATACAGAGAACACATGAAAGACATAGAGAAAGCATGAGCAGAGGGAAGGGGAGGAGCAGACTCCCAGCTGAGCAGGGAACCCAATATGGGACTAGATCCCAGCACCCTGGAATCATGACCTGAGCTGAAGGCAGACGCTTAACTGACTGAGGCACCCAAAGGCCCTAAATGGTTGTTGTTTTAGGTCAATTAATTGTGGGGTGGTTTGTTAGCAGTAGACAACCAAAATAATACATATGTTGATACCACTAAGTGAATAAAATGATCAAGTAACCCATTTCAACTCAAGAACTAAAACATCACTAATAATGTTTCATCTATTCATTTGTTCCTTCTTGCCTTCCTGCTCTGCCATCAGTCCTATCAGAAACGGTAATACCATCCTGAATTTTGGTATCACTCCTTCTAATTCTGGTATCACTCCTTTGGTACCACTCCTTGGTATCACACACTTCTAAGAAAGTGTTATTATGTTTTCCTGTGTAATGTTAGTTTCGATTTGCTTGTTTTCAAACTTTATAAAGCTATTACACTGCATGTGGGCTCCTGAGACTTGCCTTCTCAGGTCATTCTTCCTATTAAATAAAAGTACAAAGCCCACAATCTATTTGTCATTCTCTTGTCAATGTACATTTGAGTGGTTACAAACAGGGCTGCTTTGAACACTCTCATAGATGTGCTCTTGGTCACCTATGGAAAAATTTCTCTAAGGTATGTATGTAGAAGCAAAATGGTCAGGTATTAGACTATGTAAATGGTTAACTTCACAAGATAATGCCAAATTGCTTTCTATGGCAAACTGTGTTATCGGTTTATAACCCCACCTATAAATGTCTTTTTGATGCACATCTTCATTGATACTGTCGTTATTTATTTTTCAATCTATTAGATGTAAAATGGTATTCACCATGGTCTTAGTTGATCTTTTATGAGATTAAACACCTTTTCATGTGCTCAGTCACATCCTCTTAAGATATCTGATTGGCCTTTTTTTTTTTTTTTTAAAGATTTTATTTATTTGACAGACAAAGATCGCAAGTTGGCAGAGAGGCAGGCAAGCAGGCTCCCTGCCAAGCAGAGAGCCTGACGCGGGACTCGATCCCAGGACCCTGGGATCATGACCTGAGCTGAAGGCAGAGGCTTTAACCCACTGAGCCACCCAGGTGCTCCTCTGGTTGGTCTTTCGCTTGTTATTGTACAGTACAATGATGAATAGAAGTGGTGATAAAATAGCCATCCTTATTGAGTTCCTGGTTTTTAATGTATATATACAACTTAGTCTTGCTGCACTATCATTTTTTATATAATGTTGCATTTAGCTTATCAATAGTGTTTTTGGTTTTCACATCTGTTACTATGCATGATGAGTCTGTAACTTACTGAATGTGTATGATTCTAGTATCAATAGACGTTATATTGGCTTCATTAGAGCTGAAGAATATTCCCTCATTACCTAGTCTTTGGAAGAATTTGTATGAAATGTTGAAATAGTATGGTCCTTGAAAAAGAAACATCTGTAGATTTGGGCTAGATATTCTGTCAAAAAAAACTACTTACTATTCAACACTATTGAATAAGTCTATGTAGCTTGCCTATTCTTTGGACAATTGAAGAAAACTGCATTTTTCTAAACCTTGATCTATTTTGTCTAAGTTTTCAAATATATTAAGAAGTTCATCATTTTCAGCTCTGCTTTATCTATGGGTTAGGACTCCTTTTCAATCTTTTTTTTGTCTACTTGTGCCTTGTGTTCTTCTTGTTCAATTATGCCAATTTTATTGTTGTCAGGAAAACAACTTTGACATTGTGACTTTTTGTTTTCTAATGCATTGATTTTTTTCCCTTGCCTGTATCTCCTTGCTTTAACATCAGGTTACATACTTATGTTTTTTCTTTAATTTAAACATTTAATTTCCTGTAGTACTATTTCTGTTGCACAGCCCTATTTTTCCAAATGTGATACTTATAATTAGATTCTAAGTATTTATTTTTCTTCTTTCATCCAGTTTATAAAACTTGTAAATATATGATGTTAAAAAATTTAACCTTTATTACTATTGACCTCTTATTTCTGATTATCCATTTAATACTGATTTTTAAAACTTTATTGTGACTTATTTCACACTTAGTACATGGTCAATTTTTGCTAATATACAATGTTTAAGAATATTCTCTAATTGCTGATTATTTTAAATTTGTCCATTGAATCAATTTTGTTGATTGCATTGTTCAAATCTGTGTTTTCATTCACTCTTTGGCTTGGTTTATTTATCAATAATTTAGAACTGCTGAAATCTATCTTGTTCAGTTTGTTGGTTTAGTCTAGTAATTTATACATTTTGAGGTCATTTTATAAAGTATACACAAATTTAAAATAGTTCTACATTTCTAGTGAATTTATCCTTTTATCATTATTTAGGATCCTTCTCCATCTTTAATATTACTACCATAAAATCGAATTTTGATTTAGTATCACTAAAGCTACACAAATTTTGTTATTTGCCTGTGTGTTTTCATCTTTTAAAAAATCCAGCCTATACATAGCTGATTTTAAAAACCTAATCAATCTTTCATTGAACCGGGTTTAGTTTATTCATCTTTATTTTAATTAGCATTACTTGACCTGTTACTATTTTCTTACTAATTTTGTTCCTCCCCCATCCTAATTTCTTTTGTTCCAAGTTACCGTCGTCCTATCCCACTATTTTAAACTTCCCTTTGCAACGATTCATTCTATATTTATTATTTTAGCAGTTACTCTTGAGATTTTAATAACACATTTTAAGGTTAAATAGTATCTTAACCACTTTCTGAATAATGAAAGCACCTCAAAACACTTTAATTCTAGTCATCCTCCTCCCATCTTAAAAACTACTATCTAGTTTCTCAATTACATCCTATTTTAGAAGTCCACATTCATGTTGCATAAAATGTTTATTTAACAGTTATATACAATTTTACTTCTTATAAACATTTTTTAAATTATGACTGTTTTATATTAATAACACTTTTAATTTACATGTTTATCATTGCATTTGTTCACCAGTTCAATTTCAGATCATCCTTGTGGAAACATTTTTCCTTTTCGAAGATCATCCTTTTTGCACTTCCTTTATTGAAGTTCCGTTGATGGCAAAAATCTGTTTTTCATCTGAACATTTCAGTTTTGCTTGGCACAAATTCCAAGTTGATAATTAGCTTTTCCTCAGAATTTCGAAGGCATTATTCCACCATCTTTTGAGTACATTACTGTTATTGAGAAGCCTACTAAGTACGTGACTGTCTGGCCTTCATTATCTTTTTCTTCCTTTGAATGCTTTTAAAATCTTGTGTCTGGTATCTTGTAGTCACATTACTTTGGGTTTAGGCATGGATTTGATCCATGTATGCTTGAAATATACGGTGCTTCCTGAAATTATGACTTCATGTTTTCCAACAAATATGGAAAATAGTTATCTTCAAATATTGCCACTGCTCCATCCTCTATTCTTCCCTCCAAATACTTCTAGTCTTTGTAATTCTTCTCTCCATATCTCTAAATTTCTCTTAAATATCTGTATTTTCTAGCTCTTTGTTTCTCTCTGCTGTGCATGGGGTAATTCCTTTAGATCTCACTTCCAGTTTATTTATTGTCTCTTCAGTTAAGTCTAATATAATATTCAACATGTCTGAGGGTTCTTTTTTCTTTTTAAATTTCAAGTAACTTATTTTTCTTTTTTAGCAGTTGTTTTTTAGATTTGCCTCTCATTCCATCTTTCATCGATGTCAGTGATGAGACTTTAGAGAACTGAATTCAAAATTTATTATTTCTATAGGTTCTTTCTCATGCTAGTTTCACTTTGTACCTGGTTATCTCTAGTCTAGTCATAATATTGCTTTATCTTAAGCCATGGAAATCTTGAGCCTATATCTTGCTTCTGCCAGGAGTTATAGGATACTATAAACTAAGTAGCCACTTCAACTGTCTTGGCTAGGAGAGCATCTCAGATTCAGATTCATTTCCTTGTTTCTAGTCCAAGGCAACCAGCATATGAATGTACTGCAATTCGTATTTGCCATCTGACCAACCACTGTCCACTTGCATGCTTAAAACAGTATTCAGAATTCCCAACTCAAAATGTGTTCGTTCATCTTTGTGGGTGAATAAAAATAGAGGTATGATTCTCAGAAACTTTCCCTACTTTCTTTGACCTAATTAATGCATTCAAAAATAGATTTTATTTAGGATTTTGTTGTTCTGCAGTACCTAGTATAATGCACTGTTAGAAGTAAAGTCTCGTTAAATATATTAAAACAGGTAAGATATTCTAATCTGAGAAAACACATGATTTATGGTAATCCTTAATAATTCAAACCTTTCTGGAAAGGTTTCCTACCCTTTGACTAGAACTTGATCAGTCTTTTGGAACTGAGTATACATTAGAAAAGTCTTAGAGTATGAACTTACCCAACAGGTTGTTGCCCCACTTTGTAGAAATTTCATTTATTCTATGACTAAGATATTCAGTCAACCCTGACTATTCACATTTTTAATATCCTGATCAGTATGTGATCCAGATCAACAGGACTAAAATCTATGAAAATAAACCATCATTTTGAACATTTTTAAAAATAGATAATAAGGATTTGTTACATGCAACTTCCATCTATATGCATGACTTTATTTTTGGAAGCCTGAGCCATCTATAATATAAGCAGGGCTAAACAAGGCAGCTGGTGATTTCATTTTAGTCAGAAACCTAATAGGCATTATGGCAGCAGAGGTAGCTGCTCTGCTCTTAAATGCAGATGAACTGTTTGCAATCTTTATTATTCGTAATGGTTGCTCAGTGTTCTCTGGTAGATCAGGAAGCTGTGTCTCACCCTAATCACTGAAGTAATGAAAGGAGATACCCGCAGCAAGGACTGCAACTGCAACTGCTGCAATCACACCTACAAGTAAAACAAACACAAAACAAATGGAAATGGGATGAGCAAAAGAAAGGCTTAACTGATCCTAGGCTCTGAAATGTAGGCAACCAATGAGCCTAAACAACAAGATACACCTGCATAAACACATATGCTTACACACACATATATATGTATTAAAAGCCAGCTAAGTCTTATGAGGAAAATACAGCAATAAGTTGAATAGATGGCAAAGGCTGGACCAGTAATCATGTACTTTGCCACTTACCAAAACCTTCAAGAAAAAAAAAAAGAATCTCTCTTACACACATGTGCACTCACACACATCTGAGAGGAAAATTCACACATACTTTTTTTTTTTTTTTTAAGATTTTATTTATTTATTTGACAGAGATCACAAGTAGGCAGAGAGGCAGGCAGAGAGAGAGGAAGGGAAGCAGGCTCCCTGCTGAGCAGAGAGCCCAATGTGGGGCTGGATCCCAGGACCCTGAGATCATGACCCAGAGCCAAAGGCAGAGGCTTTAACCCACTGAACCACCCAGGCGCCCCTCACACACTTTAAAAGGTTTCTATAAATATCCACACTGACATTCCAGCTAGCTTAAACCAAAAGACAGTCCCAATGGGTGGTGGGTCTCAAACATGACAAGGCAAAGTTGTTTGTGTAACTATTCAAACTAAAAAACTCAGATTCCACCATTATAAAATCTAAGAATTATTAAGTTTGTGTTGGTAACTTCTAGTTTTACTTATTTTTTTCCTGATAATTTTAAGTTAATCAAAACAAAACTGACAGAGCAGTCCAGACACAGACATACACATACATATGTACTTCAGTACCAAGAATTTAGGTAATTATCTAATAAGTAAGTGCCAAGAAAGATCTTCTGACTTCTCTCAGTCAAAAGTCTTAATGCTTATAAAGCATTTCTCAAACCAGCATTACACTTAACAGTCTACATTTTCTTTAACCAGTAAGTCTGAACAACATTAACGTGATTGCCATGCTTCTTGGAGCCTTTAAAATTCAAAGCTCATTACGAATTTCCAGACTTGAATTTGACTTTTTTCATAGAACATGTATCAAAATCTTCTACAATAGCAGTTCTTCAAGGAACACCAATCTGGAAGGCATCGGTCCAATTGTAATAACTGATTCTTGAAACTCAGTTTTTCTTGCAAAAACACAAAAACTGGGGTGCCTGGGTGGCTAAGTTGTTAAGCATCCAAATCTTGATTTTGGCTGAGGTCATGATCTCAGGTTTGTGAGAACAAGCCCTCTGCACTGGGCGTGGAGACTGCTTAAGATTCTCTCTCTCTCTCTCTCTCTGTTCCTTTCACCCCCTCTAAAAACAAACACACCAACAAAAATAATAGGAAGTGTCATGTTTGAGGGCAACTGCAATAATGCATTATTTATGAATCTTTCCATCTCTTCTATCTCTAGGATCTAGCACTTTCCATAATACTCAATAAATATGGGCTTAATCTAGCACATCTAAGAAAGCAAAATGTAATGGAAATAATTTTAAAACAATGAGAAAACTCAAATCCAAAGTACCGTCTTTTCAATTTTATAAGAGATATTAAATACCTATGTTTTGCTGAATTTTCAATGTTATTGTAGCTTTAATTGGTTGTTTTGGTTGTTCATCATCTGTGTTGTCCAATGAAGCTTCGGTATTCACAGAGTAACTCATACAAGCTACAAGAGGATAACAACAATCAATCCTAAATAAAATGAGTTTTAAAAAAGAACATCATAAGGAACATATACAATGAGCTCCATTTTCCTTCAATTTGACTTTTTTACAACACAATTAATTTGCTCATTATTAAATGTAGGTGAATTAAACTTCATGGAATATATGTAGGTGAATAAATGGAATAAATGTAGATGAATTAAATTTCATGGAACAATTTTTTAAATACTGTAATTAAAGACAGTTATCAATAATAGCAAACACAGTAAGCAAGTAATTTGTTTACCATATGGTAGTAAAAATAAACTGATACCAAAAATCAAACCAGATATGAGCAGGTAACTTTCATTCTTAATCGGAACAGAAAGAGAACTTGTATTTGAATTCTCAGTCTGCCGCCCATGACCCTCAAATATGAACTTAACTTTCCAGGTTTTATTTTCCATCTGTATTTCAATATAACTTGCAAGTATGATACATAAACTTATTAAAACACGTATCTGTGGTACCAAAATGGATGAAAGAAAAAGAAAAAAAATGCCTGATTTTTATCAATTTCCCATGAATAAAAGTTTACTGTCATTTTCAGAAATCATCTTTAGTAACTACCTCATTAGAATCCGGGGTATGACCATTCCTTTTTCCCCTCTTCAAGCATATGATGAAAGTACTTTAAAAACAAATAAAACCCTCTGCTCTTTTTTTTCTCCCATATCATATTGGTTGTAAAGGCCAAATATTCTTATTATGAACTGTCTCTAGAACCAGTCTTCTATATTTCCACAGTTTCTAGTTTTCTTAAGGACTATAACACCTTAGTTCTAGATTACATTAACCTACCAGCTTCATATTTCCCCTAACTTTATCTATAGATCAAAAAGTTGAATGAAAAATACAGTTTTATTCATGTTAACACACTCATAATTTTGGTTTTTCTATTAGTAAATATCAGTACCAAAAAACTTTTTTGGGGGACACTAAAATTTTTATATCAGACAACAAATGCAGATAAAAATAACGGATGAAGCATGAATTACACCTATTTGTTACAGGATCTCTTTTGAGTACTTGTATTTAAAGAGCACAAAAATGGTTTTGTCATGATATATTACTTATACATTTAATATTGAATTATTATATATGAAAGTCATGCTCTAGTATGTCAAATGTTCTGCACAAGTAATTTACTTCTATAAAAAAGACATTTCATTGCTCTATTTTCATTTTTAATCTGTCATACAAAACCATATTGATTTGATACAAATCAGATAATTTTACTGAAGCAGAGCATTTTTTCAAGGATGACTAAGACGTTGTCATAACAATTTATTTATGTCTGTTTTTGGTGGGAGCTCCTGGGATTTTAATTCAAATCTCAGACGGATGTCATTTTACTAGTGTCTGAAATTTAAATGCAAATAACATATGGTTCAATAGGAAATTAGATGTTAAGCATTCCTTAAAACCAGGTAATTTTCACTTCAGACAAGCCCCAAATTACTCATGTAAGAAAGTAACCTTTTTGAGCAACTGTCAACAAAAAAGAAAACAAAAGCAATAATGAATGAATGCTAAATTGTAAATGGGTTCAATTTTATGATAATTGATAGTTAGGCAAGACTATTTAGATGCTTAAAATACAATGTGAGGACTTGAACTCCTTAGTTGTCTTCTTTCCCATCCCTGAATACTGAAGTAGTGAGATTTCACTATACTAAGTGATTTAGTCATAAAAATACATGTTCATTATTACTGCCCTTTCCTTTATAATTAAATTACCAATGTTTAACCAAACAACAAAAATAAATTAGTTCCATTATCAAGACAGAATTGACAAAGATGAGTTTCACCAGATTTTAAAGTTGTGTCTTCAAATTTTTAGCTGATACTATAGATAAAGTGCATCTGAATTATTAACTTAATATCTAGTAGGAGATGACTAATGTATCTAAGAAATTTTAAAACCATAGTTACCTCTCACCTTAAGTGAGTCATTTTGACAAACAAATTGTTCTTCATCCCTTAAGTCATTTAAAAGTATGTTATTTTAAGGTACTTACCTGGCAAAATATGTATTTCAAACATAGCAACTACTTGGCAAGTATATTACAGAACAGAAATAATTAAACAACAATCAGCAGATAAGAGCATCAAATACTTAGAAAATAAGCCAGATTCTTATAACAAGTTAATAACCCTAAATGTATAGATACGAATTGATTTTAATTTTTGAACTTGAACATCTGAACTCTACCTTTTACAGGGTATTATATAAGAAAACCCTAATTTCAAATATGTAGGAAAATCTATATACTATAAAATATTATTTTTACACTTTAATGTTAATATTTTTTATTATAATTCAAAAAGTTCATTATTTAGAAGTTTGATAATACTAGTTAATATCACCTTACAGTTATGTATCTCTTTTTGTTTAGAAAGTATTTTCCCTAATATTTGTACTAAATTCTCTTAACCTCAAGAGAAGTTGGGGTTCAGAGGGGACTTAAAGTTACACAGATATAGGTAGCATACCTGGACTCAGTTAAAATACTATCTTCATAAAATCATGCATCTAATATTTTTGAGTAAATAAATAAATATTAATTAACAATCCATTATTTTATTACTAACAAAATAATATATTTTTGAGTAATTAATGAATGAGTAAAGAAGTGAATGACTAAGTGAATATAATTCTAAACCAATAGGATGTTATGAAAAATCACTTGATTTTCTCTTAAAATGTGTTTTTACCGTAAAAAATATGCTAATTACCAAATCATTCCTTCTAATCCAACAAATACTTGAAAAAGGAAAACTAATACAATTCTACACAAGTCATATGCTTGGTCACCATACAACTGATGCCAGTGTTCAATTCCTGAAAAGCCTAGAGTTACTTTTACTATATTCATCCTTCAAAATGAACTCACATGTCACCTGCTCTCAGAAACTTTCTCTAATCCCATATAAGAATAATCCCTGTGCTAAACATTCTGAAAATTCTGTTCATCCCTCTCCTACAGAACTAATCACCTAATTTAGAGTAACCCATTTCTCTGTACTTCTCTCTATACTGTGAACTTCTTGAGAGTCAGGACTGTATATTTCATCTTTAGAATCCTAATGCTTAATACATAATAGGCAATCAAAAATAGTAATCAATCAATCACTCAGATGGGATTTATATAAGTTTCAAAAACAGGGAAGAGTCCTTAAAGAAGCATACTTAACATAATGAAGTAGTATCTTTAATACATCATATAATACTAGAAAAATACATAATCTAGAGATCATAAGTTTGATACAGCATACATTCAAGTATATACACCTAAACTTTCCACAAATTGCTGTGTTGTTTCCTTTGTGTTTGTAATATTGAACTCTTCCTATTCAGTTATCTAAGTCTATACTAGATTACCAGCATAAAAAAAAGAAAGAAAATAATTTTAAAATACTGTGTGAAATATATAAATAGGTCCCAATATTAAAACCTTAGAAAAATCAAAATCCACAAAAAAGACTAATGAACATTTATATATCATCTAGGATTAAAAAGTGGGTTTTAAATACCTCATTTACTAGCTCATACTAATACTTAACATGGTACGGTGTTAATGATAAAGCTTACTGAAGGAAAGGTGTGAAATAGGATTAAGATATATTTAGTATATATATAAATGATAAAAACAATTTATTAAAGAATAGCATTAAAATTTGATAATAATAACCAAGAAGTATATTACCCTGAGTTATAAATAAGTCTTTTAATTATTTGCAAGGATATTTCAAAGAATTCCAAGAACCATTCAAAACTCTGGAGCTTTTAATATATCTGGGATTATCCACTGAATACAGAGCATCAATTTATACAACAGACATCTGTTTTTCAATTAAAGTGAAACATAATGCAGTAATAATAAATAATGAGAAAATGGAAACAGTTTGCTAAAACTGAAAACAGTAATGTTAAAATCTGGTTACTGTAGATTGTTATTGCTAACCTACAGTCAAAATATTTTCTTCTCATTAAATAATTAACAAAATCACTGGAAACTTTAAGATTTTAATCATTAATGTTAAGTTCTTACTTTTATGACCTTACAACATGCTCTGCATAATTAACAGTGCATATATATTTTATCTTCCAAATCAGGAAAGGAAATATCCTTTTAAGGAAGGGTATCTGGTCTTTGATTTTTACCTATTACATTGCCTTGAACAGAGCAAATGCTTAATAAATATGTAACAGACATACTAAATCCTATAAATTAAAATTAATAAGTCTAGTGCTGCATACTGTAATATGTTTTAAATCTTCTATGCTCCTTATAATGTTCTGAAATATCTCACCATAGAGCTGTGACTATCACACCCTTTTTAAATGTTCATGTTCAGTTACAAACCTTAAAAACCTTGTCTGGCTAGATGTAAACTTTACAATTTTTCAAGCATAAAATAAGTGACGCAAAGATGTACTATATTTCCAAAAAATGATCTATTTAGTACGTGTCAGTCAATTATTAACAAATATTTAAGAATACCTATCATGTTTGAGGTATGGAGCTCAGATAGAGAGATAAACATTCTAGGTACACACTATCAAAAATCTGACAGGGGTGCTTGGGTGGCTCAGGCACTTAAGCATCTGCCTTTAGCTCAGGGCATGGTCACAGGGTCCTAAGATGGAGCCCTGCACATTGGGCTCCTTGCTCAGTGGGGAGCCTGCTTCTCCCTCTCCTCCCCACTCCCACACTCTCTTGCCATCTCTGTCATTATCTCTCAAATAAGTAAATAAAATCTTAAAAAAATATATAAATTCTAAATGAAATCTCTCTATACTTTTTTATCTAATTTTTAAAGTAAGCTATAAAAATAATTAGTCAAAAAATTTTAAAAAGTAAAGTAAGTTGTGAATGGGTCAAGTTTTGTATACAGTACTACCCTTTAATCTTTCATGAATGTAATACACACTAAAAGTGACAAGTAATTCAAAAAGAATATGAAAATCATCTATTATGATAACAAATCCAAGATTCTTGCCAAGAAGTGAGAAATTATACTGACAGAAGCAAGATGAAATTAAACCAGGATAATGTAACATCATTCATTTAAGTCAAAAAAATTTTTGAATGATGCAATGAAGATGGCCATGCTAAAATAAATATGTAGACCATGGAAGGTAGTAGTTCTATAGTCCGTGTTGGTTAGGTCCCATTGAAAGGAATTGTTAGAAAAAAGCACAGACTCTAGAACCAAATTGCTTAAGTTTAAATTTTAACTCCACCATTTACCAGCTATGTAACCCAGGAAAAATTATTTGACCTTACTGAGACTCAATTCTCTCATCTGGAAAATGGGACTAAGAATAGTATCTATATCATAGGGCTATTATAAGAATTGAGTGATTTAGTATTTGTAAGGTTCTTAAAACAGTGCCTATACACAGTAGATTCCATATAAACAATAGCTAATAATATTATGAGAGTATTAGATTGAATTCAGGGTAATGCCCTTCAAGAGAGACAAACCAAAGTATATTTAAAGAAATAGTTTTTAATCTTTCTTAGGTCACCAACCCTTTAATAGTTACAGAACTTTATCCAGAAAAAATTATATCATTACTTTTAAGTGGTTTGTGGACCTCCTGAAAGCAAGTTATGATCCCAAAGGTTATGGGTAGCACAGTTTTAAAATTCCTAATCTATAAGAAGACAAACAAGGTGGTAAGAAAGAATGAGGTCTGGTAACTATAATAAACAGACCAGTTAAAGGACTATACAAATATTTGACTTCAACATACTTAGAGCATGATAGTTGTCCTCAAATTAAAAGCATGGCCTCAATAAAAAAGTACTCAACTCCAGATTACTGAATAAGGTGTTAGTTATTGGAAGGAAGACTAGTATTCAGAATAAGGAAGAATACAGTCTAAGTCCCCATCTCCTAGGAATACAGATTTCAATGTTAAAGAAAATGAACTAGATTAACTCTAATGATCTCATGTAAAATTCATTCAGATTATCAACAACAGAATGGGTCAAGAACTACTGGTAGGCACTAGAGACAAAAGTGAAGAAAATAATCAAAAATCCCTATCCTGATGACTCTACATCTGGTTGGCAGAGACAGTGTGGCCACTAATCTGGGAAATCATTTTTCAGAAAGAAGCAAACATGTTTACCAGTTTACTTTCAAAGTATCTATCAGTTAGGGAATATACTATAGCTATCTCTTAAAAAATAATAGTTTTGGGGGCGCCTGGGTGGCTCAGTGGGTTAAAGCCTCTGCCTTCGGCTCGAGTCATGATCCCGGGGTCCTGGGATCGAGCCCTGCATCAGGCTCTCTGCTCAGCAGGGAGCCTGCTTCCCCCATCTCTCTCTGCCTGCCTCTCTGCCTACTTGTGATTTCTGTCTGTCAAATAAATAAAATGTTTAAAAAAAAAAAAATAATAATAATCTTTTTTTAACACAGCTGCTGTTTTAACATCAGATACTGAGCAATTTTAAATAAAGTATTTTTTTTCTTTAAAATAAGCTTACTGTTCCACAGCATAATTAACACTAACCTGGAGTTGTTGAAAAAAAAAAAACAAAAAAATAAACTCACTAGTCTCAAACTAACCTAAGATTTTACTGACAGACTTGATATTCGCCAACAAAATACTTACTTATTATTGTAACGAGTATTCTGACTCAAATACTCTTATGGTGGGAGGCAGGAATTAGTTAAATCACAGAAGAATAATTAAGAAATCAGAAAAGACTTAAATATTGCTATATTCAAATTTTATAAACTTCCATATTCAAAAACCTAAAGACTTTCTACTATGATAGCAGAAATTTTAAATTTGATAAACAGCTACATACTCAGTATTTACTGATACTTGCAAATAATTATTTTTAACACATATTTATAAATGTTTCAGGAAGTCTGTCATAAACTTACACACTTATTTATGGATATGTTTTCATAACCTACTTTCACTAGATACAAAACAAAAGGAAAGCAACACAAAACAAAATAAAAGCAGCCTTCTAAATAGAATGTAAGGTCAAATGTGAAAGTGATGGCTAGGAGGAGAAACTGTTACATAAATAGATAGTATGGCAAATCTATGCTCTATAATAATAATCTTGATCTAATGTTCGGAACTGCCAATTTCAGCTTGGTATCCCAATTATATGAAGGGGTAAGAAAATAAAGCCCACTAGTATCAAAGAGATGTCTAATAAACTGTTTAAAAATGCTTAACCAAATGATTAAGATAGTGAATTTTAAGAAAACTTTTCTTACAATAAAAGAAATACCTAAAAGGTATGTATTTCATTTAAAGCTGAACTTGTTTTATGAAGATCTACTTGCTAGGCTTAGAAAAACCTTAAGCAACTTAAATTTTGGTAGAATTTTCCAGGAAAACACTGACTGTATGTTTCTATCTGTAGAAATTAAACAGACACATTTTTAAACGCCTCAAAAATAACAAACAGAACTAATGTTAAAGAAATCTAAAGACAAACTAGATGTCTTAAAGGTCATCTAGCAAAAGTCTAATCAGGTTCTTAAGTAACATTATATAATTACCTGTGTTTATTTCCTCTGCAATTTCCAAATCTTCTATTTGAATCATATGATCTAACATCTCTATAAAATGGTCTCTCATTTCTTCGGCTGACTCATCACCAAATTTATAATCACATAACATTACAGTGGATCCCGGAATGGGGACAAAAACTCGGTGAGGGAGGATATGAAACTCTTTTTCAGAATCTGAAAGGAGAAGGAACATTATCAATATTTAGATAGGTCTGTAACTAGCATCCATGATATATTTGTATATGAAATAAATATTAATAAAAATAAAACCTAAAAGGTCTTTTCATGTCTTAATTGATCAGACACAGAATTGCTCTTGCTGAATTCTGCTTTACCTCAATACCCCTGGCCTCTGTAAGGGACTCAATTATACTCCTATAAAATATAAACTTAACCACTGCCTTCAATGTGAGAATATTGTTATTTATACATTATTTTTTTCTTTTTTTTTTTTTTTAAAGATTTTATTTATTTGACAGACAGAGATCACAAGCAGGCAGAGAGGCAGGCAGAGAGAGAAGAGGAAGCAGGCTCCCCGCTGAGCAGAGAGCCCGATGCGGGGCTTGATCCAGGACCCTGAGATCATGACCTGAGCCGAAGGCAGAGGCTTTAACCCACTGAGCCACCCAGGCGCCCCTCTTTCTTTCTTTTAAGTTATATATTCTAGTATTATCCACTGTCCTATGAAGGAATACCCGGAAGAATTTTGTCCCTGGTCTCAGAAATTGTTGTTTTTCTTGTTTAACGGTACAAACACTGCATTTTATAAATACTTCTCTTCTTCATGCAAGTTTGGAGTCAAATTAGTGGCCCACCTATATCAAATGTATAGGACAATTTAACAGCATTCCTTTTGCTCTAATCTTACTGCTGACTTCATCTTACAGATCGAGCCCCCTATAGCAAGCATGTGTAAGACATCAAGATACATGTTTTCTACACTACTCTTACTACTAACTCCATCCTGCTTTCTTTTTCATTTTCCTCTTAACTTGTTCTTATTGCTAATATTTTTTATCTTGCTAAGTTGTAATACCTTTCTGTTAACAGCCTTAAAGTATCCTTAGAAAAAATAATCTGAAGCTAAATAAACAATAAATGTTTCATTCTTTGAATACTCACAAAATAAAATACAGTATTTCCCCCAACTTCTAACATTGTCACTGCTCTACATAAACATGTAATTATTGTTTGGTTCAACACCATCATCCTATTGAACTATTAACAAAGAGATTTTGTGTAAAGAATCACCTCTTTCAGCAATGGATATGATTAAGTTGCCAATGAAAAGATCAAGTAGAAAACTAGGGCTCACTTTAAAAGCAATCTACATTTCCTTGTCAAACTAGTGGTAGCTCTACACAATTACAAACAGAAGATGACGAAGAATGCCTTAAGTGTCACAGAAAATGCTATGACTTAAATTGTGCGTTCCTGCCAGATTCTGCTTGTCATAGGAGAACTGGGAGAATTTTACTCTTTGACCAGACTGCCTCCTAGCTATAATATTATATTACTGCAATTTTTACTGTAGCATGTATATTGTCCACCCATTGAAATTAGGAATGTATTATTTTACTTTGGCCTACAGTTTCTTAAAAAAGGTTAAGATCAAAACTTTCAACGATGGCTACAATATGTATATGTAATTGGCATGCAAAATTTTAAAACTATTTCAAAGTGCATTATTCTATTCTAGTTTTCCTGAAAAAGAAATAAATATGCTTGATATAAAATCAAATGTTAAAGCAGTGTTGCAATAATTTTACTCACTGAAAAATAGAACTTATAATTTTCAAGTTAAAAAGTTAAATTAGCCATTTAGTAGCTAAATAAAATCAAGTTTTCTGGTTGATCTGAGGTTAAAAATAAGAGGATCTTGTTAAAACAAAACAAAACAAAAAAACAAAAAAAAAAAAAACTCCTCATAAAGCATTCTAAGAAACATTTAGGAATATTTCCACAGCAGAGCATCTAGTTAAACACTATCTGAGTAAGTTCAAAACAGAGGAAAAAAATTCAAGGTAATGTAAGAATTGGTTTTTTACTGCTTAAGAACAGAATCCTAACTCATACTATAGAAAATTGTGAATAGTTGATATCGGAGTTGATTCTTGAAGGATAAATAGACATTTGTATGAAACAAAGAGAAATGCCATCCAGGGAGCAAAATCATGACCAAAGGCAAAGAGGAATACAATTATGTTCTCAGAGGACAAATGGTATGGATGGATACGAATATAGGAATGGAAGAAGGTAAGAGTCCTCAATTTTCACAACGAGTAGGTTATCTGCTGAGAGTAAGTTGGACAAGATTAAATGCAGGCTGAGAGAAGTTCTGGAATACTTAAGGGGAATCTGAGAAGGAGAAGACCATAATAAGCTAAGGGATGACTGGACTTCCTACATTTTTATTGTCACTGGATAGCCAGAATTCAGACTATGTTTATTTTAAAGATTAGGAATGTAAAGTTAATATTCCCTTTGCAGACTTCCTTAGGCATGCAAAAATACTCTAGTTCAGGTTAATTTCATGGCATACGTTCTACATTTTACCATATTACAAATCTGTAAAATCTTACCAGTATAGAAGAAAGATGACCCAAGTAAAATAAAGACCAAATCTAAAATCTAACAATTTGGTATATATATGTTCAACTTCAAATTTTATGTTTGTTTGTATTATTACACTCAGAATTTATTCTTTTATCTTGATATCTTAAGATCAACTAACATGTTGCTGAAATAATTCTATCACTAAAGTTTGAAAATATATGTATTTATATTTGCTTTTTGAAATATAATGATACACTTTCCCAAAATTAAAGTTAGGAAATTTTAAAGACAACTATCAAGTAAGTCTCATTCTTTATCATCTCCAATATAATAGTAACTACCACTTACTAAACATATAGCTTACCAATTTGTACTAGGAGCTTTACAAACATCACCTTTTTAAGTTTCACAACCTCAGAGTATCTACTGTAATCCCTGTTTTCTACGTAAGGCAATGGATACTTGGATAGACTAAATCATTGGTCTAAAGTGACCCTGCTAGTTGCAGGGTAGACGTAGAACCCAACCAAGTATGTTAGTCATTTTTTTTTTTTTTTTAAGATTTTATTTATTTGACAGACAGAGATCACAAGTAGGCAGAGAGGCAGGCAGAGAGGCAGGCAGAGAGACAAGGGGAAGCAGGTTCCCTGCTGAGCAGAAAGGCCAATGTGGAGCTCGATCCCAGGATCCTGGGATCATGACCTGAGCCGAAGGCAGAGGCTTTAACCCACTGAGCCACCCAGGTGCCTCATTCCAACAAACTACACTGACCATTCTCTTCACACAGGCCTCAAAGGCCACTCAACTACCAGTGAAAATTTTTATTTAAAAAAAAATTTCGGGTAAGATTAGATGATAACCTTATTTTCTAATACATCATATTTAATGTATAAGTATCACAACTGTGATACTTATATCACAGAGCTGTGAGAAGTAATTGTATTGCTTGAACATCAGCAAAAATTTAAAAATACTGGATCACTCAATATAAAATAATACCAAGATAGTCATATAATACCAGTTTACTAAGCACCGTTAAATGGAACAGAGTATTGAACTAATGTGTGTAATAGGGGAGGTTTGGCACTAACAGTGAGTACAGTTCCACGTCTCTGAAAATCCTAAAATTCACAGTTCAGTTGTAGCACATACTGTTGCTCAGTAAGCGAAGTAATGTTTAGCACCACAAAGAGTTACCACATACGCAAAGTTAAGTAGTAAAAACAAGGCCGCCCTGACATGAGGATGATAAGCTGAATGGGTGCACTGACCAGGTTTTACATACTTCCCAAAACAAAATTCTCAATCTAATTGCTGCATGTAAGACTCAAATTCATGTCTCAGAAAAACTATATATTATTAGTAAATGGAGCTTCAGAGTTATTTGTGAGTACAGGAAGGACAAATGTTAAATCTGGCAATCAAACTAATCTATCACACTAGGAATATAAAAAAGATTATGATTAGTCCACCAAACCTAATATACTATCTATCAATATAGGTAACAAGAAGTCAATTCTACAGTTACACAGAGTTTTTCCTATTAACATAAAAATATTCCCTTAACAAGCTAATGTGTGTGTTTCAATTATGTACATATTCAACTGTGAATTGCAAGTGCACTCAAACCTGACTGGTAGGAAGGCAGAGAAAAATGTGTAACTTCCAGAAGCATACTCAGTATTATAATTGTGTTTTTGAGTAAAAAAAAATTATTATTAATACAAATTATAGAAATGGTATAGTTTACACATCTCAAAATGGAATAATATAAAAGGTTAAAACACCATAGCCCAGGCTTTTTAAAACCTAATAAAGTGTTAGAGTAATAGTGAGTATATAAATTAGTACTCAAAAAAATTTAGTATGAATAGAGAGATCAGTTCCATATATGCCACAATTTATAACTATTAAAATTTATTATAAATACTTAAACTAATAAATATTTTTATTTTGAATAATTTTTTAAAAAATCTCAGATTTAATTAAAAATATTAGCTTTAAAATGTTAATAAAAGGGTGCCTGGATGGCTCAGTTTAAGTGGCTGCCTTCGGCTCACATCATGATCTCAAAGTCCTGAGATTGAGCCCCACATCAGGCTCCCTCCCTCCTCAGTGGGAAGCCTGCTTCTCCCTCTGTTGCTCCCCCTGCTTGTGCTCTCCTCTCTCCCTCAAATAAATAAAATCTTAAACATAAAATAAAATAAAAAATAAATAAAAATATTAACATAGTTTACCCATTCTGGCAGAAATTTATGCAGAATTTTTTTAAAAAAATCCTCCCTGAGACTGTTAAATGTTGACAAATTTGTTATTATATGGGGTTCCAAACATTTTTTTTTGGATGGCAATTGAAAAACTAAGAAAATTCATTCTCATTCACTAAGAAAAGTAAAGATGCCATATTGTCATAAAAGATAGATCTGGGTAGTTACAAAAGATGACGTATCTATTATATTTTGACATCCTATTACTCTATCAATTGAATACACGCAAAAAATGTTCTTAATTTTATACTCATAACTTTTTTTTCTGGTATTTCATTCAAAAGCAGATCTTCAAATAGCATTTCACAACGATCTGCAACTGTATTCAATATATCTCTCTTCATTGCCTATGAAAAAAACAAAACAAATTACAGTAAGAAATAAAACCCATTACTTTAGATTTACACTATTTTATTACCACCCTCCCCCAACATAATGGACTTTCCTATATAATCATATCCACCAAAATAACGGATACATCATTCCATTTTTTAATATCCATTTATTTAATATACTTACTAATCCATTAACAGTTTAATAGCAAATTTGCCTCACCTTCATTTAAATAATTAAAACCAAATAAATGAATGAAATTTTCCATCTAAAGAAATACAGCTAGTGTTTCAAATTAGGAAATGTAGGACCATGATAAAAGTGCCAGTCATCATTTTTAAAATTTCTGAATATCCAGATTACAGAATACTACCTAATAGTATTTCCAATGAATACTTTTCCTGTTATTTAAAAAGTTTAATTTCCTGCCAAAGAAATTATTTCAAATGCACTAATATATCACAATTGTGGAGCACTGAATAAATTTGTATAATCATCAGTTTAACAAAGGCATTTTAAAACAGATATCCTACATATGAAAATCTTGGGACCAATTACATGGTATAATTGGACTAGCCAATAGATTGGGACTTATCAGTTAAAATCAAATCCATAATTATGATAGCTGAGATTGAGAAAAATTTTAGGATTTTTGAATGTTACATTAACATGCTTCTGTTTTTCATATACCAGTTATTCCTTGTGTACCTGCACAGCATCTTTAACCTTGGGTTTATTGCTATGCATATAGGCTCTGCATTTCACAGCACCCTTAAGGTTTACAGAGCCGCTGCAGATCTGGACTGTGGCTGTGGATCTGTGGTCTGAATTCAGAAGCTGAAAGACAAAATCTATTTAAGTTCTAATAGCCAACAATTAACTATATGAAACACTTAGACATTATATAAGCCATTTCATGAAGTGAGAAGAAATTTTTGACTGAACCAAGTGTTTGAAAATATTTCCCATAAATTATTAAAAGGCCTTCATACTCCTCCTTACTAAGTTATATATTATTTTCTGAGAACTTTAAATGTACTCTGAAGTTAAACACAACTACATCTGAATCTTTTCTTACTAACATTACCATCTGAAATACCATTACTTATTTAACATATTCACTAAAAATATATTATTTGCAGATTACTCATATACTGCTAAGAGGAAAAGATGTATAAAGAAGACATATATATATATATATATATATATATATATTTGGTATATCATCTATCTAGTAGGAGATACAAGATATACAATATAAGATTTACACAAAAATAACTGGAACACAGAGGTTGTGATAAATTTGGTAAAATGATAAGCAGTGTAAAGACACTCATTTATTTAAACACCTTCGACACTTAACTCCCATAGGCTAAAAGTAATGCTATATGTTCCCCAGCAGCAAAAAGGCAAGTCAACTGTGGTTGTCACCAGAAAATGACATTAGTGGTTGTAAGTAGTCACACTTCCACCTTACAATCTCATTCTTCTGTAATCTAAGGAGTGTTAATTCATGCTTGGTTTCAAGATGTTTCACAGATATTTTTAACCTTATTATTTTAATAAATGCCAAAACAAGGAGAGCATTAAAACAGTGAAAGTACTACCGGAAGCCTATAAAATCATTATGGAAACAAAAATTGTGATTTAAAAAAAAGATACCCCACAAATGAGACATGGCAAAAATAAAAATTCTAAGTATACCTAGAATAAATAGGGTCAATTCTGAACAAAACAAATCCTGCAACTTGTGAATAGTGCTAGTATGTGCCTTTGCAATAAAGAATAATCAGGAACTGAAGAGGAAAAATGGTGAAGAAACTGAAGGACTTAATCTGTAACTACTGAAAGCGCATGAACAGTCAATGCCTAACGTAATTCAAGCAGAGCTAGTTTGTTTTGTGTGTGTGTTTTTAGGAATTTAAACTCAAACATAGTTAAGTTTATTGGTAGAAAATTTGTCACAGACTGAATAGTTCAAAAGGTTCTAAGTCTGTTTAAAAATGTCTTTCATCAAACCAAACAGCAGAGTGACAATGTTCATATTGTATCTAGATTAAGCTTCCTATGATACTTGTAGAGATCATCGATATATCAATAAGTTCAGTGTGGAGGAAGAGTATTTGACTTCCCTTATTCACTATGCAGAATTTTACTATTGATGAAGCTATTCCATTTTGGAACATAATGCCCTATTTTATCTTTTTAGTATCTAACGTATGTTTTATAGTACATAACACATTTATAATATATAATATAATAATATAATATAATGTAATATAACATAACATATAATAGTGCCCTTATAAATTAGGGCACTATTTTCCAAAAAGGACAAGACTATATATTACAGACTACACATACACACACCTACAGACACACACATGAACACACAGAGAGTTTTTAAAAGATATAAGGATTAACTTACTCCTTTCTGGTAGAAATGTACCTGTGTTCTACAAAGGTCAATTTCTCTTGGTTTCTTTGGACTTAGGAACAAACTAGTTTACAAAAAGACTCTGGGAACCTAACTTGGTCATAAGTGGAGGAATTTCTGTGACGATGATATGGTATTTTGGAAAAGAAAAGATTCCTTTGGTTATGATGACCAAAAGAAACTTTTTGTAACTGGTAGCACTTGGGGTAGGTCTTTAAGTACAGACAGGATTCTGACTGTCTGAATGACAGAGAAAAGATGGCACTGGCAAGACACATGGCTCAACGTTCATAGCAGCAAAAGCCACAGTCTCCAAACTGTGGAAAGGGTCAAGATGTCCTCCAACAGACGAGTGGATAAAGAGGATATGGTCCATACATACAATGTAATATTATGCCTCCATCAGAAAGGATGAATACCCAACTTTTTATCACCATTGACAGGACTGGAGGAGATTATGCTGAGTGAAATAAGTCAAGCAGAGAGTAAATTATCATATGGTCTCACTTACTTGTGGAGCATAAGGAATTAGATGGAGGACATTGGGAGAAGGGAGTTGGGGGAAATCAGAGGGGGAGCTGAACCATGAGAGACTATGGACTCTGAGAAACAAACTTAGGGTTTTGGAGGGGAGGGGGGTAGGGGTTTGGGTGAGCCTGATGGTGGGTATTAAGGAGGGCACATATTACATGGAGCACTGAGTGTGATGCATAAACAATGAATCTTGGAACACTGAAAAAAATAAAGTTTAAAAAAAAGGACACAAGGCTCAGAAAATCAACACGATTTTAAATGCACAGAAAGTAAACCTCTGAAACAGTAATTAAGAAATTAATGAGTAAGCATGCTGAGGCTATGAAGAGTCTTGAATTAGACTCTTCTAACTAGTCAGTATGGAGCACCTAAGGAATTTTAAACAAGGAGACTAACACAATCAGTGCCTAACCCTTATATATAGTCAATAAATACTTTTAAAAAAAACTAGTAAGTAAATAACAAGTGAAAGAATGCAAACTGTGATTCAGATAGGATAATCTGAGGTTATATGCAGGATACATCAGAAATATAGAAGATATTCCAGGAGATATACAAACAAAGGTATCAGGAGTTTCAGAAAAAGAATCACTTTGGACAAGAATGAATAGATAGAGACCAGTTAAGAGTTACTTGTAATAATACAGGTAAAATAATAACATTGTAAGGCTAGTGGCTATAAGTCCATAAGGAAAACAAAAGATGTACTTAACACTGCAAAGTAAGAATCAACAAGACTTGATGGAAGTTGAGGAGGAAAGTGACATCAGATATTTATTGACTACTTATTACATATTATTTTAAAGTTTCCAGCTGGCTGACCAGTAGAATGATAAAAAGATATTACACTGTATAATAATAAATATTATTTCTCATAATATTTATCCCTCATAATATCTCTATTTTCCCACAGTCTACACATCTACCAACTCCACTTTTACCACTAAAATAATTTTAAGTAAATTAAAAAACCAAGAGGTCATGTAAGCATATCTAGTAAAAAGCATCTAGGTACAGGAATAGTTATTTTTAATTTTTTTTTTAATTTATTTTCAGCGTAACAGTATTCCTTGTTTTTGCACCACACCCAGTGCTCCATGCAATTCGTGCCCTCTCCAATACCCACCACCTGGTTCCCTCAACCTCCCACCCCCCGCCCCTTCAAACCCCTCAGATTGTTTTTCAGAGTTCATAGCCTCTCATGGTTCACCTCTCCTTCCTATTTCCCTCACAGGAATAGTTTAAAAACAAAGGACATATCTACACTCAAAGGTACTGAGAAGAGAAATTGAGAACATAAAGTTGAATGGCATTAAGTCCAATGACAATTTAGTAAATACTCTATTGCTAAACACAGAGAAGGAAGAAATTAAAATATCCTCTTATGCAAATTATTGTTAAGTCTATTTTACTCAGTTAAAAACATATGCAGTATTTGTATTATTTGTACAAAATATACAATAAAAAATATCCTGTTCTGCATGCATACTTTTGGGAATAATTAGTGGCTTTAACTTTTTATTCTTCAAGATATCCAACTTTCAATTCTGAAGAGATGTATAATTTAAAACAACCATATACAAATATAAAAATTGCTAATAATGTGTGATTTTTACCAAATCAGAGGAGGTATAAATACACTTCAAAACTGAGTATATGACAACTCCTGGCACATCTGTGCACACATCTTTTTAAGTTGTTGGAACTAAAATTTCCTTGTAAAACTTACAACCCAAGGTATCACACACATATACATGTTCTTATGTATATATTATATATATGTTATATATATAAAATACACATATATTTTTAAATTGCTCTCTACTGGATGCTAAAATTTTAATAGCCTTGAGGGAAAAGACCAAAATAGGTTTTATTAAAATAATGTTTCTTGTAAATGAATTTCCTAGAACCAGACATTTTTTACATGTCACATCTCTAAAATTCTTTGACTCTCTAATTATAAATATAAAAACCAAAGCAATTTCATTGTGATTATTCTAAAAAATAAATTATTTTAGATAAGTAGTATTTTAAAATATTTACCAACTGTGTGAGCACTTTGACATCAAAAGAATGACTAGTTGCTTGAACATTTCCTCTAGATTTTTTCTGAAAAAACACAAAAGTTAAAAGCTAGATTACTGAGACTGAAGTAGAATACAAAAGACACTTTAGGAACTATCCTACATATATTAAGTAACTTAGAGGAAAAAAATCTTATCACTTGTTTTATATTGGCTTTTTCTATAGATATGTCACTTTGTGTACTATCAATCAATGTGTACCCTTAAAAACCATTAATTCTCTACTTTTATTCCTCTAAAACAAGGATTGGCAAACTGTGGCCTACAGATCAAAGCCAGACTACCTCTCATCATTTTAAATAAAGTTTTACAGAACACAATCAAAATCATTCATTTACATGTATTTGTGGCTGCTTGTTGAATAATTGCTGGAGACCTTGTAGCCCAAAAAGTCTAAAATATATACTATTTGCTTTTTTACATAAAGTTCACTGACCCTCGCACTAAAGGGAGAGATTACCAAAGCTCCTCTTCAGATATATCAAAGCTATTTTAGAAGCCTGTATAGATTCCTTCTATAAAATGGCCAAATTTAGTCTTTAAACTGCTATCAAAGTAGAACATGTACCTTTAGTTTTAAGCAAGCAGTTTACAATTGGGAAATTAGAATTTAGATGACACTCCTTTATTCAGGTTTCAGGATTCCAATTAATTCAGAAATAATCTCCAATCATTTTCTGACAAAACATTTATTTGCCCTTTACTTTAAAAGACCTTAAGGGGCCGGCGGGGAAAAGACCTTAGAAATAAGAAGTAGATGGAAACTGTTTTCAGGAAGGCAAGAACTAAAAAAAAGTCATCTTTTATTTTTCCTCAAGCACAAATAATTTCATTAGTAAGCTGATTTTCTCTCAACTCACCTGTCCTTCTAACAGATCACCATCTTCATCTTTAACTTGTCCATTAATCAAATAAACACCATTTTCTATTTGCTTAGCCCAACGTGCAAGTCCATTCTTAAAAGGAACACAAGATGGATATCTTTCAGATATAATGTCATTTCAATTAATCTCCCTAGGGCCCACTTTTTTCCACCTAATATACTGAAATGTTAATGCGGTAATCGGTAATGTGGTATTTATTTCTTGAGTTAACATTTTGCAATTTTTTTTCCTTCATATATATATATTTTTTTCCTTCATATATTTTTTTCCTTCATATATTTAAAAAAAATGTCTGCTTATAGTTGACACACAATGTTACATTAGTTTCAGGTATACAACATAGTGATCCAATTTATTTATACATTATGCTATACTCACAAGTGTAGCTACCATCTATCACCACACAACAGTATTATAATATCACTGACTATATTCCCTATGCTTGACTTTGTTCAGTCTCATAAACAGCAACAAAAAAGTATATCCCCAAATTTTGGCAACTTAGCCATATTAAGTAATAGTTTTTCTAATCTTTATCCCAAATAACATTCATATCACACACTTAGGAGGCTTAATAACTACATGATCACAGTCAAATAAAATTCAATAATTCCCATTATATGAAAAGTGAGAAAAGAGAAAAAATCTCAAGAATATATAAAGCAGTACTAAAGAGGAAAAAATAAGCAAGCTCCATTTGTTTCCACAGGAAAAAAGAAGAAAAATGAGATATGAATAAAAGAATGGTATAGAAATACAAGAGGGCTGGAAAGAAGAAAATAAAACTAAAGACCAAGAGAAAAAAAAAAAAAAGACCTAACAGTATACTTTTTATATAATTAAATTTTATGTAACTATATTTTACAATATACTTAACTACATGTTAATCAACAAATATTTATGGAGCATTTATTATGCTAAATACATTAGTAATATAATGCTGTCCTATCTCCAAATTTCTAATTTGGCTGGGGTAATACATTAGTCACCCATAATATCATTATAATTAGCATGCAATTTTTGAGAATTACAAAATGAATGGCATAGACAACCAGAATAAAAGCAGATTATCTGTTCAGTGATCACTAAAGAAAATTCGTTTTGCCCTGATACCTTTGTATTTTTCTCCAGAGTATAGCTGACAGAAGTGGTAGACAGCGGGATGTGAATATTAATATGAACTACACACTCTAATGAAAGCCATGAAGTTGATAGTCCATTTTGATACTTCCAATCTGCTGGTTTTGCTGAACTCTTTAGCAGTGGGGAAGGTGGAAAAACATAAGATACGTGATTTAGGTAAAATACATGGATCAATAAAATATCACAAAATGTACAACCTAATAACTCATACAAACTGATATTTAACATATTTGGCTAACTTCTTTCAACACAGGGCAACAGGTTAAAACTAAATAGAAATAAATCATGCATTAAATTCACTATTCTTTAATACATTCCAGGCAGCCTTGGCAATTCCAACCCCCAGTGCTAGGTGGAAAAGAATCAGATAATTCATGTAGAATTCTGACAAGTCCTCTGGTTCTCAGCTGCAACTTCAACAGTGTCAATTCAGAAGCTTCTGTGTGGAGCAAATAATCAACTGAGTAGCTATCAGGTGCCAGGTGTTCTCCTTTCTGTCCTATCCTTGCTAACACAATACTGTGAAGTTACTTTTTCATATTGTTTTTAGACACCGTAGCAAAATTTTAGTCTGGATTCTTCTAGTAGGTAGCCTGCTTACTAGGCAATGTAACTACCAAAAGCCCAGATGCTTTTACTACCAGCCTCTCAGATATAATATTAAACACATAAATAGGCAGAGAGCACTTAAAAAAAAATATTTGAACAATGAAAAAAAAATTTCCTTGTTGTAATGAAATTAATTATACTTCCAAAATAAAAAGTAAAGCTGGTTGTGGACATTGATAGGAAGTGAAAGCACCAAATATTATTAAAACTAAATAACTGAATTTTATTTTAAAAATACTTTGTAATACAAAAATCTTTCAAAAGCAATTTTTCTTACCTTTGGATCATGGATATCATAAGTTCGACAAAATATTCTTTATGGATTAAGGACAGAAATAACCAAAAAAAGAGAAGTAATTCTTGATAATCAAAAGAAAATAAGCCATCAAAAAATAAAAATAAAGTACATGCATCCAAGAATTTTTATAAAATCATACTTCATATACTAAAATATATACACATATATATCTATATGTACGTTTCCACAAATATATTCATAACTTGTAAATAAGCACATATATATATTCACATTTTGTATAAACTAATATATATGTACACAAAAACCGCTCTGACTATAAAACTTGTGGTGCTTTAAATTATTCCCTATTGCTTAAAATCCTGCTAATCACAATGAATAGAATGGAAGCACCTGCAAAATTTTCCTCAAATACACATGCTCTATAACAAATAGGAGTTCTGGGAAGCCTGGGTGGCTCAGTCGGTTAAGCAGCTGCCTTTGGCTCAGGTCACGATCCCAGAGTCCTAGGATCAAGCTCTGCATCAAGCTCCCTGCTAAGCGGACAGCCTGTTTCTCCCTCTCCCTCTGCCTGCTGCTCTGCCTATTTGTGCTATCTCTCTGTCAAATAAATAAATAAAACAAATAGGAGTGCTGTTTTGAATGCAGTGAAGTCTGAAAATGTTCATTGGGTCAAAGGCCCAGCGTACATAAAACTTTTAAATACCAAAGGAGTTACAAGCTCAGCTTCTGCAGGAATGATCAGTTTTTGAATTTTGTCTTTTCAAGCCCTAATTTACTGGTTCCTTGCACCACTTCGCTCCCCTGGTGTGGCTGCTCCAGCTTAGGAGGTACTCTTGTCCCTGAAAGATGTAGAGAAAAGAACCCTAAGAAGGCTTTTAGTATCACTTGATCTCGGCTAAAGACATAAAAATTTCTTGGATGTCCTACACTGTCCACCTCAGTTTGGAGGTGAACTACCCATTACTTTTAGTCATTATTTTGCCTAAGCTGTCAGTTGGGCATTGACCTCTCTGTAGAGGACCTATGAACATTAAAAAATGGGGTAGTTGGCTGGTAAAGAGCTCAGAACCCCAGTCCTTGCCACCTTTCTCAACATGATTAAAGCCATTGTTATGGGGCCCCTGGGTGGCTCAGTGGGTTAAGCCTCTGCCTTCAGCTCAGGTCAGGATCTCAGGGTCCTGGGATCAAGGCCCGCATCAGAGAGCCTGCCTTCCTCCCCGACCCGCCTGCCTCTCTGCCTACTTGTGATCTCTGTCAAATAAATAAATAAATAAATAAATAAAGCCATTGTTACTCTTACTATTGTTAGCAGTCCTGATTATATATTATTTACAGAAAAAACTTCCAAATTACACCTGTTTTAAAAATACGATATAAATTGGGGCCCCTGGGTGGCTCAGTGGGTTAAAGCCTCTGCCTTCGGCTCGGGTCATGATCTCAGGGTCCTGGGATCAAGCCCCACATCGGGCTCTCTGCTCAGCAGGGAGCCTGCTTCCCTTCGTCTCCCTCTGCCTGCCTCTCTGCCTACTTGTGATCTCTGTCTGTCAAATAAATTAATAAAGGGGGGAGGTGTCAAGATGGCGGAGAAGTAGCAGGCTGAGATGACATCAGGTAGCAGGAAATCAGCTAGATAGCTTATCTAACCATTGCGAACACCTACAAATCCAACAGGAAATCAAAGAGACGAGGAGCAACAATTCTAGAAACAGAAAATTGATCACTTTCTGAAAGGTAGGGCCTGCGGAGAAGTGAATCCAAAGTGACGGGAAGAGACCACGGGGGAAGGGGCCGACTCCCAGCAAGCAGCAGAGCAACAGAGCACAAAATCAGGACTTTTAAAAGTCTGCTCCATGGAGGGACATCGCTCCAGAGGCTAAACCGGGGGGGGAAGCCCACGCAGGGTCAGCGTAACCCCAGGTCCCGCAGGGTCACAGAAGGATCGGGGGTGTCTGAGTGTCGCAGACCTTGCAGGTATTAGAACGGGGAATCCGGCTACAGAAACAGAGCCGAGGAGTGAGCTCTCAGCTCGGGGTTACCTTGAACCGGTCGCAGGCTCAGTCAGCTTGGAGCGCGGCCGGAGGCCAGGGTGACGGGAGTAATTAGGCGCTGTTCTCTGAGGGCGCACTGAGGAGTGGGGCCCCGAGCTCTGGCTCCTTTGGGCTGGAGACTGGGAGGCCGCCATCTTCATTCCGGTGCTCCGGAACTCTACAGAAAGCGCTCAGGGAACAAAAGCTCCCGAAAGCAAACCCCAGCGGATTACTCAGCCCGGCCCCTACAGGGGCGGTGCAACTCCGCCTGGGGCAAAGACACTTGAGAATCACTACAACAGGCCCCTCCCCCAGAAGATCAACAAGAAACCCAGCCAAGACCAACTTCACTCACCAAGGAGAACAACGGAATTCCAGAGGAGGAGAAAGCAAATCTTATCTGGACAAAATCACAAGGCGGAAAAACTCACCACAAAAAAAAGAACAAGAGGCAGTACTGAAAGCTGGGGACCTAATCAATACAGACACTGGTAATATGACAGATCTAAAGTTCAGAATGATGATTCTCAAGGTTCTAGCTGGGCTCGAAAAAGGCATAAAAGATATTAGAGAAACCCTCTCTGGAGAGATAAAAGCCCTTTCTGGAGAAATAAAAGAACTAAAATCTAACCAAGTTGAAATAAAAAAAGCTATTAATGAGGTGCAATAAAAAATGGAACCTCTTACTGCTAGGATAAATGAGGCAGAAGAAAGAATTAGTGACATAGAAGACCAAATGACAGAAAATAAAGAAGCTGAGCAAAAGAGGGACAAACAGCTACTGGACCACAAGGAGAGAATTCGAGAGATAAGTGACACCATAAGACGACACAACATTAGAATAATTGGGATTCCAGAAGAATAAGAAAGAGAGAGGGGAGCAGAAGGTATATTGGAGAGAATTTCCCTAATATGGCAAAGGGAACAAACATCAAAATCCAGGAGATGCAAAGAAAGCCCCTCAAAATCAATAAAAATAGGTCCACACCTCGTCACCTGATTGTAAAATTTACAAGTCTTAGCAACAAAGAGAAAATCCTGAAAGCAGCCTGGGAAAAGAAGTCTGTAACATACAAGGGTAAAAACATTAGGTTGGCAACGGACATATCCAGAGAGACCTGGCAGGCCAGGAAGAACTGGCATGATGTATTCAGAGCACTAAACGAGAAAAACATGCAGCCAAGAATACTATATCCAGCTAGGCTATCATTGAAAATAGAAGGAGAGATTAAAAGCTTCCAGGACAAACAAAAACTGAAAGAATTTGCAAACACCAAACCAGCTCTTCAGGAAATATTGAAAGGGGTCCTCTAAGCAAAGAGAGAGCCTAAAAGTAGTAGATCAGAAAGGAACAGAGACAATATACAGTTAACAGTCACCTTACAGGCAATACAATGGCACTAAATTCATATCTCTCAATAGTTATCCTGAATGTTAATGGGCTAAATGCCTCAATCAAAAGACACAGGGTATCAGAATGGATAAAAAAACAAAACCCATCAATATGCTGCCTACCAGAAACTCATTTTAGACCTGAAGACACCTCCAGATTTAAAGTGAGGGGGTGGAAAACAATCTACCATGCTAATGGACATCAGAAGAAAGCTGGGGTGGCAATCCTTATATCAGAACAATTAGATTTTAAGCCAAAGACTATAATAAGAGATGAGGAAAGACACTATATCATACTCAAAGGGTCTGTCCAACAAGAAGACCTAACAATTTTAAATATCTATGCCCCTAACATGGGAATAGCCAACTATATAAACCAATTAATAATAAAATCAAAGAAATACATCAACAATAATACAGTAATAGTAGAGGACTTTAACACTCCCCTCACTGAAATGGACAGATCATCTAAGCAAAAGATCAACAAGGAAATAAAGGCCTTAAATGACACACTGGACCAGATGGACATCGCAGATATATTCAGAACATTCCATCCCAAAGTAACAGAATATACATTCTTCTCTAGTGCACATGGAACATTCTCCAGAGTAGACCACATCCTGGGTCATAAATCAGGTCTCAACCGGTATCAAAAGATTGGGATCATTCCCTGCATATTTTCAGACCACAATGCTCTGAAGCTAGAACTCAATCACAAGAGGAAATTTGGAAAGAACCCAAATACATGGAGACTAAACAGCATCCTTCTAAAAAATGAATGGGTCAACCAGGAAATTAAAGAAGAATTGAAAAAATGCATGGAAACAAATGATGATGAAAACACAACGGTTCAAAATCTGTGGGACACAACAAAGGCAGTCCTGAGAGGAAAATATATAGCGGTACAAGCCTTTCTCAAGAAACAAGAAAGGTCTTAAATACACAACCTAACCCTACACCTAAAGGAGCTGGAGAAAGAACAACAAAGAAACCCTAAACCCAGCAGGAGAAGAGAAATCATAAAGATCAGAGCAGAAATCAATGAAATAAAAACCAAAAAAACAATAGAACAAATCAATGAAACTAGGAGCTGGTTCTTTGAAAGAATTAATAAGATCGATAAACCCCTGGCCAGACTTATCAAAAAGAAAAGAGAAAGGACCCAAATAAATAAAATCACAAATGAAAGAGGAGAGATCACAACTAACACCAAAGAAATACAGACAATTATAAGAACATACTATGAACAACTCTACGCCAACAAATTTGACAATCTGGAAGAAATGGATGCATTCCTAGAGACATATAAACTACCACAACTGAACCGGGAAGAAATAGAAAGCCTGAACAGACCCATAACCAGTAAGGAGATTGAAATAGTCATCAAAATTCTCCAAACAAACAAAAGCCGAGGCCAGACGGCTTCCCGGGGGAATTCTACCAAACATTTAAAGAAGAACTAATTCCTATTCTCCTGAAACTGTTCCAAAAAATAGAAATGGAAGGAAAAATTCCAAACTCATTTTATGAGGCCAGCATCACCTTGATCCCAAAACCAGACAAGGATCCCATGAAAATAGAGAATTACAGACCAATATCCTTGATAAACACAGACACGAAAATTCACACCAAAATACTGGCCAATAGGATCCAACAGTACATTGAAAGGATTACTTACCACGACCAAATGGGATTTATTCCAGGGCTGCAAGGTTGGTTCAACATCCGCAAATCAATCAATGTGATACAATACATTAATAAAAGAAAGAATAAGAACCATATGATACTCTCAGTAGATGCTGAAAAAGCATTTGACAAAGTGCAGCATCCCTTCCTAATCAAAACTCTTCAAAGTGTAGGGATAGAGGGCACATACCTCAATATTATCAAAGCCGTCTATGAAAAACCCACCGCAAATATCATTCTCAATGGAGAAAAACTGAAAGCTTTTCCGCTAAGGTCAGGAACACTGCAAGGATGTCCATTATCACCACTGCTATTCAACATAGTACTAGAAGTCCTAGCCTCAGCAATCAGACAACAAAAGGAAATTAAAGGCATCCAAATCGGCAAAGAAGAAGTCAAACTATCACTCTTTGCAGATGAAATGATATTATATGTGGAAAACCCAAAAGACTCCACTCCAAAACTGCTAGAACTTGTACAGGAATTCAGTAAAGTGTCAGGATTCAAGTCAATACACAGAAATCAGTTGCATTTCTTTACACTAACAACAAGATAGAAGAAAGAGAAGTTAAGGAGTCAGTCCCATTTACAATTGCACCCAAAACCATAAGATACATAGGAATAAACCTAACCAAAGAGGCAAAGAATCTATACTCAGAAAACTATAAAGTACTCATTAAAGAAATTGAGGAAGACACAAAGAAATGGAAAAATGTTCCATGCTCCTAGATTGGAAGAACAAATATTATGAAAATGTCTATGCTACCTAAAGCAATCTACACATTTAATGCAATCCCTATCAAAATCCCATCCATTTTTTTCAAAGAAATAGAACAAATAATCCTAAAATTTATATGGATCCAGAAAAGACCTCGAATAGCCAAAGGAATACTGAAAAAGAAAGCCAAAGTTGGTGGCATCACAATTCCAGACTTCAAGCTCTATTACAAAGCTGTCATCATCAAGACAGTATGGTACTGGCACAAAAACAGACACATAGATCAATGGAACAGAATAGAGAGCCCAGAAATAGACCCTCAACTCTATGGTCAACTAATCTTCGACAAAGCAGGAGGGATTGTCCATTGGAAAAAAGACAGCCTCTTCAACAAATGGTGCTGGGAAAATTGGACAGCCACATGCAGAAAAATGAAATTGGACTATTTCCTTAGACCACACACGAAAATACACTCAAAATGGATGAAGGACCTCAATGTGAGAAAGGAATCCATCAAAATCCTTGAGAACACAGGCAGCAACCTCTTTGACCTCAACTGCAGCAACTTCTTCCTAGGAACATTGCCAAAGACAACGGAAGCAAGGGCAAAAATGAACTATTGGGACTTCATCAAGATCAAAAGCTTTTACATAGCAAAGGAAACAGTTAACAAAACCAAAAGACAACTGACAGAATGGAAGAAGATATTTGCCAACGAAATATCAGATAAAGGGCTAGTATCCAAAATCTATAAAGAGCTTAGCAAACTTAACACCCAAAGAACAAATAATCCAATCAAGAAATGGGCAAAGGACATGAACAGACATTTCTGCAAAGAAGACATCCAGATGGCCAACAGACATGAAAAAATGCTCCACATCACTCGGCATCAGGGAAATACAAATCAAAACCACAATGAGATACCACCTCACACCAGTCAGAATGGCTAAAATTAACAAGTCAAGAAATGACAGATGCTGGCGAGGATGCGGAGAGAGGGAACCCTCCTACACTGTTGGTGGGAATGCAAGCTGGTGCAACCACTCTGGAAAACAGTGTGGAGGTTCCTCAAAAACTGAAAATAGAGCTACCCTATGACCCAGCGATTGCACTACTGGGTATATATCCTAAGGATACAAACATGGTGCTCCGAAGGGGCACTTGCACCCAAATGTTTATGGCAGCAATGTCCACAATAGCCAAACTATGGAAAGAACCTAGATGTCCATCAACAGATGAATGGATAAAGAAGATGTGGTATATATACACAATGGAATACTATGCAGCCATCAAAAGATATGCAATCTTGACATTTGCGACGACATGGATGGAACTAGAGGGTATTATGCTTAATGAAATAAGTCAATTGGAGAAAGACAACTATCATATGATCTCCCTGATATGAGGAAGTGGAGATGCAATGTGGAGGGGTTGGCGGGTAGGAAAAGGAAAAATGAAAGAAGGTGGGGTTGGGAGGGAGACAAACCATAAAAGACTCAATGTCAAAAAACAGACTGAGGGTTGCTGGGGGGAAGGGAGATGGGAAAGGGTGGTAAGGATATGGACATTAGAGAGGGTATGTGCTATGATGAGTGCTGTGAAATAGAGGGTATTATGCTTAATGAAATAAGTCAATTGGAGAAAGACAACTATCATATGATCTCCCTAATATGAGGAAGTGGAGATGCAATGTGGAGGGGTTGGCGGGTAGGAAAAGGAAAAATGAAAGAAGGTGGGATTGGGAGGGAGACAAACCATAAAAGACTCAATGTCAAAAAACAGACTGAGGGTTGCTGGGGGGAGGGGGGACGGGAAAGGGTTGTAAGGATATGGACATTAGA
The DNA here is from genome assembly GCF_002288905.1 of Enhydra lutris kenyoni. Lineage (NCBI taxonomy): Eukaryota > Metazoa > Chordata > Mammalia > Carnivora > Mustelidae > Enhydra > Enhydra lutris. The sequence continues at coordinate 22,089,204 of NW_019154108.1, read as the reverse complement.
GAGGGTATGTGCTATGATGAGTGCTGTGAAATATGTAAACCTGGCGATTCACAGACCTGTACCCCTGGGGATAAAAATACATTATATGTTTATTAAAAAAATAAATTAATAAAAAAATACAGTAATTAATTAATTAAATCTTTTAAAAAGGTTAAAAAATACGATATAAATTAATGTTTTGGGAAAAAACTTGCAGAATATTATTTTGATATCATATACTTTAAAATATAAACTCCTAAATAAAAGATACTTTTTTGTGGAAGAACAAATGTGAAGTGTCACTCGTTCCGAGATCTCCTCTTCTGTGAAATTCCATAATCTCCTTTTATTGATAGATTTTTCCATAGCAAATACTAGCTGAAAGGGAACAAAACACACATCAACTTAATGCAAAATAAGAGAACACAAGTAAGTGCAGAAAAAGATAATTATAATGACTCTAAGCTCCCAATGAGCTTTAAAATTCCATGATTCTATCATTAAATTTTGTTTTCTTCAAAACAAAGAGTGAAACTGATTATTAACCTTTTGGATTCCATTCTTAAGAATCTATAAAATTTGGGTTCCAAATATAAAAATATAAATCACTGTCATTTATCAACTGACATGAAGAATTAATTTGGGGTAATTAGCATTTAAGTTTAGAAGTATAGAATAAAGACTGTTTTAATTAGAATGAGAAATGACAAGTGATTTTTAATCTACAAAAATGAAGCATGTCACCCATTTGGGATTTCTTATGAACTACCACAAAAGACATAAGGCACTATGTAAGTACATATAAAATACAGTAGCAGCAAACTGAAAGAAAATCAGAAATAGCAACATACATTTATGTCACAAGTAAGAATTATAGAAATGCATACTTGATATGAGTAGAGGGGTGATAAATTTGACTCTATACTTCCTAGTTATAATGTACACAGGGACAAGCCTAATCTGTTACCTAATTCACATGGTCCATAAACTGAACACAACTGATGAAAAGAGGCCCAACTTTCTTGATAATGATATCAAAAGAAATTTCTTCAAAGGTGATAGTAGGTAATATAACAAAGTTCTCAACAATGACCTTATGGGAGACACTAGTGTTATAAGGTTACTTCTTATAAAGTTCCTCACTATAGGCAGCAGAAGTCAAGTCAGAAAACAGAAACTCAATAATGTCTTTAGAAATATAGCATTTCTTAGCATATAAGCCAAGCAGAGAGAGTCAATTATCATATGGTTTTGCTTATTTGTGGAGCATAAGGAATAACACAGAGGACATGGGGAGATGGAGAGGAGAAGAGAGTTGGGGGAAATTAGAGGGGGAGACGAACCATGAGAGACTGTGGACTCTGAAAAACAAACTGAGGGTTTTGGAGGGTTGGAGGGTGGGAGGTTGGGTGAGCCTGGTGGTGGGTATTATGGAGGGCACGTATTGCATGGAGCACTGGGTGTGGTACATAAACAATGAATTCTGGAACACTGAAATTTAAAAAATAAATAGGGGTGCCTGGGTGGCTAAGTGGGTTAAAGCCTCTGCCTTCAGCTCAGGTCATGATCCCAGGGTCCTGGGATGGAGCCCCACATCAGGCTCTCTGCTCAGCAGGGAGCCTGCTTCTCCCTCTCTCTCTGCCTGCTTCTATGCCTACTTGTGTCTGTCAAATAAATAAATAAAATCTTTAAAATAAATAAATAAATAAATAAATAAATAAAATACCATCACAGGTCTAGAAATACAGCATTTCTAAAGTCTTATTTGCTTGTTAGGAACAAAAATGATACAAAAGCAAAAGGAAAAGGAAAGAGGACCAACTGTATCTATCTCTCTAGCACTGAGGCTATGTTCACCCGATTCAGTCCAGTGCCAACCACAACAGGATGCACAACCACTGCGATTAAAAACACATACATTTAGGTGATACTTCAAAATGTCAAAGAAGATGAATAACTGTCAAAGATATGTTTAATTAAAATGGAAAAAACATGGGGCGCCTGGGTGGCTCAGTGGGTTAAGCCGCTGCCTTCGGCTCAGGTCATGATCTCAGGGTCCTGGGATCGAGCCCCACATCGGGCTCTCTGCTCAGCAGGGAGCCTGCTTCCCTCTCTCTCTCTGCCTGCCTCTCTGCCTACCTGTGATCTCTGTCTGTCAAATAAATAAATAAAATCTTAAAAAAAAAATAAAATAAAATAAAATGGAAAAAACAGCAGAAATTTGAGTAACTTGCCAGGAACAGGAATATTTCCATTTTCTTCCCTTACTCCCTCAGGTACAAATTACAAAGATTTAATGTGGGACATTTGACAGGAAAGGTTATAAACTTGGAAGAATCTGTAGAAACTATGATTCTTATTGGCTGCACACCAGAAAATGTTTTTTGGAGATTCTGGGGGGTTTTACACTTTTCAAGATTATAGGGTCCCCCCTCTCTCGGGGTGGGAAAGAACTTTTAGAAGGCTCCTTTGGGTCCTGAGTACTAAAAGAGATGAAAGCTGCCTGCACAAAGTTTGCTTTAGATTTGGACTTAAGGGGAAACAGCTTGAAGACCTTCATATTTATTTACAGACTATGTTACCCAATTTACTGATATGGGAATAAAAAAAAAAGAGGTGACTAATGATAAATACTCTGCCCAGGAATGCAGAGTAAGTATCTGATTATGTTGTACTCTCAGAATCGTGAGAAAATGGAACAGGTGTAGAATCACAAAATCTGTCAATTTCACATTACAGCAATCACATGGAACTAGAAGGAAGTTCTAGCAGAATGCTGCTATTGTACAAGAAAAACTGTTAAACCACTATAATTTCTCTTGTAATAGTAAAAAATTATCTTTAAACTTAAAGCTGTTTTAAAACACAAAGCTTTGATTAAAAATAGAATATTTCAGACTTACTCTACGCAGGGCATTTTGAAAATCATTTCCCATTTCTAAAGTTGTAATGATAAATACTCCAAGAACTAAAAGTCCCCCTGGTAGCATTCTGGACACCTAAAAATAGAAATATAGTATCAGTTAAGATAAGCATTTGTCATTATATGCAATCTTTTGTGTTTGATAAGCTAAATATTAAATCAGCAAACACTCATTGGGTCCCAACTATATGCATAGCATTGAGGTGAGAGCTTTGAAAAATGGGTTAAAATATTGAGAAATGGTTGATAACCTGAGGAATGAGACATCATTATATAAACAATCTTCCTAGAGTATCCTTAATTTTTTGCCTTTATAACTAAAGCCATTTAATACCATTAATAATGACACCTTTTACTCCTTTCTCATGAGATCACAGATTGAAATATCTTCTAAAAATTTTTTAATGGCTTCTACTGTCACCTAAATAATATATAAATTTATCTGCTACTGGTATTTCAGACTCTCTAAAATCTAGCTAATCTGATATTCAGGGCCTCACTTGGCATTACTTTCCCTGAAATACCATACACATATCTGGCTAACTCTATACCTTCATTCAGACTGCTCCCTCAGCCTACACTAACTTTCCCTTACCTTCTATGTGTCTGAACTCTAATGAATACTTCAAAGTCAGCTTGAGGAAGCTGCCTTCCCTGATACTTTGATCTCCCAACTCCCACAAGACTTTGGTGTAGTTTTCCCATGGAACTTATCATTACTTGTGTGCGATGGTCTGGAAGTTCTTTAAGGGAAACCTGGGATTTAAAGAGAGGGGCTCTGACCTGAAAATCCATTGTTTCCTATTTTTCACATTTACTTCAATTTTTTACATCTATTTATTATATTGGGTATAAATGTTATTTCCAATTTTTCTTTAAAATAATATTGTAAAAATGCTAGCAAGCCTTTCTGTGTTCATGGGATTATTTGGTTAGAATCAATTTCTTGAAGTGGATTACTAGTTTTTGAAGTTATGCCTATTCTTAAGGTTTTTGACCCATATTACCAATTTGTCCTCCATAATATGTTATTTCTCTTCACGTGATTGTGGCTAGTTCCTAATAACACATTAACCTCTTTCCATCATCTAAACTCAGAGATAAAGTGCTTTTTGTGTGCGTACATAGCACAAACACACACAAAACTGATCAGAAAGTTAAATCTTCTTAGATACCATAGTCTATAACCGAATATATTTACATTGTGTCTCCTTGTGTTTCCCTCTGATTTCATTAATTCTATTCATTATAGTAGCACATATAAAGCAAAGCTTGACATATAAAGAACAAAATTTCCATATTTAGCATGGAAATATGCATATTTTCAAAATCACCAACACATAAAAGTAGCCGTTTCTTTCTAGAGGCAAAAAAGTAACCTACTTTGTTAGAAAAATTTTCTTTGTATGCGTACAGATATGACATACATCTCTCTATACATATGTGTGTATACATGCTATATACATTTGTATAAGTATGTAATTTTACGAGAAACAAAAAACAAAACCGGAGTCAAAATTATTTAGAAACCATTTTAAGTTTAAAAGATTTAATATTTTCATTAGAAGGTGATATTAAAAATTTCTTAGATTCTTTTACTATACACCAACCCCCATCACAAACACATACACACCTACAGATAAACATGTGCCTCTCTGAAAAATTTAAAGTTGATGAGAGATGGAAATGATTACTTTTACCTTACTCTAACATTTCCTATTAATTGACATAATCCATTCAATGACTACTTTTAAGTGTATTTACTCAGCATTCCCTCTTACCCACTCCCAATCTGTTTCTTCCTATGAGAAGGCCAACACCATCTCCCTAGACATCCAGGTTAGAAATCTGTCATCTTTAGCTACTTTCTCAAATGCTCCTCATTCCCAGTCTACTTGGTCCCTAAATCATCTTGCTACTAGCTCTGTGACCACAGTGTTTTGGCAATGAAATTTTAGCTCACTGCATTAGCTAATTCACGCATTCATTTATTCAATTTTGGAGTTCATGTAAACCATGGAAACAGTATGCGTGGCAATAAGGATATAGTCATAAACAAAACAGATGTCACCTATCCTCATGAAACTAAGTCTAGTATGGGCTCACATCATCTTTTTTTGAACGATTACAGTAAATGATGTTCAGTCTCTCTACCTTCCATTTACACTATATCAAGATATTGAAATTATTTTCTCAATTACTGATCAATCATATTAATTGCTTCTCAAGATAGGGAGCTCTGAGAGCCTACCACAGAGCTACTATCAAAGAAATTCCTCACTTCTTAGGATGGCACTCCAAAACCATCTATAAACTGGCCCCTTCCAGCCTTGTCTACATAGATTCTTTTACATATCTGTGTTTCCATTATACCCAATTGCTTGCTCTGCCCCAACTCCTTCCCTTAACTTTCATAACTTTGGGTCATTTATTCATACTGTCCTTTGTGTGTTCAGTGTGTTTTCTGATTTCTACTGATAGTCCTACTCATCTTACATGTTCAGAAACTTCTGTGAAGCCATTTGATTCCAGTCATTGGCAGGTACTTAATTATTCAGCATCCTATATTCTTATAGCACTTTCCTACTTTTACCCCATTTCTCTTGTGGTAATGTCTTTCACTTTGGTTACAACATACATTCTAAGGACATTAAAAAGAACCTAACCAAACCATCATTTTATTCTCACAGTACCTATGTTAAGTTTTTGAAACAATCTGACCAGCAACTTTATTATCAAAAACAAGTATTATTTTAAAGAACACTTGGAAATAAGCTAAAGGACCAATAACAAAAAGAGATTAAAAAACATAAAGGCTTTTAAACATGAAAAAGCATAAAGGTTAAAAATTGAAAATAGCATATAAAATCAAAGGCTTTCAAATCAGACTGCCTGGGTTCAAATCCCAGTTCCATCACTTATTATGTAATCTTGGGTGGGTTATTTAACCTCAAGTAAAAAATGCTTTTTAAAATTAGACACAAGTAGTCAACAAATGAAAAATATAATCATGGACAAAACAGAACAGAAAAATTCTTCTAACACTGATATACTATGCAAGTTTTGAAAACTTAAAAATGAGTACTCTGAAGTCCTAGTCTAGTAACCTGAGGATGAAGTGCTTTTGTTTCGTTGGTCAATAAGCACAACTTAATTATATGAGAAGACAAATATGGTAACCTGGTTGGCATGTTCTGTGGCCCATTCTTCATCCAAGTTCTCCAACTTAGAATTTTGTTGATGTTTGAGGTTCTCATTTTGTTCCTCTTTGGGTGGCGTTCTAGTGGCAAGAATGATATAATCCTTTTGTGAAGAACACTTAAAAACAAATTAGAAAAGCTTATTAGAGCGACATCTGAATGAAGAATATAAAGCTCTTGTGACATGCAAAAACAGTAATATTCATAGAAGCTTAAATTATTAATTATTATAATGGAATCTATAAGAAAAATAAATTGTTTCCCTCACACATCATTTATTTATATACTTAATATCACCTCCATATTTGTTTGGGTATCTTCAATATGAATCATATAATGGTCCTTATAAACAGCTTACTGGTTGAGTCAATGTACTGTACTGTAACTAAAATATATTTGATCAATTTTCTAGTTATATTTATTTTCTAGATAATCTGAACAGATTGAATCGTTCAGCACATATAAAAACTCAGTAAAATAAAGCAACAAAAGACCTTGTGTTTCTTACTTCCATTGAAACAATGGTAGTAGGGAACTTGTATATGTGTGTCCACAGAAAAGCAATGGGGATGGGGATATATAATTGAAGTGATATCAGATTAATTGTTCCTCAGTTTTAATAGCACTTAAATGGTAACCAAAGGTGGGATATATGAAGATAAATTCAGGGAACTTTTAATGGCTCAGTCTCACTACAGTGAGAGTTTGCTGTAAAGAAAAGGTAAAAATAAGGCAGATAAAACCAGTTATTGTGGGGTTATTCTCATACATGACCTGAAACTGCCACTATGAGTGTCACCCTGGAATAGAAAATAAAGGAAGAGAAATTATTTCTACAAAAGTTATTTCCAGAAAGTTACATTCAAATGCACACAAGAAAAGGCAGGTGCTGATTAAGCAAGCATGACTTTAAAAAGAAAACGAAAATGACCCAGAGAGCAGGAAACAGGCAAGCTTGAGGGAAAGAAAAAAGTGATGAACCCTGGAATAAAGAAGAAGAAACATACTGGAAGGGATGAAAGGGCAGAATAAGGAAATTATGGGAGGAAAACCCTAAATTGTGGGAGACTTGTTTGTAAGATGGTAGTTTTGCCAATTTCTAGAAACAGCCTATGTAAGTAAGACAAGTTTGGAAGAGGGTATTTCTCCCTGATCTTTTATCTTTACTGAAGATGCCTTTCTCTGAGACTCTTATTCCCTTAAACTTTTTCAAATAAAGGGAAATATAAAACCTTAAATAAAAAGTTGCTAACAAAAAGAACCCCATATTGGATGTAAGTAACCTCAATCAAAAAGTAGTTCAGGGAGCCTACGTGGCTCAGTCAGTTGGGCGGCTGCCTTTGGCTCAGGTCATGATCTCAGGGATCCTGGGATCAAGGCCAGTGTTGGGCTACCTCCTCAGTGGGGTGTCTGCTTCTCCCTTTCCCTCTGCCCCTCCCCCTGCTTATGCTCTGTCTCTCTCTCTAATAAATAAATTAAATCTTTTTTAAAAAAGTAGTTCAGATTATTACCAAGAGGGGTAGTTTGGCTGTCTAAGGAGAGGCCTCATAGTATAGTGTTACCTGGGTGAACGGGATAGGGTATACGGTTCGTCTTACAAGTTAAGAAATCACATTTGTGAAAACCCTGAGAATGACCTGGTCTCTCAGGGCTAGAATGACATTAACTAAGCTCATTCAGAATGATGCTGTAAATAAGAATACCATGAAGGGTATACACATGACTCTTCTTGATAGTACATTCTTTAAAAGCAGATAACATGTGGCTTCAAATTATAGGAGGAAGTAGCTTCAAAATCTGGGTAGAATCGGAACAAGAGAAGCTAATTACGCAATTTGAAGGTTGTAAGGCATTATGATAAAATATCCAGAAAGAAAATTGTCACAATAGGACTATTTTTGCTACTAGGTATCAAAATCAAATCCTTGGGCCACAGTGTGTACTCTTCCCTAAATAGTGTTTAGGTGGCATAGCCAGTTTGTCCATGACTCTCCTTTTTTTATTGCTTTCTACTGCTAACCTATCCTCCCTGCTGATTACATTTGTCTTCAATTGTAATAAATCAGCAGGTGCTTATGCTTTTTAAAGTAAATGCCCAAATCTCTGTTCCATTTTGTATTGATTTTTAAGGATTAATTCCAAAAGGGAAATAACATTTGTTTATTTGCAAATTTCTATTCCCTCTTCCTCTCTCCACTGAATCAACATTAAAAAAAAATTCAGTAAGATGAGTGATTACCATAGCATGTAACAAAAGACATGACCACTATTGCCACAAGACTGAGATAAAACAATGGGAATAAAGTTGTCAAAAACTACTTTTGCAAAGAATTAGACAACTAGGAATTAATAAAAAAGATTAGAAGAAAGTACAAAACCCTTGGAAAGACAATAAAATATGCATAATTTGATCAGTGAAATTCTAATTTTGGAGTTTCTACATTATGAGTTACATTTACATTGTCAAAAGGAAATGTGTTCTGACTTAAGCAAACCTGGGCTTGGTTTGTCCTGCTTCTCCACATTTTTCCTCAAAGACCATTTTAAGTTCTTCTACATTCCATTCCTCCATTCCCTAACCTTGCGTTTACGGTTAAATAGCACATTTTAACTTTAAATAAACAAGTAATTTGTTTTATCAATAAATGCACTAAAAGATACATACCTGTCCAATTAAAAGACCTGAGACAAAAGCCTTTCCTTGAAGATTTATGTTTGAAAGATACTGGCCAACAGTCTCTTCTACAATGTAGGTTCTTCCCATTATCGGGAACTAATTCAATCTCCTAAATTACAAGAAAAAGATACACGCCATTTTTAGGTAAAAATATAATTTGCAATGTTTTTGTCATGGGGGATATATAGCAACAGAAATAGTACCATCCTGATTACTATCCCATGCCTTGCAGAGATTGCTTATCAGGTAGGGTATTCTTTCCTGCAAAGTGCAAATGTAGCTTCAGAATTCTCAACACAGTGCTGCCAGAAATGACTACCAATCAACTAGAGCTGCCATAAAAGATAAAACTCACTTCCATTATCTAAGATAAAGGGAGAGAATGCTAACCTACTAGTCAACACACCTAATTTATTTACTACTCCTTAGTTGTATCATTTTTGATAGTCTATTCCTGAGCCTTATTGTAATCATTTCTAAAACAGGAAAGAGGACAATTTCTGAACTGCTCTTAGCAGGGAGAGACCAAATTCATTTACTCAATAAGCATACTATGAAGAATTACTGTGTGCTAGAAATTGTGGCAAGTGGGATGGCACAAAGATGAATAATACTCGACCTATGGCCTTGAGTAACTCACAGCACAATTAGAATTATGGAATTCGATAAGCAGCAGTGCAATAATAATGAACATTTACAGAGTTTTTTCTAAGTACTTTATATATGGTAACATCTGTAATGTTCACAAAAAACTCCAGGAGGGAGGTACTATTATTATAAATCCTGTTTTATAGATGAAGAAACCAAAAGGAAGAAAAGAAATGTAACTTGCTAAGCAACAAAGCTGGCAAATGGCAAAGGTGGGACTTAAACTCAGGTGGGATTTAAACTCAGGCAGTCTCGCCCTAGAATCCATGCCCTTAAGTGCTATGTTCATGCTGAGGAATCATACCTCCGCCCTCAGTTAAACCTTTACAAAGGGTGGTCCTGTTTTGCATTCCTGTGCTCGTTCTCTCTCTCCAGTTTGTAAACAACAGCTGCAGCATTTTGAATAGAAATAATAGTCGTTTCAATTGTGCAAAAAGTTTCAGTCTTATTTAGTACAACAAAGTCAAGGCAATTGCAGATGAGGTAGGGTGGTGTATCCGCCACCAGTAAAGTAAACCTCCAATCACAATGATTTTGCATTACTCTAAAAGTAAAGCCCAGAGAACTGGTTCCAGTCTGAAATTGCCTACTGGATGTTGTTTTTTCAAAGAGCATGTTCAGTTTTGTCTCAAAGTGCATTCAATTTCTTCCCAGCTCTTTTCCAACAACTGCAAGTAAATGTGGTTTGCACAAGAGTTATTTTTAGACTAAGTCTAGAACTATCTAAATCATGAATGCCGCTATAAATTTAAAGGTTTTCCACTTTTAATAGTGCCTTAACATATTAAACTTCCCTCTTCTCCGTCACGCTATTCCACTCCTTTTCCTTCTGCCTTAATAATTCTTAATTATTGAGAGGAAAAAGCAGTGACGGTGACTCCAAAGTTATATATAACTTCCCAATCTTATTTTTTTAAGGTGTCACCCAGTAATCATATTACTGTAATGCTTCTTCAAAACTCTAAAATATAACCAACCATACTTTACAAAGGACACTACTAAAAACACAGATCTTGCCTAAAACAGTTCAATTTATCCTGAAGCGTTGTGTGACAACATAAGCTATGCAAGTTGTCCAAGCATTGCGACTTGAGACAATTTAATCTCTTTGTACTCTGGTTTCCTAGTCTACAAAATAAAGATTTTGAATCAGGCAAGTGTGAAAATCTATCTAGTTTTAGAACTGTTGATTCCCAGTAGAGGATATCTGCATTTTCCAAATAGCAGATCACTAATAGTGAGCCAAGGGCATAGTACAGTACTACGCATACCAGCAATCTTAATTAAAGTGCTTATATAAAATATTTTGGGGGGAAAATCAACTTGTCCTTAATAATATTCACAAAAGGGCTGCTACTGTGGGAACTGAGGGCGGGGGGGTAATGAATTGGGAATTGCTTTATTTTCACTGAAGACGTTAAGAATTCTTTCGGAAGAGTAATTAAACATGAAATAATCTACAGATTCAGCATAGAAGTCACAGAATCCCAATCTGGACACAAGCAGTTCTATGACGGAGGCAAGGTGATAAGCGGTTTTTAAGAATGTGTTTTAAAACTTTTGTTATAACGGTTTTTCCATCCTGAAAATATAAGCATATGGTAGCCCTTTCTACAGTATTACCTTAAAACATAAAAACAAAGGCTACAAAGCCCTCCTGCATTACTTTAAATCCTCCCCCTGAAAAATGAACCAGGCTCCGTCAATTCCTGTTGGTTCGCTGTCACCCGCCCCGCCACATACAAAAGGCATCTAAGTCCGCCGTCTTAAAGTAAGTTCTGTCCTAACTAGGCTTGAATGTGGTACCCGAGGCTCTGCCCATACGTTTGCTACACTCGGTTCCTTTTCATCCTCCTGAGCCCGAGCGCACACACTCAACCCTCACATACACGTATTACACCCGTAGGCTGACTCACCTGCGCTCAGAATGTGCCCGCGTGACAGACAAATCTGTCGAACTGTCAGTCCTTCTCAGAAGGGGACTTAAGGTGCAAGTACAATCCTCCGAGGGCCAGATTCCCCTCGGGTCCAAATTCCACAGCCAATGAATTCATCAGAAAGCGACAAACTTCCCACACCTCACTTCCCACTTCAAACCCAGGGTCTCTGGAGTCGGGTGGCGCCGTCTGATGACGCACGCTGCCCCCCCCCCTTCCTTCACCGCAGTACCTCAACCAAAGCGACTGCGGTCGCCACCCCGCCCCCTTCCGGGCGCCATTGAGAGCGTGGCGGTAGCCCGGCGACTGCCGTCCAGTCCCGCCCGGACCGATGCCCTCTAGTGGTTCAGTGTCTAGAAGCCGCCAAAGAGGACGACCCATGGCATCCCGGAGCTTTGACGGTAAGGCCGCCTTGCTTTTCGGGGAGGGACGTGAGTTGACGAGTACTCTGTGGCGCCACCTCGCGGACAGTGGTCATGCTGCCGGGGGAGGAGACCGTGGCGGGCGGGGAGGAAAAAAAGGAAGCTGAATGGGCGGTGCGCAGTCAGGCTCACGGAAGGGGTTGAGAAAAACACTACGTTTCCCGCAGGCCCGCGCGGCTTGAGGCGGGTGGACTGGGGAACCGGAAATCAGACTGGGTCAGAGGCCGCTGCTGAACTCGGTTTCCCAGGGTACCCAGCTACCGGCGGCTGCGCGCGCATTTCGGGCGCGGGCGCGTTTGGTGCCGGCGCTGAGGGTGGACTCGATTTCCCAGGGTCCCGCCGCGGGAGCCTCCGGCGGGCAGGCGCACGCGAGCCACGGAGCGAGGTGGCCGAGGCGGCCGCCCAGGCTTCTGGGTCCTCTTGGTCTTCGTCTTTCTTTTCGGTTTCTGCTGCGCCGGCTGCTGGCCCCGCGGCCTCCGGCCCGATCGACATGGCGGCTGTGTTGCAGCAAGTCCTGGAGCGCACAGAGCTGAACAAGCTACCTAAGTCGGTCCAGAACAAACTGGAGAAGTTCCTTGCGGACCAGCAATCCGAGATCGATGGCCTGAAGGGGCGGCATGAGAAATTTAAGGTGGAGAGTGGTAAGTGGCGACGCTCTTCCCGCTCTTGATGCTGGGCCCGACTCCTTATTAGCTATGGCTGGTCTTCTCCCCTTGCGAGCTTGCTTTCTGCCTACGACTTCCCTGGTGGCATCACTTCCCCGGCTTCTTAGACCGCCCCGAGGCCTCCTTTTACCTACTCTCACAGTTTGAAATGAAGGCGCCTTTTTGTTTGTTTTAAACGGAATTTACACTTCGTTCCGTTTTCTTCGTAATTAGTGTGGTCTTACTGAGGGACACTTAAGGTTCGGCACGTAGAAATTGTGAAGATCTGGGTGTGTTTCCTCCGGGCCAGCGAGAGGCTGCGGCGCCTGTCTCTAAACTTGGAGTACCCTATCTTTATGTTGCTTTGCGGGTAATTTCCGCTCACTTTTCTGCACACCTGCCTTCAGAGGTGTTTGTCTCATTGACTGATTCGCGCACTTAGTTCTGTTTTTTCAGTCCTGCGCGCTGTTTAGGTGACGAACTAGATGGTCAGATAAAGGAGTAGGTGCCTAAGACAGCATTGGAAATACAGCGAACGTAACTGAGTTTGATCCATCGGATTTTTCTCTAAAAGTTGGAGTTTAAAGACCCGTTGATAGGTACTTACAGTAGACCCTCAAATAAGAAAGTTACCGACAATAGTAACTTGAATATCGGGTAAGAAGGATTAAGAGCATAGGAACTACCGTTAGTGAAATACAAACTGTTATTTGTCCTGGTTTACCTGGGGGCGTGGGGGGTATGTTGCTGTTTTTGCTAAACTGATTGAAAATTCTGAATATATTATCACTTCAAAAATGTAATTATCAAGCGGAATTGGTGTCAAAAAGTAATTCTCTGAATCCCAACACTGAAGATACAACGCGTCTGTTCATTAACTTATACATAAATATCGATTGTCTTCTTTGTGCTTGATACTGTGCTGAACAGGACACACTCAATCCTTCCCCTTAAAGTTAACTCATTTTTTACATAAGGTTAATTATTTTATGTTTTTGGATATTTGAGTCTTTGAACAGAACCTTTTTTTTTTTCCCCAGTTTTTTTTTTATTTTTAATTTTTTAGTAACAGGTAATGTATTATTAGCCCCAGGGGCACAGGTCTGTGAATCGCCAGGTTTACACACTTCACAGCACCCACCATAGCACATGCCTTCCCCAATGTCCATAACCCAACCACCCTCAACAGAACCTTTTAAAACAAAGCAGTGTTTAATCCTTTTTTTCTCCATTTAAAAAGGGTTTTTTTTTGTATGTGTGTGAGCTTTATGCTAAAATGTCTATTGATGTTTGGGGAAAATACGGAGATAAGTAGTAAGACACGTTGCCTACCTTGAAGAATTTCAGTCTTGTGGAACAGACATAGAAGTTGGAAAATGCCCTGTAGATCTTACTTTCTTTTGTTATGTTCATGCAAGTCAGTTGGAAATGTTCAAGTTCTTTCAGTGCTCTATTTATCTTTACTCGAATTCTCTTATTTGGAGTGCAATTCAAATACTGTGTCTTAAATACTAAAATCAACATTGTTAAAAAATAAGTAGCATATTGACTGTGTGTACATGTGTGTTTGATTTTATTTTTTTCTCTGCTTCTGAAGAACAACAGTACTTTGAGATAGAGAAGAGGCTGTCCCACAGTCAGGAGAGACTTGTGAATGAAACCCGAGAGTGTCAAAGCTTGAGGCTTGACCTAGAGAAGCTCAGTAAGTATTTTTACACCATTATTTTATTTTTGTAGTATGGAGATCTTTAGGCACTTTTTTCCATGCTTTAGAAACATTGATTTACTGTTTATGAAAATACTGATGGTTGTTGTTTTCATTTATAGTGGTATTTGGAGTTTTCACTTGATGCTAAAGACTTTATTAAGGACATAAGGTTTAATTAATGGTCAGGAGACCTGGGTTCTAATTCTGACTACTATAAAAGTTCTTTTGTCATATGTAAATCATGACATACAAAATGGCTAGAACCACCTGTCCATCTGCTTACATAACTGTACAGATCAAATGAGAGTTGTTTGAAAGCATTTTTAAAAGTCATAATGCATTGTGCAACTGAAAACGTAATTAAGGAGAGAATTATTTTTAATTTGTTGAAGATTAAAGCCTATTAATTTCATTATTATGTTTGAACTATTATTTTTTTTATAAGTATTTATGAATTCCAGGGTATTTCCTCTTTAAGACCTGTTTCTTGGGAAAGATGAGTAATTTCCTTTTTTTTTTTTTAAGATTTATTTATTTTTAGAGAAAGTACAAGGGGCGGGGGAGAGAATTGAAGCAGAGCTGAGCGTGGACCCCCACGTGAGGCTCAGTATCAGCCCCTTGAGATCATGACCTGAGCTGAAAACAAGAGTCACATGCTTAACAGACTGTTCTGCTCAGGTGCCCTGTGTAATTTCCTCTTTAATAAGTTTCTTATATCATTAAGTTCTAGAAGATACACAAGATCTCATTTAAAGGTCCTGGCATTTCTCGGGAAAATGATGTGTATTATGTGCTTTGCTTATGATGGGAGAAAGCAAATGTCAGAAAAGATCTTTATAGAGTGGGGGCATCATATTTGTTATTAGATATAGCTGGATTTTTAATTTGATCAGGAACACAGGAAACTAATAAAAGAATGGTTAACATTTCAGCCTTTTTTCTTAACCAGGTCTGTGCCCATCAATTATTTAGGTCATAATTTTTTTCCAGCTAATTTTGAAGCGCTTAATTTTTAAAATATATGTATAATGATATATATACATAGGTAATGAGGGCATAAGTAATTTATCGAGTAGCTAGATCTGGTTCATTATCTGTATATAGTTCTGCCTTGGCATAATAACTAGGTCTGTAGAGCTGAGGTGCTAAAGAATTTCAGGAAAATTACCATGATTATAGATTCTTTTATGCAGTATGGAAGAGGGAGGAGGAGGAGAAGTAGGATAAGGAGAAGGAGGAGGAGGAGAAGATAAGGATAAACCTAGACACATATCTAGTATGCCTTTCTAGGGTATACAGTTATGTTTGTGTTTTTTCAGTTTATCATCCCAGATCTGTAAGTTTGGAAAACAGTAAATAATATTAACGCAAAATAGAAAATTCAGACTAATTTAGCAGGGTTTTCCCCTATAATAAGCCAGTTGTTTAAATAGAACTAAAGATTGGAAGTAGTAATAACGTATTTACTTATTAAATTGCCAGCACATAACATAGGTGTGTTTCAGAAAGTCTATTCTTCCTAGTTAAATGCATGCATTTAGAGAAGAAACCATGCAAGGGGAGGTAGACCATGGTAAGTGGATATTGTTGGGATTGATAGTTCAGTTTCAAGCATAATTTTTTTCCCTCCACGTTGAAGGCTCTTTTTAGAGTGATAAACAAGCTGAATCACAATTATCCGTTGTTGTTATTTACTTTGTATACATTTTATATAGTTTAAATTTATTAGTCTGTTGATCTTGGTTTTGTTTTTACTCTTCTGATTTGCAAATATTATTCATTGTTATGATTGACTTAGAGGAGTCATTGAAAAATTATTGAAGTGATAATTGTATATGTTTTTTCCTATAAATGTTGGTTAGAATGATCACAAATACGATTTTGGACACAGGAATAGCATATTTAAAAATCTGGTCTTGGGGCACCTGGGTGGCTCAGTCGGTTGGGCATCTGACTCTTGGTTTCAGCTCAGGTCTTGATCTCAGGGTCTTGAGATTGATCCCTGTGTTGGGCCCCAGACTGGACATGATGCTAAAAAATAAATAAATAAGAGGGGCACCCGGGTGGCTCAGTTGGTTAGTGTCTGCCTTCAGGTCAGGTCATGATCCCAGGGTCCTGAATTGAGCCCTGCATTAACCTCCCTGGTCATCAGGGAGCCTGCTTCTCCCTCTCCTTCTGCTGCTCCCACTGCTTCTGCACGTGTGCTCTCTCTCTCAAATAAAATCTTTTTAAAAAATATAAAAACTGCTTTAGGATTAAATTTTGCATATTCATGAATTTAGAATACTGTGATACTGTGTTATATAACTCAGCTTTTCTGAGACTCAGTCTCTTCATTTTAAAACATGTATATGGGTGGCAGTTGGATGAATACTGTCATTGTAGTTTTTAAGTTTATGTGTATATATTCATAAAATTCCTTTTATCCAGACAATCAACTGAAGGCACTCACTGAGAAAAATAAAGAACTCGAAGTTGCTCAGGATCGCAATATTGCCATTCAGGTAAAAGTTATTCCTATGAATAAAGCTAACTATAAACGTGATACTTGAGGAAGTATTCTGTTTTGTGTTACTTAATGGGAAGGTGAAACATGTTCTATTAGGAGAAACTACTACCTGAGATGCATATATATAAATTCCTTAATTGGACCTTTATATGTTTATTGATTAGGTATTTCTTTTACTCATCAGAATATGTTGGTACTTAATATAAAAAAAAAAAACTTGGTTTTAATGCTATAGCTATTAAGGTGGTGATTTTTTTAAAAAATTCACATTGTAAGTGAAGTGCCACAGAACTGTAAGTAGGAGAGATATTCGTAGATTTGTTTATTTGTCCCCCACTCACCCACTTACCTACCTGTTATCCTTCCTTTCTTTTCGATATTTAATTTAATACTTAATGTTGCTCAGGCATTATTTCAGCTATTGTGATTCATTTGGGTATATGGATAAATCCATATTGGAAATCATTTCCTCAGAGTAGTGGTAACATACTGGATGTGATCACAAGGATTGTTCACCCATTGGTTTAATGAAGTGATCATACCAGTGATTCTCTAAATAGAACTTCAGACTCTTGCATTGCTTTTTAGAAATTTGCGTTTGGAAAAACAAAACAAAAACTTGTATTTGATTTGAGATTAAAGGTACTTGATGTATAAAACATATTTTTAAGGGGAAAGTAGTAAACTTAATCCAATAGAAATTTAAAATCATCTGCATAAAAAGAACTAAAACACAAGTAAACCACTAAAAAGTGTTTTTTCAATTAAAATAAGACTATTTGGATCCTTAATATATGGCTGCTTTCATACTCTTAAGAGAAATCATTCAAGGGGGAAATGGGCAAAGGAATTAAAAAAAAATAGGAAGCTGCACAAATGGTCAGTGGCAATATGAAATGTTGCTCTGCTTCAATTGTGATCAGAAAAAGCAGATAAAACAATAAGGTTATTATTTTTCATCTCCCCATGTTAACATTGATTTCTTTCTTTTCCTTTTTTAAGAATGATCTTCAGTGCTCGCTTCGGTAGCACATATACTAAAAAAGAATGATCTTCAGTTCTGGCATGAGTGGCTTGAGATTGGCACTTATGAATCAAAGCATATTGATTGCCATTGTCTTGCTGCAAAGCAGTTTGAGAAAATATATTAAATAATAATATAATTAAATTATATGTTTTATATAAAAATATATTAAATAACTTAAATGGAATTAAATAATTCCATTTCTAAGTCTCTTTCTTGAAAAATAATTTGATTCAGCCTGTAAATACAGTGCTATCCATTAAAATTGCATTTTATGGCAGCAAAAAATTAAATTTAATGTCTTTTCTACAAAGGCGTGTTTAAGTAATGAGAACACATCCAAGTGACAAATAGTAATGTGAGAAATTTTTCCAGAAGCCTATGAAAAATAATTTTAAAAACTGTAAAATATAAATAATGTTGAGATTACAGGTAATTTTTAAATTTCTTGATGTATTAAGTTATAAGAGAAAGAAAACTAACCATTCTTAAACTACAGCTAATGTTAAATAAAGAGTGACATTTCTGTGCTGGAACACAGTTTTTTAATTTAAACATATTCTCCTTTATATGATAGAGCCAGTTTACAAGGACAAAAGAAGAATTAGAAGCTGAGAAAAGAGACTTAGTTAGAACCAATGAGAGACTATCTCAAGAACTTGAATATTTAACAGGTATGAAGAAGTACTTTAGCCTCTAACTCCACTCTCTCCTCTCTCTTCTAATAGTGCTGGGAATTAATCCCCAGTCCATTTCTGTTGCTCGTATTTGTTTGTCATAGTGCAGAGTATAGTTCAATGTAATATCCTACTGTGTCTCACACTCATTTATCTTTAGATCATTATCAAGGTTTTAAAAAAGTGTCTAGACGAATATACACAAATGAAAAATACCTAAGAGGTTGTAATTTGGACCAAGATTTACATGTTAAGATATTTGCTACAATGTTATTTATAGTATCAAATTGGAAGCAGTTTAAGTGTTCAGTTGTAGAGGCTAACACAGACACACTTTTTGGTATAACTTGTCCATAAACATTCAATATGTATAAGAACCTGAAAGGAAATCTTGTATTTAAAAATATGGACTGAAGGAGTTAGGCAGGATTATAAGCTAACTAATACATAAAAGTAGGATAGGTACAAAGAATACAGTATATGATGTAGTTGATATATTAAGGTTAACTTGACTCTTAAGCAGTGTAATGGAATCAAGTTCCCTTTGGTTCCTTTTATAAAATTTTTGAATATTTTTATTAATAGAATTTTCAGCTATTTATATTGTTATATAGTAATATTCAATTAGGTAACTACACTTTTCCAGCCTCAGTTAAGTTACTTCAGAATATTTATTGGTGATGTTGATCAGTTAGTGGTTAGATAAAATTAAGAGAATTTATTTTTAATAAAAACTTCAGTGTAGGAATATAGTAAAAATTAAACATGTAATATTCTGGCTGTTTTGAGTAGATGTTTATATATATTATTGCTTTTTAACTTAACAATGGCTATTTATGAAATTTTAATAGATCTATAGGTATATGTCAGGAAAATTAATGTTAATTTGTATGTTTAGCTTAAGATACTGCACTTAAAATAACCAGTATAATTTAGATGTTGGGTTCGGTGCACATATTTGGCTTATCATTTGCTAAAATTAAATTTGTAACTAAGTATGACAAAAACAAATTAAGGAGAACTGCTTACCTTGTATTAAATGCTTGTATTTGTAGAGATGCATCTTCGATGTTTGGTTCCTCTGAGCATTAGTCATTATTTTCAAATTCTTTTCTGACTTTTCTAGAGGATTTTAAACGTCTAAATGAAAAACTTAAGGAAAGCAATACCACAAAGGGTGATCTGCAGTTAAAACTGGATGAACTTCAAGCATCTGATGTTTCTGTTAAAGCAAGTAACAATTCCAAATGCACAAAATACAATTTTTGCTTAAAACTTACCTAAAGTAAATTTTTGCTTAAAATGCACCTAAATTAAATTTTAAGTATAAGGAAGTGATCTGTAAAGTGATTAAAAGCTGTGTTTTTGTTTTTGTTTAATGCCAGGGAAAGAGTCAAGACAATTTTAATTGAACTATTTGTTTACGTGATATTTGAGTTTCTTATAATTCTTGTCTGACCATCCATTTTCTGTTAAGAATGCATGCAAATATTTATTTCTGTTAAGATTCTGCTTGTGTTCATTAGCTACAGGCAAAATCTTTTAACTAGCTGTATGTTGTCTTTAACTGTAAATGTTGTGTTCTTGGTTATCTTTAGTATCGAGAAAAACGCTTGGAGCAAGAAAAGGAGTTGTTACATAATCAGAATACATGGCTGAATACAGAGTTAAAAACTAAAACTGATGAACTTTTGGCTCTTGGCAGAGAAAAAGGAAATGAGATATTAGAGCTTAAATGTAATCTTGAAAACAAAAAAGAGGAGGTAAGTTAGTAAAATTGCATTTTCATTTTGGTTAAAACTTAAATTTGTGTACCAGCTTATTACAGATGTATTCCATGGTGAGGGGTGCCTGGGTGGCTTAGTCAGTTCAGCGTCTTAGTTCCGCTCAGGTCATGATCTTGGGGTCCTGGGGTTCCAGCCTCAAGACAGGCTCTGCGCTGCTTGGAGGGGAGTCTGCTTGTCCCTCTTTGTCTCCCTCTGCCCCTCCCCAGCTCATGCTCACTCTCTCTCTGTCGCACGCACGCTCTCTCTCTCTCTCTCTCTCTCAAATAAGTAGATAAAAATCTTTTTAAAAAAAAAAGTACTCCATGGTGTACTGAAGTAAATGTATTATGTTAGAAACTTGGAAGACATAATTCGTAAACATTTGGCCTAGGAAATGAACCAGTTGCAGTTAAATAAATACCTTAAGATATTCTTTGATGAATTTTGATACTATCTACAGTCTTTTTTTTTTTAAAGAGTATTTATTTATTTATTTATTTATTTGACAGAGAGAGAGGTCACAAATAGAGATGCAGGCAGAGAGAGAGGGAAGCAGGCTCCCTGCTGAGCAGAGAGCCCGATGCGGGGCTCGATCCCAGGACCCCGAGATCATGACCTGAGCCGAAGGCAGCGGCCCAACCCACTGAGCCACCCAGGTGCCCCGATCCTATCTACAGTCTTTTGATGTATCATTGAGATACGTTTAGAAGTGGTGGTAACTTTTGTTAGCTAAATCCAAATGTGCTGTTCCATAAGCCATTATTTTTCATTTTCTTAAATATACGTGTTTTATGTGAAGCCCGTTTTTGGGTGGAGGGCATTGTTTTTGCTTTCACTTGGCAGCTAAACTTTATATCTCATCTTAGTTAATATAACATTCTCTCTCTGCCCAACTCTTCTATTTCTAGGTTTCTAGACTGGAAGAACAGATGAATGGCTTGAAAACATCCAATGAGAATCTTCAAAAACATGTAGAAGAGCTCTTGACCAAACTGAAAGAGGTAGAGATGACCACTTGAAAATTTCTCTTTTATAAAAATGTTAAAGCACTTATGAGGCTATAATCTTTTGAATGAGTTCATGTTTTGAACTGTTTTCTGGCACCTATAAAATGGCCAGGACACTTTCATATGCTGTAGCTAAGCTGAAATATCTAGATTCAGGAATGGCAAGCACGTGCTATATCCAAAGTACTGTCTGAAAATAAGTATGGTTAACTTTAATATCATTGAAGTATTACACTTTAAGATAAAAATATCAGTAATATTTTATCACTAAGGTAAGTCATCTTTATCCTGAAAGCTGATGTTAATTTTTTCTCTTTAAAAATTGGATTTTTTATCTTAAAATTTGATAAGCATTCTAAATTCAGTTCAGATGAGTCTGCTATAATTGGGTCTTTTTTGTAGGCCAAGGAACAGCAGGCCAGTATGGAAGAGAAATTCCACAATGAATTAAATGCTCACATAAAGCTCTCTAATCTATACAAGGTAAATGCCCAACCACACATTTTAGTGTCCTAATACTGCATTTTTGGATGTCCAGTAACTTTTTAAGATTAAATTTTAGAGTGCTGCTGATGACTCAGAGGCAAAGAGCAATGAACTGACCCGAGCAGTAGATGAACTACACAAACTTTTGAAAGAAGCTGGAGAAGGTAAGATTTTTTTAATTATGAGAGGATTATTTTGTTTTTAGATAAAAGGTATTTTTTTCTTTACTTCTGTATAGATTGTTAGAAGTTAGGTTAATCTTTTTAGAGACAAAATTTGGTATAGAAGAAAGAATCTTGGAATAAGAAACTTTGTATTATATTTCCAACAGGTAGGATATTTGAAAATACAGATAGTTACTGTTTTTCTAAGTTTTTTTGGTCTTAAAATCTTATATATGGTCTGGTTTCTAAAAGGAAACTTTAATTCCATTTAGGAAACATTGACTTTGATAAGTACATATGGGTTTATAGTTTGGATATGCTCTTAATCCATAAATAAGCCTCACTTTTTAAGGTTAAAAACTGTATATTTTAAAGTCTTTGATTTTCATGTGTTCTTTTTAAATGTATTTGGTTTTGGGTTTCTTGAGGGTTTTGTTTTGTTTCGTTGCTGGGGTAATACAAGTTGTTGATGTGATCTTTTCTAGTGATTTTCTGTATTCTAGACTAAAGATTAGAATAAAACCAAAGAGATACTTAGAGCCACTTTTTTACTTCTCTGAGTTCCCTTATTTTCCCCATGTATAAGAGACATCAAAAAAGAGAAATAGAGTCAGCAGGCCAGGACATTTCAGGAATTAAAAGTAAAGCAAGAGCTTTTGGAGGATAACTGACAACCATAGCCTGTCTAGAATTTAAAGTCTGCTGAAGGAAAGAGTAATGACTATGCTCTTACATCTTACAAATGCCAAGATTTTAATTTTATGTTTGGATATTCTGTCTTTAAAAATGTTTTTAGCCAATAAAGCAATACAGGATCATCTTTTAGAAGTGGAGGAATCTAAAGATCAAATGGAAAAAGAAATGCTTGACAAAATAGGGAAATTGGAGAAGGAATTAGAGAATGCAAATGACCTGCTTTCTGCCACAAAACGTAAAGGTATGGATTAATAGATGCTTAATAATGACTTGAATGAAATACTACTACTTCCTACATAGTTCTCATTAATTTCCACTAATAGTATTTATCTATCTTATTGTGATATAGGAAACTCCATCCAGTTTTTTTGGTATAAAATTAATACCTATTCATATCTCTACTATATTGTCAAATATAAGTACCATTTGATCACACATAATTGTGTGTCAATTTCCAAAACATTTTTAACTATTCTTACTGCATGATTTTTAGAATCAGATTATGTTACATGAAATTTGAAGTCCTATTTTTAAATCTGCATAGGAATTCATATGTAATGCTTAGTAGGTATCCTGTTTACTTGTCTTGGGAAAAATATTACTGGCTTTAATGTGAAATACTACAGAAATATAGTAGATTTCTCTGTGTTGGCACAGGAGCCATACTATCTGAAGAAGAGCTTGCAGCCATGTCTCCTACTGCGGCAGCTGTAGCTAAGATAGTGAAACCGGGCATGAAATTAACTGAGGTAAGAATGGTATTAAATCTTATTATTTTCCTTCAGCAAAAGAAGTTTGCTGAACTTTAATGCTCAGAAAAATTATTCTTAAAATCATCTAATGCTTAATGGATCATTCTAAGTAAAGCTTTCTTGGTTCCTGATTCTTGCCACAGATAGGAAACATTTCCATTTTATGTAAGTTCTGTTGTATGTTTATTATGAAGCTAGATTGATTATATGCTTCTGTTATTATGCTGAGATGTGAAACAGCCCCTTTTTCTCCTTTCAGCTATATAATGCTTATGTGGAAACTCAGGATCAGTTGCTTTTGGAGAAACTAGAGAACAAAAGAATCAATAAGTATCTGGATGAAATAGTGAAGGAAGTTGAAGCCAAAGCACCAATTTTGAAACGCCAACGTGAGGAGTATGAACGTGCACAGAAAGCTGTGGCAAGTTTATCTGTTAAGCTTGAACAAGCTATGAAGGTTGGTTCCATTCTTAAATTTGAACTGTGGGAAAAATATATATGAGAAATTATTTAAGAGGTAATTTTTTTCTTAGAATTAAGCTATTTAATGGGACACCTGGGTGGCTCAGTTGGTTAAGTGTCCAAACTCAAATTTTGTCTCAGGTCATGATCCCAGAGTTGTGAGATCAAGCCCTGCGTCAGGTCCCAGCTAGTGTGGAGCCTGCTTAAGATTCTCTCTCTTTCTCTCCCCGCCTCCTTCCGCTTACCTGACTTGCTCTCCCACTCTTCCCCCTCTCTCTGTGTCTTAAAAAAATAAAGTATTTGAGTCAGAAAAGGCTAATTATGCTTTTCAGTAATAGGGTAATTCTACATTATTAAACACCTGTAATCATGAAGTGTTCTTATTCAGCTAAAACTATGGGAACCTTTTCAATTTTTTAAGACATTAGAGATATTTTTTGTAGTAGATGTTGAATAGCCAAATCTCCTTGGACTATTCTTCAAATTAAAATAACAACTCTCTTTGTAATAGAACTCTTGTAAATTTGTCGTAGTCATTCTTTGTCGGACAGCTCTGATATTCTATCTAGAAATGGTAACATTGTTTGACCATAGGGAAGAATTCCTCTTTTATAACATTTCACAATTTGGCAAACTTTTGTGTACATTATTTTTTTACTCTTCCTTTGCAAATTTAAAGTACCAAGGATATTCATAAATACCTTACCTCTTGAGATTCCTTTTTACTAGATAATAACTAAAAAAGACTATATCAACATAATTTTGCTTTTAGGGTACAACTTAATACTTATTTTCTGTGAAGAACTCAAGATTTATTAAACAAGTTTTATTGAGAAAACTCAGTAACCTTTTGTATCTGCTGTTCTAAACTGATTAATTTTTTTCCCCCTGGGAAAAAATAGTATAAATAAGTTGTATCCTTAATTGAAACTTAAAATTTTGTTGTGGTTGCTATTACAATTCAAATATCAGTTTAAATATGGGTATATTATATCTGATGGTCTTTTTCCCCTGAGTCATATGACACCTAACAGGCTTGCCTTGGCAGACTATTGGCTGTAATATCTCCCCTCACCCCCCAACCTGTGGTTTGAGAAGAGGTCCCTTGGGTATAATTAGATCTCAAGTTTCTCAATGTTGAGATTTTTTTCCTAGAGCTTATTGTCTAAAGAAAACAGTGAAATACAAGGACTTTCAGGCCCAAATGATAATAGGTGTTCATTATGGAAAAAACCTATTTGTTCCTTTTTCACTAATGTATGGGTATAATATTAATATTAATAAATAATATTCTATATAATATAATAATAGTAATAATCGCTTACATACTTTTGTCAAAACTAGCAAAGAATTTAGGTAATTTCTGTATGTTCTTTATAGCAGAATCTTCTGTCTGTAACGTACATCATGTGTCCTAGTCTAGATTCTTTGATGTTCTTAGTTTTATAACCAAGTTATTTCTTCCTTAGCATCTTAGTTAATCCCATTTTGAACTCTGCCATCTCTCACGAATATATGCCTCCTTCGTTTTGTCACGTACTTGTTTCTACTGAAATTGGCGTACAAATACCTTTAGGGCAGTGTACTCAAGATACTTGAAACACCAGCATAAATATGAGCCATCTTTCACTTGGATAGTATTTAAGACATTATATTGTAAAAACAGCTCGTTAAGAAGCAAAATTTGTATGAATTTGAGATAAAACATAAGATTTCAAACATATTTTGTGTTTTTTATCAGTTTCCTTTAAACTGTGCCCCTAAATCCTTAGTGATACTGGGATGCAGAACTTACTAACAGAGGTTGGCATATAATGTATCTTTTTAACAGTAACATTGGCTGTGGCTGTTTTAGAATAAATTCCTGTTTCCTTTTTTATAAAATCAAGTCTTACACACCTTACCCAACATTGTTTACTTTGATGTTTATTTCTATGTAAGTAATGTAGTAATGATTGGCATTGTAATATAGTCCTTTATTTTCATCTCAGTAACGCAGCTTTTCAGAGTATTTCTGTGACATAATTTTACATAAACTGTTAATTTGGTGTGGCTGTAAGATTGTAATTTACAGTTAATCTGGAGGCAAGTGGCAGATCCTCCATTATTTGTATATAGTGATAAACAATGATGAGCAGTACTTGAGATATTAAGAAATATGCGTTCATATTTGTGGGGAATTACTCTTTAATAACTACTGTATCATAAATAGAATGTTTTTAGTTTATCAGTTGACTATAGTATTTGGGCACTGTATATTTTTGTTATTCATATAACTGCTTCATTTGTATAGATTTTAGAAGGGTATGCAGAATTTTCACTTTAATTTACATTTTAAAGGAGATTCAGCGATTGCAGGAGGACACTGATAAAGCGAACAAACATTCGTCTGTGCTTGAAAGAGACAATCAAAGGATGGAAATACAAATAAAAGATCTTTCACAACAGGTTAGGATTTTCTGTTTCTTTTCCTATTTTTTTCCTAAACAGACTGCCCAGTAATGTTTAAATCTATTTGCAGGTATCTAAGGTAGAACTACTGCATATGAAATTCTCATCACTTAGGACTGTGACTGTAGCAGCACTGTAACCTAGTCGTCGTTTTTTGTTTTCTTATAGGCCTTCCTTTTTTTTTTTTTTTTTTTTTTTTTTTTTTTTTTAAGTATTTGATAAATTTTCAAATTGTAACTACTGGTTGTAATAAATGAAATAATTCAAGGATAAATAAAAGTTTTCTGTCCCCTGCCCAAATCCCAGAATATAACCAGTGTTAATAGACTGGTGTATATTCTCTCATGTCTTTTTTCACACACACACACACACACACACACACACACACATATAAACACGGTGCATTCACGAACATATGTAAGCATCCTTTGTTTTTACTAAAATAAAACCATGCCTATAGATTACTCTGCCACTTTTTTTTCTTCAACTGAACAAGTCAGAAAATATAGAACTATTTTGTTTGTATATTTTATCCTTGTTCTGGTGTGTGGATTTACACATACATAACACATACATAAAAACTTCATATGAGTTGAATTAAATCTTTTTCATGCTGTCCTTCTGCCCCACCATATGCTACATACATAAGCATGCAAGTGCAAGCATATGCACACATAGGTATATATTTCTTGGTGTTTTATTTGGTCATTGTTTTACAAAAATGGAGTCATACTTGTAGAATCATGAATTGGTAGTTTTTTGAAAAGTACTAGCCTTTTTTATACACTTCAATAGAAAGGAAAAATAATTTTTCCCATTAAAATTTTTCTGGGTTTTAATATCTGAAACAATCTTAATATTTTTAAAATCATTTAATACTAACTGATGGTATTCATAAAGTAATATTTTCACTTGCAAATTTCTGTTCTAAACATATCCAGAATCAAAGTCAATACTATTTGGTAACATATTAAAACTTTATTTTTAGATTAGAGTGCTTTTGATGGAACTTGAAGAAGCAAGGGGTAATCATGTAATTCGTGATGAGGAAGTAAGCTCTGCTGATATAAGTAGTTCATCCGAAGTAATATCACAGCATCTAGTATCTTATAGAAATATTGAAGAACTTCAACAGCAAAATCAACGTCTCTTAGTGGCCCTTAGAGAACTTGGGGAAACCAGAGAAAGAGAAGAACAAGAAACAACTTCATGCAAGTAAGCAATTGACTACCTTGATTTGTTTAGCCAATTTTTCTTTTGTGTCCCTAATTGTGCTGTATACTGGGAGTATAGTGACTTAGGAGGAAAAGAAAAAATGAGCAACAGTACAAAAAAAAAATTTACTCTCTGGGATATCAATTTGTGGATGAGATTGATAGTAAGAATAAAACGGGTAGGGGTGCCTGGGTGGCTCAGTTGTTAAGCATCTGCCTTCAGCTCAGATCATGATCCCAGGGTCCTGGGATCGAGCCCCACACTGGGCTCCCTGCTAGGCAGGAAGCCTGCTTCTCCCTCTCCCACTCCCCCTGCTTGTGTTCCCTCTCTTGGCTGTGTCTCTGTCAAATAAATAAATAAAATCTTAAAAAAAATAAAATAGGTAAGTAGATAGTAGTTCAGCGTGATTAGTGCTATAATGGATAGAAGCCTATTATTAGGAGTGAGAGGTAGAGGACCTAGCCTGGATTTAAGGGAACAGATCCGGCTTCGTGGAGAAGATAATGTAGGAATTATTCAAGCATAGTAACAAATTTTTTCCAAAAAAGTGGTGCTAGAGAAAGAATGGCTATAAATGTAAGAAGACTGGGGTTTGGACTGAGTAGAATTGGTTTGATTTTTGCAAGTAGGTTTTTCAGATGACTTCGGGGAGTACCTGAGTCCTGTGTGGTGAAGATTTTAAAAGTGGTTCTTAAAATACTGACAGAAGAAAGAAAGGATAAGAGAGGCAAAAATATTATTCTTAATATGATAGATGCTAAAGTGCTTATTAGTTGGTAATTTGAAATTACAACTGCCTTTCAGTCTGTCACGGGAAATACACTGATTTCTTTTTCTACAGAATTGCTGAGCTGCAGCTAAAACTTGAGAATGCCCTCACTGAATTAGAACAACTCCGTGAGTCACGACAACATCAAATGCAGCTTGTTGATTCCATAGTTCGTCAGCGTGACATGTACCGTATTTTGTTGTCACAAACAACAGGAGTTGCCATTCCTTTGCAAGGTAGGTTTTCATATATTATCTTAAAAATTTTTAAATAGTTTTGGGAAATATTTTTTAAATGTATATTATAGAATAGATTTGCAACATCATAAGCACTGTCCACTCTATTGAATGGTAACTTCAAATTGAACTACCATGTTTGGTTGATCATAACATCACCAGTTCTAAAACGTATAGTTATTTTAGGTATGACTAAAAAAGAAGAAATGCTAACCATTGTTGAAAAATGTGTATCTTAGAGTCTGTGAATTGCTGTATCTATGTATTTTTAAGTATAATTGACACACAATATGCTGTTAGTTTCAGGTGTACCTCAGAGGGATTTGATGTTTCCATACAACACGAAATGATTCCCACGATGTCTGGTTACCCTCTGTCACCATACAGAGTTATCACATTATCACTGATGATACTCCCATGCTGTACATTGCATTACATCTCCCTTTTAGTTAAGTTTTAACATTTCATCTGTGAATATTGTCTCTAACCAAAAACCAAATATAATTTTTTTTTTTTAGAGATTTTATTTATTTATTTATTTGACAGACAGAGATCACAAGTAGGCAGAGAGGCAGGCAGAGAGAGAGAGGAGGAAGCAGGCTCCCCGCAGAGCAGAGAGCCCGATGTGGGGCTCGATCCCAGGACCCTAGGATCATGCATGACCTGAGCTGAAGGCAGAGGCTTTAACCCACTGAGCCACCCAGGTGCCCCCCAAAAACCAAATATAATTTTAATAGGTTATTTAGTAGATGCCTTCTCTCATGATCTCTGCAATCTTACCATTTCATTTAAATAAGTCTAACTTGTTTATTTTGGTAGTGATATTTGTGATGAGAAATGTTATATCATTCTGTTTACATTTCTGAAGCTTCAAGCTTAGATGATATTTCTCTTGCATCAACTCCAAAACGTTCAAGTACATCCCAGACTGCTTCCACTCCTGCTTCAGTATCTGTAATTGAGTCAGCAGAAGCCATAGAAGCCAAGGCTGCCCTTAAACAGGTGAGACCATATCATTATAACTTTATCTTGGATTAGGTTCTTTGAGAACACAGATTGTCATCTTTAATAATTTATCCAATATTTAGTTGCAGGAAATTTTTGAGAATTACAAAAAAGAAAAGGCAGATAATGAAAAAATACAAAATGAGCAGCTCGAAAAACTTCAGGATCAAATTACAGATTTGCGATCACAAAACACCAAAATTTCTACACAACTAGACTTTGCTTCTAAACGGTAAATTTTCTGTTGTTCAAAAACTAATAGTCTAAATAAATAATCCAAACTTCAGTATTCAAATGAATCAAAGGATTAATTTGCAAGAGTGTTACTTATTTGTGGATCATACTCAAGGGTGAGAAGCTGTGGGGGTTCATTTTTTTTAATATTGGCTTATGATTCTCTTGGGCATTCCTAAGGAGTCCAGATAGTTATTTATTTAGAAAGTTGAAGTTGGTGTGAGGAATGTTGCTAGTTTTCCTTCCTGAGATTGAAGGATGTACTGTTTTTATAGGACTTAATTATTTATAAATACATCAGAGAATGAGAGGTATGTGAACAAATTTCATTCAGTCTTCTCTAGAAGAGAAGCAAGTAGTAGATAGTTAATTTTGGGAAAATTTATTTTTTTGGTCATTTATAAAGGAATATAGTAAATCTCATTTTATAGTTATTAGTAGATCCATTAAATTATACTTATTAGTTTAGCAGGTTAGGACAAAATTTATCCTATATACACTACAGGATAAAAAACAATGTTTTTATAAGGGTGTGGCAGGTAGTTTTCCTCCATACACTCCAACAATTTGATACCCCAAGTAAAAGCACCTTTTTTTTCCTATGCTGATAGCTGCAGCCAGCCATTTTGTAAGCTTTCAAGAAATGTAAGAAATTAAGAAGAATTAGAGAGGTTAAAAGGATCTCCAGCACTCCCTCTCTAACCATCTGTAAATACCTTAAATTGCATACTGTATCATGGTAGATGTTTGATATATCAACATTATATTGGCATTATTTTGAATGTGATTAAAGTTCTTATAAATGAATTAGCTTAAAAAGTTAATTCAACATGAAAGTAGAATTTAAAGTTTTAAAGCTTATTCAGAGTTTAAATTTTACTATTAAATTTGGAGGTGAAGATTTTACATTATTATACAAACTACTCTTTTCCATATTGGCTTAAAAATTTTTTTTTGAAGATTTTATTTATTTATTAGAGAAAGTGAGAGAGCGTGAGCAGAGGGGGAGGGATGGAGGGAGAGGAAGAAGCAGACTCCCTGCTAAGCAAGGATCCTGATGCGGGGCTCCATCCCAGGACCCTGGGATCATGACCTGAGCCAAAGGCAGACACTTAACAGACTGAGCCAGCCAGGCACCCCTCATATTGTTACTCATGTGAAATTAAGCTGTTGTGAAGTCCTTTAAGGAACTAACCTAGGATATACTATTTTAGTTGCTTATAGAAATTTTTTTCTCTCGTAAGTTATGAAATGCTACAAGATAACGTTGAAGGATATCGTCGAGAAATCACATCCCTCCATGAGAGAAATCAGAAACTTACTGCAACAACTCAAAAGCAGGAACAGATCATCAATACAATGACGCAGGATTTGAGAGGAGCAAATGAAAAGCTAGCTGTTGCGGAAGTGAGACCAATTTCCCTCATCTGACTTGCATTATAAATTTCATTTGACATTTGTTTTTTAGTTATTACTTTGATTTTACTGGTTGACATGATACAGATGTTGGAGAGGTTTGTGGATTTCAAGTCCTTATTATATAGTTTCCAGATATCCAGTTGTGCATTAATCCAGTGATTGTTTTTATCAAAACTAAACTGGGAAAAGTTTGATTTTTGGATTAAGACTTCCTTACAAGTCTTCCATTCATATTAAATTTGTAAGTTGCTGTTTCTCCAGTTACAGCAAAAACAAATGAATATTTCATTCATTCTTGCTCATTTCTGATAAAGGACAGTATAAAAATTTTATTAGCATTAAATTCTATTTCTGAATTTCCACATGAATACAAATGCCTGTTAGAAATTGACAGTAATTTCAATTAAATGCTGGATTCTTGATGAATTTTTATATAACGTTTTACTTTCTTATAAAATTACCTCACAACTTTTTGACCATTACTTGTGAGCAAGGTGCAGTTGTCTCCCATTTTACCTGTGGAGAAACTCTCAAAAGTTAAGTGATTTCCTGTTTAGGATAGCGAAAGATGGATTGGTTGGGACTTAAATCTAGTTTTTCTAATTCTGTTGGCTACATTCTTTCATTGTTAATGTACTCACACTCATTTGTGGGGAATGGAGGCATCACTTTTTCAAACCGGTGGAGGAAGTTTTATGATTGCTTGTTTATGGTTTATTATATAAATGTGAATACTTTGAGGATACTGATTTTCAGAGCAGCCTTCCAAATCTGAGAATCAGATTGTACTCTTTGTGAGGGAAAAAAAAGTTGGAATAAATTAGCACTCTCAAACAGGTACTTAGAAACCAACCTTGGATTCAAAATGCATAATTTAGTAGTATGTAGGTATGACTATAGCAAAATTTTGCAATTATGTTTCTTTTACTCTGACGTTTTAGGGTTTTTTGTTTGTTTTAATATCTGATTTGTTAAGAGCAGAGAAATCATAAATATCTGTGGTAATTACAAGATTTTTTTCCTTTGATCTATTGATAGTCCCAATAACTTTTGCTTCATATTTCAATACATGAAACTTCAGAGAGTTATAAATCCTTGTATAATGAAGAGATGACCTTGTCTGTCATTAACATTAAGAAATACACAGTAGTGAAGATTCTTTTTAATTTTATAATGGCATTACTGCATTTGACACGTTATTTCCAGCATTTTTTTTCTTTTACTTGTATTTACCTCAAGGTAAGAGCAGAAAACTTGAAAAAGGAAAAGGAAATGCTTAAATTGTCAGAAGTCCGTCTTTCTCAGCAAAGAGAGTCTTTATTAGCTGAACAAAGAGGGCAAAACTTGCTGCTGACTAATCTGCAAACAATTCAGGTAACCAAATAAAAACATCTCTAGAAAAAAATTCTTGACGTTAAGTTTAACATTGAATCCTCTTGGGTTCTTAATTAGAAAAATTTTCTGTTACTTTTGTCATGCATTATGATGATAATTGAGTTTTGAGATTTATTAGGATATCAGTATTCTAAATAAAACCTTTAAACAGATGATTGAAACTGCGTTTGGCAGTTTTCATCCTCAGATCTATATTTACAGAGTCCTATGTAGTTTGATTATTTATAAGATTAATTCATTTAGAGATGCCTGGGTGGCTCAGTTGGTTAATTGTTTGCCTTCACCTCAGGTCATGATACTGGGGTCCTGGGATCAAGTCCCATGTCGGGCTCCTTGCTCAGCAGGGAGCCTGCTTCTCTCTCTGCCTGCCGCTCCCCCCTGCTTGTGCTGTCTCTCTGACAAATAAATAAAATGTTTTTAAAAAGATTAATTCTTTTAAAACTTCAGGAAATCTGAGTGGCAATTATATTTCTTTTTTTCTTTATTAAATAGATATATATTTTTAAAGATTTTATTTACTTATTTGGGAGTGAGAGAGCACAAGAGCAGGGTGAGGGGCAGAGGGAGAAGCAGACTTCCTGCTGAACAGGGAGTATCCAATGCAGGGCCCACTCCTAGGACTCAGGGATCATGACCTGAGCCGAAGGCAGATGCTTAACCGACTGAACCACCCAGGACCCCTAAACAGATATTGTAGTATGAAAAATGTCAAAAGACTCTTGGTAAATATTCTAGATTTTAACTTCTTCATGTAGAAGTGGGTTGTAATCCTGTAATGCTCTGTAGCCTTTAATTTTCTTTGCGTTGCTTTTTAACTTTTTTCCTACGCATAACCAAAAATCTTTTTTTACCTTAGGGAATATTAGAGCGATCTGAAACAGAAACCAAACAAAGGCTTAGTAGCCAGATAGAAAAACTGGAACATGAGATATCTCATCTAAAGAAGAAGCTGGAAAATGAGGTGGAGCAAAGACATACACTTACTAGAAATCTAGATGTGAGTCTATTTAGTATTACAAATATCCGTAAATTGTTTATTTCCAGAAGTGAAGCTGGTATGTAGGTACACTGCCATCTCCTGTTGAATCATGGTTTTAGAGAGACTTCTTTCAAGCTGTTAAATTTTTCTTGCCTTTGTGTGCCTAGTAATTTTTGGGTTCCATACATTGTAAGTTTTATCCTCTTAAGTGCTAGATATTTTTATAATCCTGTAAATCCTGGGTTTTGTTCTGGGATGCAATAACTGAGAATAGTTTGATTCTCTTGAGTGTTACTTTTTATGATTTATTAGGTAGGCCCAAAGCAACGCTCAGTCTATACCTAATTATTCTCTACTATTAAGCAGAGCCCTTCCAGAATACTCGTCACAGTGTCCAATGAATTGCGTGTTTTCAGTCTGGCTGCTGGTAATGGGCATTATTCCTAACTCGCTGGGAGCACCAGACACTCTTCACTCTAATCCCTTTGGGTGATTCTTAACCCTATCTAGGTTAATTTCACATGTATGCACTGATGACTGTTTTGCTGAATATTCAAGAGGGATCCTCTGCAAATGTCCAGGGTACTCTACCAGTGCAGCTCTCTGTAGAAATCTGTCTGAGGAATTTGAGCTAATTTATTCTTCCTGTACTCTTAATTACATGTCCTCAATTCAAGGAGTCTGCTGGCCTCTGCCTTATTTCCCTTATTTCCCTGTGTTAAAGCCTGGACCTTCCTAAGTCAGGAAGCTAGGGAATTTGTGGGGCTTACTGCTTTTGTTTCCTGTCTCAGGTATCACACAATTTTTTTTTTTCCCAGTTATTTCAGATTTGGTTTATATTATTCTATCTGGGCCAGAGTTTAAAGTATTATAAAAAGATAATGTCAACCTCTGATTACTTAAGAACCTAAAGATAGTATTTGCAAGGTTAATGTATTTTTCTTTTTAGGTTCAACTTTTAGATACAAAGAGACAGCTAGATACTGAGACAAATCTTCATCTTAACACAAAAGAACTATTAAAAAATGCTCAAAAGGAAATTGCTACATTGAAACAACATCTCAGTAATATGGAAGTACAGCTTGCTTCTCAGTCCTCACAGAGAACTAGTAAAGGTAAATTAGTAATTAAGTAGGCTGATAGTAAACTACTTTTTTTTCCTTTTTTTTTTTTTTTTTAAGGATTTTATTTATTTGAGAGAGAGCAAGCTAGAGAGAGAATGAGAGAGGGAGTACCAGCAGGGAGAGGGGCAGACAGAGAGGGAGAAGCAGACGGGTGAGCAGGAGCATCACTCGGGGCTTGATCCCAGGACCCTGGGATTATGACCTGAGCCAAAGGCACCCCAGTAAAGTACCTTTTTAGGCTGATAACATACCTTGTAAATAGCCTATTTTTTGTGGATAGTAGCAAAAGAGAAAAAAACCCTTTTATTCTCATTTAGTAAAGCTTAGTTTTAGGCTTAAATTAGTAAATTTGCAGACTTATAAGATTCAGAATAGTTCTATATGGCACCTGACCAAGGTAGGCTCTAGTTTTCCAGTTGTTGAAACCATTTATTGGTACTTTAAAAATGTTTCCCTTGAGGAGAGTTAATATTTAAATTCTTCATTCTCCCTTGTTAAAACCGTAAGGCTCATTTACAGAAATAATTGATTCGTTTGGTCTCTTTTAGAGTAGTATTCGTAATCATTGTTCATTGATAGTCTTAGTTTAAAGATTTGTTTCATTAGCTTACACTTGTCTTTATGAATACACCATTTCAAATGCAAAGCTTTTAATCCAAGTAATCTTAAAAGAAGATATATATGTGTTTGTCTATGTATATATGTGTACATAATATATAAAGATATAGTGGATATATAGTTTTTCAGTAGTCAGTAGTGCTTTCTTATAGATATATGATAAGAAAACATCCTTTTCAGTCTGCAATTTATTCCTTTCCCATGGATTTTAGAATGAAAATTGGACTGAATGATTTAAGTGTTTAGAGTTTTAGAGTTAGTGTTTTAGAGTAAGCAGTGTTTGAATAATAAATTAAAAACCTGGTAGTATCTTCAAGTAGCTCCCTCAGTTTAGTGCAAATATTTAGTATTCTTTTCATTTAAATATCTTTTTAATATTTGTAATAGCAGATTTCAAATATTTGATATTTTGAAGAAGAAATAACAATATCCTGGCAAAATACTTGTTTTTATTTTGGTATTTAGCATGGGTCGAAATATACTTTTAAGATAAATCCTTCCTCATTTGAGCCTTAATCCTAATTTCACTAATTCTAAGACAACAGTAATCTCTAATGTCATTTAAAATGTTAATTGTAAGAAAGCTCTTAAATCTTTTAGGTCAGCCTACCAGCAAAGAAGATGTGGATGATCTTCTGAGTCAGCTAAGGCAGGCGGAAGAGCAGGTGAATGATTTGAAGGAGAGACTCAAAACAAGCAGTAGTAATGTGGAACAGTATCGTGCAATGGTTACTAGTTTAGAAGAATCTCTTAACAAGGAAAAACAGGTATATACAATTTTTAAATTCATTTTGAATGCACTTAACATTTTTTTAATTAGGAGCTTGCTGTGGGTAAGCACTGTAGTAAATGTGAGTTCAAGTGACGTCATTGTGTTTACCTCTTAGACCTTAAAAGTACTTCTGTCTAATAAGCCAGATAAAACAAAATAAAACCCACAAAATTCATAGAACAAAGGAGAGTATAACTGCTGTAAGAAAGGTCCAGATCAGATGTTAGTGTGAATGGGAAGGAAGTGGTCTCCTGCATGACTTCACAAGAGAGAGGACATTTGTTCACAGCCTTGAAAGACAGTATCATTTGGGTATTCAAAGGTAGAAGACTATTCCATATAGTAGGAGCCCTCAGCCAAGTAAAAAGACTTCAGATGAGAACAGGTTGGCTAACGTATTGACTCTGTGAAGTGAAACAAAGAGAAATAGAATTATAAATATACCAAGTACCAAGTTGGAAAGGTTTTGAACATCATATTAAATTGTATTCTGTTAGATTATTAAGAGCTTTTGATTTTTTTCAACATGTTATAATCAGAATTTGTTTTAGTTAGATTAATGTGTAGTAGATTGGAGGATAGAGTTTGTTTCAGTGGCTATTGTAGTAGTCTAGGGTCACAGTTTTAAAAGATTCTTTGGTGCTTAGCATCATGAAAATCAAGATATGTGGGGAGGAAAACCTTTCAGTGGTAGAATGGACAGATTTGGCGTCAAGGGGATGTGAGGATTGAGAGAGAAATGGGGAAATGGAAATTTCACTTCAAAAGAAAAATGGCCAGTAGCCAAGTTAAGAGGTAACTTAAGATTTTAAGTGCTGTTTTTAAGCTCTTTGATCAGCATTGATGATTTTTTTTTAATACAAGGCAAATGTTAATTTTTAGTACTTCTCAAATTTAGTTTAGACTTAGAGAAACTCTAATTTTAAATGTATATAATTTTTGTATCCTATTATTTGGGTGTTGCTAAAGGTGACAGAAGAAGTACGTAAGAATATTGAAGTTCGTCTAAAAGAGTCAGCTGAGTTTCAGACACAGTTGGAAAAGAAGTTGATGGAAGTAGAGAAGGAAAAGCAGGAACTTCAGGATGACAAGAGAAAAGCCATAGAGAGCATGGAACAACAGGTAAATTGGTTTATTAACCATATCAGTCCTTTGTGTGTATAAGGATTTGAATAGCTCATTAGTATCATCTCAGCAGATACTGATTAAACACATTTAATAATAGTTTCATCCGTTACTCTGCTCTTTAGGTCTGTATGTGTTTTCTTTTAAGAATTTTAGACTACTTTATGGTAGTAGGTATCACTGCTGCTTTTTAGAAGCCTCTGCCCAAGCATTGGTATTTTAGTGAATATAGACCTGTAAAGTTTGTGCAGATAATATCAAGTTAACTTTTAAATTTAGTAAGAAGTCCCTTTGGACTAGTTCGATATTTAAAATCTGTCTTTACTATAAAATAAGTTTGCAGTTAACTCTGGTTTTAATGTTCTTCTGGTTTAGTTATCTGAGTTAAAGAAAACACTCAGCAGCGTTCAGAATGAAGTACAAGAAGCTCTTCAGAGAGCTGGCACAGCTTTGAATAATGAACAGCAAGCCAGACGTGACTGTCAGGAACAGGTAAGTGCTGATTTGGAGCCAGTTATTGATAAATGAGATTTGATCCGAGGGAACGGTTCTTGGAGTATCTTAATACATCTTGGGGATGGGCGAACCTCAGAGAAATGCAAAATTATTTACACTATTGTGGAACTTGAATGAAGATCAGCTGAAAAGTGAAGGCTAAAAGTAAATAGTGCAAGAATCACAAGTCAGTCTTCACAAATGGGGAAAAATATAAAAATATGAGTGAGAATAAAACTGAGATAGAATGGGAAAGGAATACAAGTAAGCAGATTAATAATGTTCTCATTTTTAAGTTGGGTAGTATATGAATAACCATTCATTTCATGACAGTTTTTTTGGGGGGGTGCAAAATGGTGGCTGTCACATATATTGCTTACTTGTATATAGTTTGTGTGTGTGTGTGTGTGTGTGTGTGTGTACAAAGATTACTTTAAAAATTGAATATAGAGGAATGTACTTCAAAGTAATTAGAGAAAAATGAATTATTCTTGATTTATTGCCAAACGTAATAATGTTGGAAATTAAAATGAATGTATCCATAATTCAATATTAAAATAAATTATTCTTATTTCCCTTTGTTGACTTTTAGTTTGTATGCATGTGTGCACGTGTACTTTTACATATGTGAGTTATACTTAGCCTTTATTTCATAAAACCTCCTCCAGATTGCTACATAGTCTTCATAAGTTTCTTTTTGAACAGTTCTTTAATATTTCTTCTTTGTTTTTGTGGTGGAGATTGTTTTTCTCCAATTTTTAAAAAAATTCCAGTAGGTTAACATACAGTGTAATACTATTTTCAGGTGTAGAATTTAGGGGTTTATCACTTATATACAACACCCAGTGTTCCTTACAGGTGCCTTCCTTTATCCCCATCACCTATTTAACCTATCCCCCCACCCACCTTCCCTTCAGTAACCCTCAATTCTCTATAGTTAAGAGTCTGTTTCTTGGTTTGCCTTTTTTTTTTTTTTTTTTTTTTGCCCCATGTTCAGTTGTTTTTTTCCCTTAAATTCCATGCATGAGTGAGATCATATGGTATATGTCCTTCTCTGACCTGTTTCTTTTAGCACAATACTGTCCACAATGTTGCGAATAGCAAGATTTCATTCTTTTTTATGACTGAGTAATATTCCATTGAATATATATACCATGTCTTCTTTATCCTTTCATCAGTCAGTGAACATTTGGGCTCTTTCCATAATACTGGTATTATTGATAATATTGCTATAAACATTGGGGTGCAAGTGTCCCTTCAAATCAGTATTTTTTTTATCTTTTGGATAAATACCTAGTAGTACAATTGCTGGATTGTAGGGCAGTTCTATTTTTAACTTTTTGAGGAACCTCCATACTGTTTTCCAGAGTGGCTACACCAGTTTGCATTCCTGCCAATAATGTAAGAGTGTTCCTCTTTCTCCACATCTTTGCCAACATCTGTTGTTTCGTGTATTGTTCGTTTTAGCCATTCTGACAAGTGTGAGGTGATATCTTCGTTGTAATTTTGATTTTATTTCCCTAATGATGAGAGTGATGTTGGGATCTTTTCATGTGTCTGTTAACCATCCATATGTCTTGGAAAAATGCCTGTTCATTACGTCTTAAGCCCATTTTTAACTGGATCGTTTGTTTTTTGGGTATTGGATTTGACATGTTCTTCACGTATTTTAGATACTAATCTTTATCAGATATGTCATTTGCAAATACCTTCTCCTGTTCCGTAGGTTGCCTTTTAGTTTAGTTTCTTTTGCTGTGCCGAAGCTTATTTTGATAAAGTCCCAAAAGTTTATTTTTGCTTTTATTTCTATTGTCTTAGGATACCTATCTAGTAAGAAGTTGGGACAGCCAGTGCCAGAAAGGTTACTGCCTTTTTCTCCTTGAGGATTTTGATGGTTCCTGTCTCACATTTAGGTCTTTAATCCATTTTGAGTATTTTTGTGTATGGTGTAAGAAAGTGGTCTAGTTGCATTCTTCTGCTGCTTCTGCTTGTGGCCGTCCAGTTTTCCCAACATCATTTGTTGAAGGGTCTTTTTCCATAGGATGTTCTTTCCTAGTTGTGGGTTCATTCCTCGGTTCTCTGCTCTGTTCTGTTGATTTATGTGTCTGTTTTTTGTTCCATTATCATCCTGTCTTGGTGACTACAACTTTGCAGTATAGCTTGAAATCTGGAATTGTGATGCCTCCAGCTTTGCTTTTCTTTTTTCAAGGTTGCTTTGGTTATTCAGGGTCTTTTGTGGTTCCATACACATTTTAGGATTCGTTGGTCTAGCTCTC
The DNA here is from genome assembly GCF_002288905.1 of Enhydra lutris kenyoni. Lineage (NCBI taxonomy): Eukaryota > Metazoa > Chordata > Mammalia > Carnivora > Mustelidae > Enhydra > Enhydra lutris. The sequence goes on along the minus strand of NW_019154108.1, from coordinate 22,049,410 downwards.
TGAAAAATGATGGTATTTTGATAGGGATTTCATTAAATGTGTACACTCCTTTGGGTAGGATAGACATTTTAATAATACTTATTCTTCCAATCCATGAGCATGAAATGTCTTCCTATTTCTTTGTGTTATCTTTAATTTCTTTCATAGTTTTATAGTGTTACTTAGTTTTCAGAGTACAGATCGTTTATCTCTTTAGTTAGGTTTATTCCTAGGTGTCTTATGGTCTTTGAATTGATCTCCTTGATTTCTCTTTCTGCGGCTTTATTATTGTATAAAAATGCAGTGGATTTCTGTATGTTGATTTTGTGTCCTGTGACTTTACTGAATTCATGTATCAGTTCTAGCAATTTTTTGATAGAGTCTATCATGTCATCTGCAGATAGTGAAATTTTGACTTCTTTTTTGACTCTTTGGATGCTTTCTCCTTCTTTTTGTTGTATGATTGCTGAGGCTAGGACTTCTAGTACCGTGTTAAATAACAGTGGTGAGAGTGGACATCCTTGTGTTGTTCCTGACCATAGAGGAAAAGCTGTCAGGTTTTCCTATTGAGGGTGATATTAGCTGTGGGTTTTTCATATATGGCCTTTATTATATTGAGGTATGTTCCTTCTATCCCTACTTTGTTGAGGACTTTTTTATGAATAGATGTCATACTTTGTCAGATGCTTTTTCCACATCTGTTGAGAGGTTCATATGGTTCTTAACCATTTTTTGTTAATGTGGTGTATCATTTTGATTGATTTGCAAATACTGCACCACCACTGCCACCCAGGAATAAATCTCACTTGATTGTGGTGAATGGTTCTTTTAATGTACTGTTGGATTCAATTTGCTATTATTTTGTTGAGAATTTTTGCATCCATGTTCATCAGTGGTGTTGCCTTATAATTCTCCTTTTTAGTGGGGTCTTTGTCTGGTTTTGGATTCAGGGTAATGCTGGCCTCATAGAATGAATTTGGGTGTTTTCCTTCCATTTCTATATTTTTGGTATTTGGTATTCTATTTTTTGGTACATAGGTATTAAGTCTTCTTCAAATGTGTCGTAGAATTCCCCTGGAAGCCATCTGGCTAGACTTTTTTGTTTGGAGATTTTTGATTACTGATTCAATTTCTTTGGTGGTTCATGGGTCTGTTCAACTTTTCTATTTCTTCCTGTTTCAGCTTGGGTAGTTTATATGTGTCTAGGAATGCATCCATTCCTTCCATTTTGCCTAATTTCTTGGCATGTAATTTTTCATAATATTCTCTTACAGTTTGTATTTCTGTGGTGTTGGTTGTGATCTCTCTCATTCATGATTTTATTTATTTAGGTCCTTTCTCTTTTCTTTTTGACAAGTCTGACTAAGGGTTTATTAATTTTATCAATTTTTTAAAGAATTAGTTCTTGATTTCATTGATCTGTCCTACTGGGTTTTGTTTGTTTGTTTCTTTCTATGTGATTTATTTCTGCTCCAATCATTATTTGCTTGCTTCTGCTGGCTTTAGGCTTCATTTGTTTTTCTTTTTCTAGATCCTTTAGGTTTAATGTTAGGTTGCATATATGAGATTTTTCTTGCTTCTTGAGGGGAGCCTGTATTGTTATTATATACTTCATTCTTAGGACCACTTTTGCTGCGTCCCAAAAAAGGTTTTAGACTATCGTATTTTCATTTTCACTTGAAGTACTTGTTCCCATGTATTTTTAAATTTCTTTAATTTCCTGGTTGATCCACTCATTCTTTAGTAGTATGCTCTTTAACCTCCATGTATTTGTGGCCTTTCCACATTTTTTCTAGCGGTTAACTTCAAGTTTCCTAGTGATGTGGTGGGAAAATATGCATGGTATGATCTCAGTCTACTTGTATTTGTCTAGGCCTGACTTGTGACTTAGCATGTGATAAGAGTCTGTTCTGTAGAATGTCCCATGTGCACTCAAAAAGAATGTGTATTCTGCTGCTTTAGGATGAAATGTTCTGAATATATCTGTTAAGTCCATCTGGTCCAGTTTTTCATTTCAAAGCCATTGTTTCCTTAATTGATTTTCTGCTTCGATGATCTGTCCTTTGATGTAAGTGGGGTGTTAAAGTTCCCTACGATTATTGTATTATTATCAATGAGTTCCTTTATGATTGTTATTGTTTTATTTATTTGGATGCTCCCATGTTGGGGGCATAAATATTTACAATTATTAGATTTTCTTGTTGGATATTATGATATAGTGCCCATCTTCATCTCTTGTTATAGTCTTTGGTTAAAAATCTATTTTCTCTGATACAAGTGTTGCTACTTTGGCTTTCTTTTGACTTCATTTACATGATAAATGTTTCTCTATCCCCTCCCTTAATCTATAGGTGTCTTTAGGTCTAAAATGGGTCTCTTGTAAGCGGCATATATTTCATTAAATAGATGCATTGTAACTTCTACTTATTCTCCTATTTGGTACATTTAGGTTGTCTTTTGTTATTACAAATAATATAGTGTACATCGTTTCAGAAAATATTGACGAGGCTTATGAGTTTTTAATCTTGTATCAATGGAGGAATAATTTCTTACAGGCTAAAATAGCTGTGGAAGCTCAGAATAAGTATGAGAGAGAATTGATGCTACATGCTGCGGATGTTGAAGCTCTGCAAGCTGCCAAGGAGCAGGTTTCCAAAATGGCATCAGTCCGCCAGCATTTGGAAGAAACGACCCAGAAAGCAGAATCACAGTTATTGGAGTGTAAAGCATCTTGGGAGGAAAGAGAGAGAATGTTAAAGGTATTACTGTAGGTCATGATAGAATATTCTGGAGAATTTAAAGGTTTGGGGTTTTTTAAATGTACACTGGAAAGTCTGCTCTTATAATAGACTGTTGTTTACAGGATGAAGTTGCCAAGTGTATGTCTCGCTGTGAAGATCTAGAGAAACAAAACAGATTGCTTCATGATCAGATTGAAAAATTAAGTGACAAGGTTGTTGCCTCTGTGAAAGAAGGTGTACAAGGTCCCTTGAATGTATCTCTCAGTGAGGAAGGGAAATCTCAAGAACAAATTTTAGAAATTCTCAGGTAAATCCAGTGCTTCATCTCTGTGGTATATCAACAACTGTGTAATGCAACTATAAATGCGTAAATTAGGGAAGTGGGGGTTATGAGCTATTTATTTATAAAGCCCATTCCATCCCTTAGTGATCATTTTTGACATTTAGATATATGCCAAATTAAAGAAATGATTAAATTAAATCTGATAGTAAGAAGTTGAGTAGATTCTTTGAAAAACTAAATGCCTTTTGAGTAATTTAAAGATGCACATTTGTAAAGCCATTGTTTATAATTTTAAAAAGTCTCATTATTAAAAGAGGTAAAAATAGTTATTAAAGTCAGTGGTTTTTATCATGTTAAAAATTAAGTTTTGAAATGCTGTGTTGTTGGCATTTTTTTTTTTAATCCAAATAAAATCTTACATGTTCTTACAGATTTATACGACGAGAAAAAGAAATTGCTGAAACCAGGTTTGAGGTGGCTCAGGTTGAGAGTCTGCGTTATCGACAAAGAGTTGAACTTTTAGAAAGAGAGCTGCAGGAACTGCAGGATAGTCTAAATGCTGAAAGAGAGAAAGTCCAGGTATGTATCCTAAGCTTTAAGAAAGCAGTTGTTAAGTCGAAAGAGAGCTAAATTTTTGTTTCTTAGGACATAAAATTTAATTTGAAATAAGTGCTTTTCTTAAACTCATAAACTATTAAAACATTATAACAGTGATACTGCATAATGATAAAAGACTAATGGCAATCAGACTACATGGTTTTAAATTCTAGCTTCATACTATTAGATGTGTGTCTTAGGTATACTAATTTCCCAGCTCTTAAATTTCCTCATCTGTAATATTGAGATGATAATAATATTAAGGATTAAGTGAGTTAAAGTACACGAAGCATTTAGAAATGTGTCCGGTGCATAGTGAGTACTTAATAAATTTCAGTTATCTTTATTATTATGTTGTCACGTATATGTCTGAGTAGTTATTCTTGGATAGGGTTGTAGATAGAAATTGCTACGGAATACTTCTTCCTCAGCAAGGGAGTAAAAAATAGTCAAAACTATCAACCAGGAAAGGAAAAGGAGATAGAGTAGTGAACGGATGGTCATAGCACAAGCTCAACTCCTTAACCTACACTACTGCCCAAAAGCTTATAATTGCAGTGCCCTCATTCTGAGGATATGCAGTAATACAACTTAACATCTGAAAGGAAGGAAATTAAGACCTAGAATCATTTATCTTCTTTTAACTGATTGAGAGTTGGAATGGCTGTTGGAATGGCTGCTAGAGAAAAAGTGTTGAAACCCAAGGGAAAGTGAGTAGATTTATGGGATTTATGTTTTCATACAGAAATGAAAAGCTTCAGAATTACATCTTGAGGAAACCATCCAATTCAAACATCTCATCATGGAAGTAAACAGACCCTCCAATTCTGTGACATTAACATTTGGAGGAAAAAGAGCAGAATCAGGGTTTTTAAAAAGATTGCATATTCACTTAATTTTCCTTCAGGCAAATATTTGGAAACGCCCAACTGACAAAGTTAGGGGAAAACCCAACACCTACACAAAATCAGAAGAGGCGAAAAGTAACGTGTTATATCAGAAATAATACCGAAGCAAGGGGCGTCTGGCAGTTCAGTCAGTTAAGTGACCAATTCTCAGTTTCAACTCAGGTCACGATCTCAGGGTCCTGGCATCAAACCCCATGTCAGACTCATTAGAGAGTCAGTCTCTCTCTCTCTCTCTCTCTCTCTCTCTCTCTCTCTCTCTCCACCCCCTCCTTTTTCTGCCCCTCCCCCCACTTGCACATGCATGCTCCTTTTCTCTCTCTCTCTCTCTCTAAAATAAATAAATAAATAAATAAATAAATTTTTTTAAAGTAGGATGGCAATGCTGAGCCATAACTTTTTTTTTTAACGTATACTTTTTTTTTATTACATTAAAAGCAGGCAGTAGTCTGTTGATGAAAAGGCTGCTTATGCAATTCTGTTACATTAAACTTTATTTACAGGATGTTAAGCCGTTAGAATTAAGGTTTCTCCCGAGAAAAAGATTAATGGAAATATCAGTTGCTTTTCGGACTTGATAGCTGCTGGTCTTAAACATTAAATTAAAAAGAAAAAAAAAAACACCTTAGAACGCAATGGCTTTTATTTCAGTATGCATCCTCATCTCAGCATTTACTGATCTTGAACAGAAAAAGGGAAAAAGCAGCAATTTGCCAAGACATCAGGCCCACCAGTTTTAGGCCTCTGCCGTGCACTCAGAGTTCTTTCTTAATCCCTGCTGAGGACTGTGAGAAGCAGCAGCACCAAAACCAAAGTATGCACCGAATTCAAGGTTCTTTTTGTTTTCGTTGTCAGATTCCTAACTAGACTCAAATGGATTACAGGGATGACCAAATGAGAACTCTGTTAAAAAACTTCAATTTTTAAAAGCAAAAGCAAATATAGTTCATTCAGAGGACACATGTGTACTTATAGGTTTCTTCTGTGGCTTTTCTCCAAGCTTAACCACCAAGAACTTTGAGAGCTGGCTGGTCTGAGAACCCCTGGTGACTGTTCTTTTCACTTCATCCAGACCTGAGCTAAAGAACCACATCAGCTAACGATGACCCCAGAGGGTGGCAGGGCTAAGGACCCAGGATTTATTCCAAGGCTGGTGGAGAGGGAGTAAATGTTATTCTAAAACTAAACACGGGAAGTCAGAGACTTTCCAACCTTACCTGATGGCTTCTGTCCAAAGCAAGGAAGTGTCGTGGAAAGTAGAGTGGTGATGGTGCACAAAGGCACTTGAGGAGGAAGGAAAAAACAGCACCCCTCAATTAAGGTGGGGGAAAAGATACAGGCAAAGCCCTGAATTCCTCACCAAAGGCCAATTTCAGAGGAGAGAGAGGGGATTACAATCTGTGCTTGGCCAAGGGTGGTAGTGGGAAGTGAAGAAAGGATAGTGGCATTAGGGAGTAGGCATTATTTCAGACCTAAAAAAGAAATCGGGTGTATCTAGAGCACCCCCACACACCCAGCAGTAGCCCCACAGCCTGTGACCTGAAATCTTCACACCTACTCTAGCAAGCCACCCCAGCTGTTATAGGGAAGAGAGAGGCAGGAGTAGTGGAAGGAAGGGGGGATAAGGCAAGAGACCCTAGGCCGCATAATCAGCAGCATGGTGGTTGTGAGATATGTCTATTCACAGTTGGGTTAGATGTGTCCCACTGGTTATGATGGGAATCAATTTAAATATACTTTCCTGATCCCAGAAGTTTGACTTTATGGATAGTAGTTACATTTGACAGAATGATTTCTTACAGCATAGCATATATTTCAAATGGAGAAAAAATTAGTATTATTTACAGTATCTCAAGATAAATTGCCCTTGAATGGGAGCTTCCTTTCTAGTACTTTGAGGTCTACAAGGCGTATCTAGAAAATGTACTCCGGAGGAAAACTGCTCCAGTTGAATGGGGAGGAGGGCCTGTGGTTTCTCTTTTTGATTGGTTGCTGTAGCTTCGTCCTTTGGCCTGAGTCATAGCTTTAAAAATGCTGAGGGGGGCACCTGGGTGGCTCAGTGGGTTAAGCCTCTGCCCTCAGCTGAGGTCATGATCTCAGGGTCCTGGGATCGAGCCCTGCATTGGGCACTCTGCTCAGCAGGGAGCCTGCTTCCTCTTCTCTCTCTGCCTGCCTCTCTGCCTACCTGTGACCTTTGTCTGTCAAATGAATAAATAAAATCTTCAAAAAAAAAAAAATGCTGAGGGAATAAAGTAATATGTAAACGATAGATAATTATACCCAGTGAGAACAGAAAAGAAGTTCCTCACAATTGAACGGATATTTAGGAAAGTTGCTCACAACCAAAGTGATGAAACAGCCGAATGAAATGAAGAATTTCTGAACAAGGCGGGGAGGGGACTGAGGACAAATAACATTTTAAAACCCTTAATAAATTCAGTATACCAAGAAAAAGAATAGATAAGGGAAGATCAATAGAGATCTGGACTGATGTTTTTACCCAGTGTTAGTACTGATTATTTGTTGGTAGGATTTGTATCTTTTCACTTAAATTGCTGTAATTTCTTGCATTTGTTTAAACTCTGTCATTAGCTTGCACCATAGAAAAAGAAACATGAGAAACTTTCAGAAATTTCCATTTTAAAAGCTGACATTTAAATCCTTTTTACTTTTTGTAGGGAAGATTAGAAGTAGTAGGAAAAGATAGGTCTTCACCAAATGTTGGATGTTGCTGTACACATGTGTTTGAAATCTTTAGGTAACTGCAAAAACAATGGCCCAACATGAGGAACTGATGAAGAAAACTGAAACAATGAATGTAGTGATGGAGACCAATAAGATGCTAAGAGAAGAGAAAGAGAGGCTGGAGCAGGATCTACAGCAGATGCAAGCAAAGGTTTGGAACTTACTAATCAAGAACAAAGTCATTTTTAATAATAATAGAGTTTTGGGGCGCCTGGGTGGCTCAGTGGGTTAAAGCCTCTGCCTTCAGCTCAGGTCATGATCTCAGGGTCCTGGGATCGATCCCCGAGTTGGGCTCTTTGCTCAGCGGGGAGCCTGCTTCCTCTTCTCTCTGCCTGCCTCTCTGTCTACTTGTGGTCTCTGTCTGTCAAATAAATAAATAAAAATCTTTAAAAAATAAAATAAAAAAATAATATTAGAGTTTTTACATGAGTTGTTAAAAAAAAATACTGGCCCTATTTTCAGGTAAGGAAACTGGAGTTAGATATTTTACCCTTACAAGAAGCAAATGCCGAGCTGAGTGAGAAAAGCGGTATGTTGCAAGCAGAGAAGAAGTTACTAGAAGAAGATGTCAAACGTTGGAAAGCACGGAACCAGGTAAATGCAGTTAAACATGGAAACGTTGATTAGTGAAGGGGAAATTTTTTTAGGAAGTGGCTAATTTCCTTAAATTCCAAATTTGTGTTTTTCCTTTATTTCTAAAATATTTTTGTGCATAATAAAATGAATTTGTCTAGTTTATTGAAGCACTTTAAAAAGATTTGTTCACAGGAAATGTTAGAAACTCCAGCTCTAGATGAAAACAAAAGGTTGGAAATCTGCCTTGCCAGATACTAGTTACGTGATTTGTGAGAGCTCCTTAATCTTTCTGAACCTGTTTTTCTCATTTGTAAATATGAAGATATATTGCTACTTTTCATTTTACAAAAAATTTAATAAATGTAAAGTAGTTACCTGGCACCTCAAAAATGGGCTAGAGGGGCACCTGGGTGGCTCAGTCTTCAAGCAGCTGCCTTCGGCTCAGGTCATGATCCCAGGGTCCTGGGATTGAGCCCCACGTCAGACTCCCTGCTCAGTGGGAAGCTTGCTTCTTCCTCTCCCACTCCCCCTGCTTGTGTTCCCTCTCTCACTGTGTCTCTGTCAAATAAGTAAACAAAATTGTTTGTTTAAAAAAAAAAAAAAAGAAAAGAAAATGGTCTAGAATAGTGACTATTATTATCTGTATAGGATTGTCAAACTTTAGAGCCCATTTATTCCTATTTTTGTCACACAAGCAATCTGAAGAATCAAGAAAGGAGGGTTACCGTCCCAAATCTAGATATGTTTCTTAAATTTTGCTGCTCTCTTTCCTAGCTAATGGAATCAATTATATTTAGGATTAACTTCATATTTTTGGTTTCAATTATAATGATTTATAGACATTTTTTTCTTATAAATGTCACTTTAGTGAAAGTAGATATTTAATATTAATGCTTATAATTTCTCTGGATGCCTTTATTTGGCTCCTTTGTAACTGTTTTGAAATATTTGTTTGCAGTTGTGAAAAAATAATGCATAATGACATTTACTTTATTTCCCCTTTCCATTTTGGCTAGACTTTTTATTTTTAGCTAAATAAACCAAAGTTTCAATCTTATTTTGTAGTTTGGTGCTTGATCACCATGTATATAAGGCATCTTACGTAAACGTAATCAGATAATGGTGTTGATTTATTAGCACATTAGTTTTATAGCACATTAGTTTCATAAAACCTATAAAACGATATTATGCATTTTTGCTACTCTAGCATCTAGTAAGTCAACAGAAAGATCCAGATACAGAAGAATATCGGAAGCTCCTTTCTGAAAAGGAAGTTCATACTAAGCGTATTCAACAGTTGACTGAAGAAATTGGGAGACTTAAAGCTGAAATAGCAAGGTAAGTGGAAAGAAGCCTTAAATTGTGTATCATTGTATGAATTCTTAAGCAAGTTTATTTCTACTCTTTATGTATTGACTCTCCAAGTGCATCCTGAGTTTAGAAAAAATGAAACTTGCTAGAGCCCTTACATGCGTCTTTCCCTTTTTTACTTCTGAAGCCAAGCAAACCATAATTTAATTTTATGTCTTTATATATGATTATTTTTTTAAAAATCTGTACCTTTGGTTCTAAAGTATTTGTAAATAGAATAACTTCTGTAAGTAGGTTTTTCTTCTTTTGGTTACTGTATATTTATGAGTATTTGGAAGTGTGTAATAACATAAGTTTTTAGAAATTTTTTTTTAATGGTGGCATCTGGGTGGCTCAGTTAGTTAAGTGTCTGCCTTTGACTCAGGTCATGATCTCAGGGTCCTGGGATCAAGGTCCTCATCAGGCTTCCTACTCATCCGGGAGTCTGCTTTCCCTCTGCCCTTTGTCCCTGCTCACTCACTCTCTCAAATAAATATAATCTTTAAAAAATAAACATAATCTTAAAAAAAAAGTTTCTTTAAATGAATTTACAGTGAACTATTGTCCTTTAAAAGTTATGAAATTTAGGAGCACCTGGGTGGCTAAGTCAGTTAAGCATCTGACTCTTGATTTCAGCTCAGGTTATGGTTCCAAGGTCCTGAGATTGAGCCCTACATTGGGCTCCATGCTCAGCCAGGAGTCTGCTTGCTTTAAAAAATCAAGTTAAGTAATTTAATATTAAAATTGATGTTTCTGGTTTACCTTTTTAAAGTTTTTATGTCATTTGTTTATGTCATTCCCTACTTTTATAAAGCTTGACAACTTATGAATTTTTCTCATCTATATTCTCTTTTCTTTTTTTATAACAGTCTGGCATTTTGAGTAGGAAAGATAATACTTAATTTCAGAGATGAGGAAACTAAGATTCAAAAACATACCCAAGGTCACAATTAGTAGTTGTTAAACCCACACTCTTAATTCAGGTCATCTGCCCTCAAATTCAGTTTATGATGAATATGGGGTTGGCAGACTATAACCTAAATGCCTGTTTTTGCACAGCCTGTAAGCTAAGAAAGATTTCACATTTTTAAATTGTAAGAAAGGAAGAACATGTGATAAAGACTGCAAAGCCTGACTTACTTTCTCAACACCCAATATGGTAGAAAGAGTATAGATTTGATATCAGGGAGAAGTAGATTAAAATCTGTGTACTAACATTTGATTACTATGTAAAGTTGTGCATGTTAATTAGCCACTGGTAGCTCAGGTTTTCTCTTATTTAAAGTGGGCATGTATGCCTTTACAGTAAGGGAATAAAACCTTTCTAAAGGATCACAAATTCATCATTTAATGAATTATCTTTTGGAGTGTGTGTGTGTTTTAGTATTTTAAAATACCAAACATTCTAAAGCATATAGTAATATAAATGAAAGGATTTTAAAATTTGAAAAAAGTCTCCTATATTTATCTTTCTCCTTTACCCCATTTTTTTCTTTGTTTAGATCAAATGCATCTTTGACCAACAACCAGAACTTAATCCAGAGTCTAAAGGAAGACTTAAATAAAGTAAGAAGTGAAAAGGAAACCATACAAAAGGACTTAGATGCCAAAATAATTGATATCCAAGAAAAAGTCAAAACTATTACTCAGGTCAAGAAGATTGGGCGTAGATACAAGACTCAATATGAAGAACTTAAAGCACAACAGGACAAGGTATTTTGAAGTAATTTTCTCTCTCTTTCTATATATATATATATGTGCATAAATGAATATATATATATATATATATATATATATATATATATATGTAATTTTTGGCATACATAGTTTTGGCTTATATACTTTACACACACATATAATGATTCCTGAAAGTCTTATTTCTTTATTATTTTTATTATTGGTCTTTAGATTGTGAACATGAGTTTAAGTTTATATTGATATCTTTATTTGGTTTTAAGATTTGCTCTTTAATATGCCTCACATTACACTGTAAGTTCATAAAGAAATTTTAGTAAATGCTAGGTATTTTTAGTTTAGTTTTCCAGTCTTTAACATTGCCCCTTTTCAAACCTGTTCTTGTAACTCACTGCTGAGTTATATAAAATTATATATATCCAAAAAATGATTGTTCTTTATAATTAATCAGGCTTCATTCATAGCGTTATATCAACAGTGTACATTAACCACCTATCAAGAAGAATTTTTTAGTTCTTACTACATTTTGGATCTAAACTAATTCCCCAAAGTAAAAAAAATTGTATGTTGACTTAATTACATATTTAGCACCTGTTAGATTAGGAAATATATTTTAAAAATCCAAAATTCGTACCCCTTGGTGTTGACTGCTATTAGTACTTCAGTATGCCTTCTTTAACATGTTTGTAATGTGTTTTTCCAAAGAAATAAGATCATTTTTATATTTTTGTAGCCTGCTTTTTCACCTTACTCATTTCTGTGAAAATACATTTCTGTGTCAAACATCCATCTACAATCATTCTGATTAGATGGCTAGTATCCAGTTGTATGGAAAACCCTAACTTCTTTAACTAACAACCTTACTTTCAGGCAGTAGAGTTATTCCATAGAAAGTTCATTTATGGGGACGCCTGGGTGGCTCAGTTGGTTAAGCAGCTGCCTTCGGCTCAGGTCATGATCCGCTGGGATCGAGTCCCGCATCGGGCTCCTTGCTCAGCAGGGAGCCTGCTTCTCCCTCTGCCTCTGCCTGCCATTCTGTCTGCCTGCACTCGCTCTCTCTCCCTCTCTCTCTGACAAATAAATAAAATCTTTAAAAAAAAAAAAAGTTCATTTATGAATACTCTTTAAGATAAATTTTTTGTGTAGTTGTGATTATTTCCTTAGATGAACTTTTAGAAGTGAATCTACTAAGTAAAATGTGAAAATGTATTATTACTGCTTGTCCTCTTAGGTCATGGAGACCTCGGCTCAGTCTTCTGGAGACCACCAGGAACAGCATGTCTCAGTCCAAGAAATGCAGGAGCTCAAAGATACCCTCAATCAAGCTGAAACAAAGACAAAATCACTAGAGAGTCAAGTAGAAAATCTGCAGAAGGTATGAGTGTGAGAGTACTTAAGAGTACATGTCCCTAATTATTTGCCTGTTAAATACTAGAAGAAATATGTTAAATACTCTCTCGTCAAATGGAAATATCTAATCTTTGTTATGCATATTTATCCTTTTTACCTGAATGATTTGTGTATATAAATAGTATCCAGTCATCAGGTATCTACTTTAATGGTGGTTTGACCACCATTTTACATTTATACTTCCATTTAATCTAAATAAGCAGATTAGTAAGTTACATTTTAATTCTGTCTGACATACAGTTTGTATTGATTTGATTGAATTACATGGTGAATACTGTGCTTTTCTTTAAAAGACATTATCTGAAAAAGAGGCTGAAGCAAGAAATCTGCAGGAACAGACTGTGCAGCTTCAATCTGAGCTTTCACGACTCCGTCAGGATCTTCAAGATAGAACCACACAAGAGGAGCAGCTCCGACAGCAGATAACTGAAAAGGAAGAAAAAACAAGAAAGGCCATAGTAGCAGCAAAGTCAAAGATTGCACACTTAGCTGGTAAATTTCTGTATATGCTGAAGTTTGAACTTGAGAGTGAAAGTTGGTTATTTGATGCAGGCTTAAAATTTAAATGGGAAAGAAATAAGTAAATACTATGAAGTGGTTTCTGTGTGTGTGGTTTAAATACTAGAGTGGGATGCCTGGGGGCTCAGATGGTTGAGGGACTCTTGATCTCGGCTCAGCTCTTGATCTCACTATTGTGAGTTCAAGCCCCACATGGGCTCCACACTGGGCATGGAGGCTACTTAAAATGTATATAAGGCTTATTTAATTAGACGCAGAATTAGAACAGTCTGAATTTTCAAATGATGAGGATGTTCCTCATCTATTTATGAACCTTTCCTAATTGTTGGCTAGTAATAGGAAGTACTGTTGGCTTTCTGCTTTGTTGTGTAACTGTTAGTACCTTGTGTTGGTGATCCTTTGGGTCCACAGTGTGCTGTTCAGAGGCCTTCTGTAAACTCCTAGATGGCATTGGATCTTACCAGCCCAGTGATTCAGTTTGTGAAGGGCCCAGTGCTACAATGTTCTGGAAATAACTGCACCTTGTTTGCTGTTCTGCTTAGTGAGTGGGTAAATAAAATGACCAGTCAGCTAGTTTTTATTGTAAGCAGTTTTTTAAATGATCTGTAATATAGTGTTTCAGCAGTTATTTCATTTAAAAAATGTCACCTAACTATTTTTAGTATGTGCTTTAGATTATATGAAATGAATATTTGACAATTTATAATATCTTTGTATTTTAATAATGTGTTGAAATAGTAAAGGCCGTGTGAAAGGACTTCTGACTGCAGTTTATAATCATCCTTTATCTTTATGAGATCTTAGAGAAAGTTAACGAATTTTTATGTGCAGTAGGTACATTTCATATTGGAGTAATAAATATAGATATATTTAGAATTTTGCTTATTCACATATATTGTATATCAGTTAATTGTAGATGTTAAAGCTCAGGAATAGAATCTGATAACAATCTTAGTGTACCTGTTGAAGTACACAAATGTTCTTTACTTCCAGTGTTTGATTATAATATTAATAGAATCACGTGGTTACTTCTTTAGGTGTGAAAGATCAGTTAACTAAAGAAAATGAGGAGCTTAAACAAAGGAATGGAGCCTTAGATCAGCAGAAAGATGAATTGGATGTTCGAATGACTGCTCTTAAATCCCAGTATGAAGGTCGAATTAGTCGCTTAGAAAGAGAACTCCGAGAGCATCAAGAGAGACACCTTGAGCAGAGAGATGAGCCTCAAGAACCTACTAATAAGGTGGTTGGCTAATTCTGTGTAAATAAATCATTCTTTGTACATTTTACTTGAAGGTATCTGGTGATTTAGAAGCTTTGTCAGTGAATTTTGGCTAAATAAAGTATACAGAGAGAATTAATAAAAGTAAAATATTTTGATGGCATTGTTTAGTGAACTCTTGTAGAGCAGGCAAAATAATCCATAGTTTTCCTTTTATAGGTCCCAGAACAGCAGAGACAGATCACTTTGAAAACAACTCCAGCTTCTGGTGAAAGAGGAATGTGAGTTTTAGTTCTCTCACAGTTGCTTAATCTGTTTTTTCTTTCAAAGTTTCTTTTAAACTTAAAGCAAGAGTTAGTGATCTTCGAGGAGAAAACAAATCTATATTCTAAAAATATGTACTAAAGAGCTGTTCATCTGTGCAAAACTGCACCATGTAGTTACCAACCCTTTTTTCCAGAACTCTTGTTTTCACCATACTTTCCTGTCAGGTAGAACTTTGTGACCCAAAAAAACAAGATATCTTTCATCTTTTAGACTTCTAAGAGGCTACTGATTTTCTCTGTGATGTTATGTGATAACAAATTTAGGAAGCTAGGCTAAGACTTAGATTCAGTGATCAACAGCTGAGTATATTCTACTTGGTCAGGATGCACCATTATAGAACATTTCTTGCATAGTTTTTAATGCTTAAATTCAAAACTTCTTCAGTAAGAGTTTTAAAATATTTAGTGAACAAAAAATATAGAATTATACTCTATAATAATCTTTTTTTAATCTGCCAAAAGTACCCAAAGCACATTTGGAAAAATAGAATTAATAGGGTCTGAGTTTATATCTCTATCATACTTGCTGAACATTTATTGAAGAAACACATGGTGCCTTTTTTTTTCCTTTTTAAAGCTTTATTGAGATATAATTAACAAGCCCCACAATTCACCTATTTAAAGAGTACAACTGGGGCACCTGGGAGGCTCAGTGGGTTAAGCCTCTGCCTTCGTCTCAGGTCATGATCTCAGGGTCCTGGGATTGATCCCCTCATCAGGCTCTCTGCTCAGTGAGGAGCCTGCTTCCCCCTCTCTTTCTCTGACTGCCTCTCTGCCTACTTGTGATCTCTGTCAAATAAATTAAAAAAAAAAAAAGAGTACAACTCAGTGGTTTTTGGTTTATTTATTTATTTAATTTTCTTTGGTTTATTTATTTTTTTAATTCCAGTATAGTTAAAATACAGTGTTATATTAGTTTCAGATGTATTATAGTGATTCAGTGATTCTATATGTTACTTGGTTGCTCATCACAAGTGTACTTTTAATCCCCTTCACCTATTTCATATTCTTTGTGTAAACACCCAGTAGTGTATTACTGGATCATATGCCAATTCTATTTTTAATTTTTTAAGGACCCTCCATACTATTTTCCAGAGTGGTTGCACCAATTTACATTCCCACCAACAATGCACAAGGCTCCCTTTTCTCTACATCCTTGCCAACACTTGTTAATTTTTGTCTTTTTGATACTAGCCCTCTGACTTGTGTGAGATGATATCTCATGGTGGTTTTGATTTCCATTTCCCTGATGATTAGTGATATTGAGCATTTTTTCATGTATCTATTAACCATCTGTATGTCTTTTTTGGAGAAACATCTGTTCATGTCTTCTGCCCATTTTTTAATTAGATTATTTGGGTTTTTTTGGTGTTGAATTGCATGAATTCTTTTTTTTTTTTTTTTTTGGAATGAATTCTTTAATTTAGATGTTAACTCCTTATCGGTCCATCATTTACTGTTTTCTTCTCCCATTCAGTACGGTGTCTTTTTGTTTTGTTAATTGTTTCCTTTACTGTGTAGAAGCCTTTTATTTTGCTGTAATCCCAATGTTTATTTTTGCTTTTGTTTTCTTTGCCTCAGGAGACATAATCTAGAAAAATGTTGCTACGGCCAGTTTCAGAGAAATTACTGCTTGTGCTCTCTTCTAGGCGTTTTCTGGTTCTAGGTCTCATATTTAGGTCTTTAATTCATTTTGAGTTTATTTTTGTGTATGGTCTAAGAATGTGGTCCAGTTTCATTCCTTTGCATGTACCTGTCCACTTTTCCCAACACTAATTCCTGAAAGACTTCCCATTGTAAATTCTTGCTTCCTTTGTTAATAGATTAATTGACCATATAATCATCGGTTTATTTCTGGGCTCTCTATTCTGTTCCATTGGTGTTGTTTCTGTTTATGTGCTAGTACCATACTGTTTTGATTACTATAATATATCTTGAAATCTGGGATCATGATCTCCAATTTTATTCTTTCTTAAGATTATGTGGTGGGTTTTTTTTTTTATAAAGTATATGTACTTTATAAGGGATATTTATAGAAGTTTTTTATGAATCATTATTCTTATATTTTCCCCTCTGTAAGTGCCAGCACATCAGACCCACCAACAGCCAATATCAAGCCTACTCCTGTTGTGTCTACTCCAAGTAAAGTGACAGCTGCAGCAATGGCTGGGAATAAATCAACACCCAGGGCTAGTATCCGCCCAATGGTCACACCCGCAACTGTTACAAATCCTACTACTACCCCAACAGCTACAGTGATGCCCACTACGCAAGTAGAATCACAGGAAGGTAAGTAAAATGGGAACAGATCTGATTGGATTGACTGCTTATTTAGATTTATTATGAGAAGATGATAGCAACTTCAAGTATAAATGAGATTTCCACTAAAGCTAAAGTAAAACATATAGTAAAAGTGGGTAGTTAATATTTTCAAGGGTGTGACTCCTAGGATACTCATTAGTGCAGTGAATTTTCTCCCTCTTTCCATTCCCTTCCTTTCTCCTTCCTTTTGAAGCTGAAGAAGGAGGAAAATAACACATTTATAAGTATACAGCATGTTTTTCTAAGGCCAGCAGTTCTACTCCTAATGGTTAAAGACAATGATAGGAAATCTACCTTGGAAAACCATACAAAAAACACTGGTTCACCCAAGACCAGTTTTTCACCGAAACTGTCTGACTTTTTCCACTTTGTTCCCCTGGGTAGCTTCTTACTCATTACTGATGCTTACTAAAAATTTATAATTTGTCTTTGAGCTTCTTTGATTTATTTATCTTAATTAATTGTAATTTAAATAAAATCTTAGGAAGAGTTTTAGATATTTATTTAATTATGCCACCATACACACACTACCATAGCAGGCACATAGGCATCACAAAAAAATGCATGATACATTATGCTTACCCATACAGTTTTTGCTTAGTGAATGGTAAGAGATATGTACACAAATAACTATGCAAAACATTACCAGTTACACAGTAGGGAGGGAAAATCCAGCTTTGCTAGGAATAGAAAACTTAATACATTAAGTATTGCAATTATTTTTCAGCTATGCAGTCAGAAGGGCCTGTGGAACATGTTCCAGTTTTTGGAAGCACAAGTGGTTCTGTCCGTTCTACTAGTCCTAATGTCCAGCCTTCTATCCCTCAGCCTATTTTAACTGTTCAGCAGCAAACACAGGCTACAGCTTTTGTGCAGCCCACCCAGCAGAGTCATCCTCAGATTGAGCCTGCAAATCAAGAGCTATCCCCCAACATAGTAGAGGTTGTTCAAAGTTCACCAGTTGAGCGGCCTTCTACTTCCACAGCAGTATTTGGCACTGGTAAGCTTGGTTTGATTGATTGATTGATTTTTATTTTTTGGGAGACTTAATTTTAAAATGAAGTTAGAGTAGACCTGTGCATTTATAGTTTCTTGAATGTAAAATACACATCTTGAATATTCTTTGGACATACTTGTTTTCTAATAGGTGTTAGAAAGGACAAATGGATTCCTAACACTTGATTTCATGTTTATTACCAGATCACTCATTTTCATCATTCAGATCTTTCTTCTCCTCCAGTTATTTTGACTGATTTTTAAAGTGATACAACCCCGTAACATTATATGTAACTTAATACAGGTTCTGAGAAAAAAGACATGTAAGAGAAGACCATATAAGGATTTTCAAATCTAAACATACAATATAAGTTTTGTTATCATAGGAGTCTTGGGTTTTATAACTATAGAAGGGCTTATGTAAACTTTGCAATTATATCACTACACAATGAATCGAATGCATTGCTCTAAAAGTTGATGGCGTTTACTAATCACAGGTGAAATTGATATTATAAGACCATTGATTTAGAGCCTAGGTTGCCCTTTGTTTACAGATATTAGCAGAAGTAAATTACATTGAATTGTTCAGTTAAGTGTTTGCTATGTCTTCCTTTAGTTAAATGACCAAACTATTTCAAAAATTAACTTTGTCTCATTGAGTTCACTTTCATCCTCTAATTCAAGATTTAAATTATGTAATTTCAAAGTGTCAGCTACCCCAAGTTCTTCTTTGCCTAAACGGACACGTGAAGAAGAAGAGGATAGCACCATAGAAGCATCAGATCAAGTCTCTGATGACACAGTGGAAATGCCTCTTCCAAAGAAGTTGAAAAGTGTTACCCCTGTAGGAACTGAGGTAAAATACTCTTTCAGTTACAACATTATTAGGTGAATGGACCAGACTCCATTACCTAAAAAAACTCCTGTTGAAGTTTCAACTGGCAGCTCAGGTGTTGTTGCTGTTGCCAACATTTTTTTCTAATTCTTAGTATATCTTTAATTATTTGTCAATTCAGTTAAAAAACAGTTACGGAACACCTAGGTGGCTCAGTCAGTTAAGCATCCAACTCTTGATTCAGCTCTCTCAGGGTTATGAGATCGAGCCCTACTTTGGGCTCTGTGCTGGGTACGAAGCCTGCTGAAGATTCTCTCTCTCCCTCTCCTTCTGTCCCTTCTCCCTGACCTCTCTCTCTCTCTCTCTCTCTCTCTCTTAAACAAAACAAAACACAGTTATAAAAATCTAATTTGTATTCCATTTCAAAGTTGGGTGTTTTTTTAATTCAAAGAATAAAGAGTTTAAGTTTCATGAACATTTTAAACCATTGTCTGCCTTCTTTTTCTCAGATTAACCAAAGCTATATCCCCTTTATTTGCTTTTGTTGAAGCTGAAATTGTAGTGAATTAAGTTTTACTCCAAAACATTAAGACTACTCAGTTAATATAATTAGCATGTATTTAATTAGTGTTTGTAAGTCTTGTTTATACTGAAGAGGAATGTGACTGATTATATCATATAATGTAAGAACATTTATATTGTACTGCTTCATAAAATTAGAGATTGAAGCTTTATTTTATTGAGAGAACTAGCTGAGTAGGTGATCCCTCCTCTAGTGAATTGATCTGGTTAACACACTTGTGTGTTACGATTCAGGAAGAAGTTATGGCAGAAGAAAGTACTGATGGAGAGGTAGAAACTCAAGTATATAACCAGGATTCTCAAGATTCCATTGGAGAAGTAAGTAAAACATATTTAAAATAGCAAATTGTTG
Organism: Enhydra lutris kenyoni; assembly: GCF_002288905.1. Lineage (NCBI taxonomy): Eukaryota > Metazoa > Chordata > Mammalia > Carnivora > Mustelidae > Enhydra > Enhydra lutris. The sequence goes on along the minus strand of NW_019154108.1, from coordinate 22,029,975 downwards.
CTTTTAATGAATGAAATGTGCTTTGACAAATTGAAACATTATTTGGACTTCTTTTTAACTTGATGCTTTTAAACTTGATGGAATATTGGAATTACCATCGCAGTTTCTGCTTTGCTTTACTCTTAATTAGTATACTGCCTTGGAAACGTCCTTAAAGAAATTTTTTTTTAACTCAGTCCATTAGGCATCTGTCCATTGGGCATCTGACTCTTGATTTCGGCTCAGAGCATGATCCTCAGGGTCATGAGAATTGAACCCTGACTCAGCAATGTGCTCAGCATGGAGTCTGCTTGACACTCCCCCTGTGACTGCTCCCCTAGCCCCTGTTCATGCCTGTGCACATGCACTCTAATAAGTAAATAAATAAAATCTTTTTTATTTAAAAAATTAAAAAAATTTTTTTTGTTTATACTTGGTACAGATTTTGGCAAGCCAAGAGTCATCATGAGTAAAGATTAATCCTGTTGATTATTTGGAGGTATAAGTGCTGGCTGTGTCTTGAGTTAATCTGTAATACCCCTTGATGGTCCTCTGTAGCTCTCCCCTCTCTTGCTTCTCTTACTGAATTAAAATAATCTATGAAAGGAAATGCACTTGTGTATTTTTTTAATTTTCTGAACTCTAAGTGAGGCTTTTCCAGAGGCGCCCTCACTAGGGGAAATGTGTAGACTCTGAAGCTACAAACCATTAGGTTCTGTTCCTGACTATACCACTTAGAAGCTATGTGCTATGGAAAGTCATTGATTCTCTCTAAGCCTTAGTCTCCTTATCTGTTGGAATAATATAACATGATTTTTAGTATTATAAAGTACCTAAAATAGTACCCGCCACACATATGCTCAAAACATTATTTACTTTTCTTTCATCCACTCTGCCACACTAATTGAGAATTCAATTCATAATTTAACTCCTACTAATAATCTCATTACTGTGTATGCCAAGTGTTGTTCTAAGAAGTTAGCATTTATTAACAAACTTAATCCTTAACAGCCCTATTGTATGGGTAAATAAACTGATAGTCGAATAAGTAACATACCGAAGTTCTGATAGCACTGAAACTGGAACTTGAACTCAGGCTGTCTAAGTTCTAGTTACGCTCTTTACCCTGAAAGAGTTTTTGCTGGATTAATTTTCATGATCATTTATTCTAAAATTGTCTGTATGAAATTAAGGAGTTATCTCAAGCTAATTAAAAGCAACCATAGATTGCAAGTGAATTTTAGTTTCTTAGATGCATTAATTTTTAAGTTAATTTTCCCCGACTAAGAACAGAAAACCAGACCTTAGAGATGAATGCATAGTACTCTAAATGACCTCTATTTCATGTATCCTTCAGAGTGTCGTATCTGAAAAGTGTAATAACAGTTTTGAAATAATATGTGAATTTCTAATTTATTGCCAGACTTGGTTAAGTTACACTAAAATCTTTACAAAGCTTTTTCTTGAGATTGGCAAAATTGTCTATGACTCAGAAGTACCATTTGGCTTCCATTCCATTTTTAGCACTATCTACTGAATGTGTAACAGTTCGTTTTTCTGATTTTCTGACAGTGAAGCAGATGTTCTTTATAAGTGTTGCTTTTCTTGAAATAAGCACGTCCCTTTGAAGCCCATTTTTAATTATATCATGAATTGCTCATTTTTTTCCATTACAGCAAATGTAATCTTTATGAATGAGAGTTTGTTTCAGGCTTGTACAAAAAATAGATTGCCATGTGCTTAACTAAAAAGTAGACATTTAATTTTTTTATAGTAAATTACAAAAATAAAGTTTTAAATTACAGTTTATTTCAGTAGCTAACAAGGTGGAATTATGAGGATGAATTAAGCAAAGAATTGTTTTTGTTCCTGATGTCTTTAATGTGGTTTGAAGGCTTAGAATAGTGAGTTTTTAGGAGGAGAAGTGCCTTTGTAAATTTACAGCAATAATAGCTTATTTTCTTTAGTGTGTTTCCTAGACTATTTCTGGTTTGGGGAGTAAACTTTTTTTTAATCATAATAAGTTGCAGGCCCATGGATATTCTTTTTTCTGACATTGGTTTGCAGCTGCATCGTCATCTCATCACATTGGCTATTGAACACGTCAAATATAGCTAGTCTGAACTGAGATCAGCTGTGAGTGTAAAATACACATTGGGTTTTAAAGACTAATTACAAATTTTAAAAGGTAGAATATCTGATCAGTAATTTTTAGTTTGATAACATACTGAGATATTTTATATATATTAATATCATTACACTAATTTCACTTGTTTCCTTTTTTAAGTTTGAAATGACTACTAGAAAATTTAAAATCACGTATATGACTCACATTGTGGATGACAATATGTTTCTTTTGAACAACACTGATCTACAATATTCCCCTGGTAGTTATGCATACACATATATTTATATTTATATATTACATATATTTACATATATATATATATATATATATATATATATATATATATATATATATGCATTTTTTTTCTTTTTTAGTGATTAGCCAGTGAGGTTTTCAATAATTCTTCTATAGGAAGACAGTAAAGAAATCCAGTGATTTATTTTCTTTAGCATGTGTTTCAAATTAATTCTGCTTTTTTTGTTTTTTAAGATTTTTTCATTTGTTTTTAGAAAGAGCACGTGAGTGAGGGGAGGGGCAGAGGGAGAGGGGGAAGGAATCTCAAGCTGACTCTGTGCTGGGTGTGGAGCCTGACTTGGGGCATGATGCCAGGCTCAATCTCATGACCCTGAGATCATGACCTGAGCCGAAATCAAGAGCTGGACACTTAAACTGAGCCACCAGGTCCTCAAATTTATTCCCTTTTTTTTTTCTTAATTTTTTAAACAGATTTTATTTATTTACTTCAGAGAGAGAGCGAGAGCACGAGGTGGGGAGGGACAGAGGGAAAGAGAGAAGCAGACCTCTGCTGAGCAGGGAGCTCTTGGGCTCAATCCCAGGCCCCTGGGACCATGACCTGACCGAAGACAACTAACTGAGCCACCCACTGTAATTCTGCTTTTAAAACCATATTTTAAAAATAAAATGCTACCAGTCCACAAGTATTTTTCTGTCTTAGATATACAGTATCTCACTGGTAGTTTTAGGTATATTTAACATTCTAAATTTTTAAGTTTTCATTTTGTTGCTCTTAAAGGGAGTTACCCAGGGAGATTATACTCCAATGGAAGACAGTGAAGAAACCTCTCAGTCTCTACAAATAGACCTTGGACCCCTTCAGTCAGATCAGCAAACAACAACTTCATCCCAAGATGGTCAGGGCAAAGGAGATGATGTCATTGTGATTGACAGTGATGATGAAGAAGAGGATGATGATGAAAATGATGGGGAACATGAGGTAAATCATCCATTGTTTTTAAACTGCTGGATGAAATGCCCAAATCCTTACAACTTCTAATTCATCAACCAGTAACATCTGCTTCCCTGTCAGTTTAAATAGATTATTTTGCCTTTTTTATCCAAATAGTTCTGAAATTAACATTTTATAATGAAATTGAGCATAGAGCAAGTGATGAAAAAAATCCATCTTTTTTCATTGCTAAGCCCTTTAGGATTTGCTAAATTTGTTAATTAAACTTAATTTTAAATCTTATTGATAAGAGAATGGATTTAATTATAAGCTCTATCATTTCTAGAGATAAGAAGAGAGTAAGATTTTTTTTTCTTATATAGTCCCATAATTTTTTTCAAAAAATAATGGAGGGTTTTTTGTTGTTGTTTTTTTGCTAATTGAAGCATATTTTAAGTGAAACTATATTTTATTTTGGGAATTAAGCCTATATTGACATCCACTCATTTTAGAACCTTTCATTAATCAATGTTTTTTAAAAGCTCATAGTGTAGTATAATTTCATGATTTGTTTTCTTTGATGCCTCCCTTTAAATTTAGATTATTGTACTCATTCCAGTAAGCCTCATAATTTTGATATTTGCTGCCACTGAATATAATCCATACAGTTCTCGAGACAGCTCCTGTGTCCTGATCAGTGGTGTGTCATTGAACTTTTTAGATATGCTATCAAGAAGTGCAGAATATGTGTGCTACATCTAAGATCTTTGTTTTTCCTTGGGCATGTGTCTACCAGGATTACGAGGAGGATGAAGATGATGATGACGATGATGAAGACGACACAGGGATGGGAGACGAGGGTGAGGACAGTAACGAAGGCACTGGCAGTGCAGACGGCAATGATGGATACGAAGCTGATGATGCTGAGGTAACTGGCTGGGATTTAGATCATCCGCTTTCTTCAAGAACTTCGTAGAAAACATAATGTTTTCCAAGGATACTCACAGACCTATATTCTCAGAACACTAAACATTTTTATACCTTTGGGGTTTTTTGTTTGTTGTTACTGTGGTTTAGTTGTTATGTTTTAAGATAATTGTTTGATTTATTTGCTCTTAGTCACCATATTTTGTTTATAGGGCGGTGATGGGACTGATCCAGGTACAGAAACAGAAGAAAGTATGGGTGGAGGTGAAAGTAATCAGAGAGCTGCTGATTCTCAAAACAGTGGTGAGACCTTTTTTCATCTCTTTTTAATTGGATGCTTCTGGTAGTGTCTTCTAAACTAGGATTGCATTTAATTATGTAGGAAATAACACTCAGTAAATTGGCAAGAGATTAGCTTATTTCTAGTTTTGCTACTATTATCTTACAAAGTCTACTATATTTATCACTCTGCAGTCATACTGTCTTTTCTAATACATCAAGCTTCTTTAAGATTCCAGCGCTCTGAAATCTGTAAAGTATTATAAGTACAGTGTGTTGCTGGTCTTTTTACTAAGTGGAAAAGTTAAATTAGGGACCTCTAACAGCAGTATTAGCAGTTCACAGTCAGAAGAGGTTGTCTGAATCAAGCCCACATTTGAAGGTTTATGGGTATTGGAGCTTTACTGGTTGACTGGTTTTCCATTGAATAAAAGATATTTTAGTCACTGTGACATTCTTTTGTTAAATATTTGAAAGGATGAGTCCAGACCTCACTGAAATGTTAGGTATTAAAAGATTATGGAATCATAGAAAATAATTTTATTTTAGAATCTTTTTAAAATGTGTTTTAAGGAATTGGTAATCATCTGGTATATTATTCTGATTTTACAGGTAATACTGAGCTAAAATCATAGATGGTAACATAGTAAAACCTTATATATTTCGACTGTTGAGAAAACAGTGTGTCTGAGTTTCCATATAAGCCTATGTGTATAAGAATGCAAGGTACATGCTTCTTTGAATTAAGATAAAGCAAGGGTATAAGCAACCTTTCAACTGTAAAGTTTTTTAAGAAAAAAATATTAATCCTTATACTAAAAAATAGTATTGCTTTCTAAGGGACATAAGGAGAGAGATTAATGATACTTTGGCCCATAATTTATATTTTATAAAACACTTTGTGGATTTAAGAAACATCTTGTGTGTGTCATATAGTTAGGATACAGGAAGAAGTATTTTTTGCCTCCTTTGGTATTATCACTAAAAGTTAAGTTTTTGCAGGGCTAGTGTTCATAGCCATTTTTCCCATATACAAAGCATACAGTAGATGCTCATTGAATCCCTTTGAAGACTTTGTTATTTACAGTCATGCAAAAATAGGCCCAGTGCTCTGGATAAAATTAAATTAGTGGATGGATTTGGTATATTGCCAGAAAGTTACAAAAAGAGTGCTTTTCTTGAGCAACTGTACTTGTATTAAATCACAGTTGACCCTTGAGCAGTGCCGGGGTTAGGGACTCCAAACCCCCTGCATAGTCAAATATTCACATATAACTTTTCATTTCCCAAAAACTTGACTACTAATAGCCAACTATGGACCCAGAAGCCTTACTGATATCATTAAAATAGTTGATTAACATGTATTTGTAGTTTATCGTACTGTAATCTTACAGTAAGTAAGTAAGTAAGCTGGAGAAAAGAAAACATTATTAAGACAATCATAAGGAGGAGAAAATACATTTATAGTATGTACTATAAAAAATCCCCTGAAAGTGAACTTATGTAGTTCAAAGCCATGTTGTTCAAGGGTCACCTGTGTTCAATTCTTAAAATAAGCTTATCAGTTTAGGTACCAGATAAGAATCTGAGAGTGAGTGCCTAGCTGGCTCAGTCAGTAGAGCATGTGACCCTTGAGTTTTTGGTTATAAATTTGAGCCCCATGTTGGGTGTAGAGGTTAGCCAGAATCCGATTCCAGAACTTAGACTTGTAAAACCACTAAATTCTGATAGCCTACTTTCGCAGTGAGAGACAGCTTCTGTTGTTTCTAGCATTTATGTAGAAGACTTAGACATGTGAAGAACCATTGAAATTCAAAGTTTAAGAAATCCAGAATACAAACATTATCTTTTAATTAATTCCATTAGCCAACCTAAGAAATAGACTCAAAGAGGTTAGGGGACTTGCCTTAAGCCATACAGCTGATAATTGCACTCCCATTCTCCACACCTCACTTCTTTCCTTCTGAAAGTATTGGTGAGGTGAACATTCCTAGTGGTGGTGTTTAACTCTAGGGAATTGTCCCAGTTATTCTGTGGTAAATTTAATAGTTCAAAATAAGCTTCTCTTTTCCTGTAGGTGAAGGTAATACAGGTACTGCAGAGTCCTCTTTTTCCCAGGACATTTCTAGAGAACAGCAGCCATCATCAGCATCTGAAAGACAGACTCCTCGAGCACCTCAGTCTCCAAGACGCCCCCCACACCCTCTTCCGCCACGACTCACCATTCATGCTCCACCTCAAGAATTGGGGCCACCAGTTCAGGTAGTAAAAGTATTAGTCAATCTGAAAAATCTTGGCTTTATCTTTCCTTCTTTGCATTAGATACTACTTTTTCCAGAAATTAAGTGAATGTTTTAATGTTTTAGCATATTTTTATAAACTTTTTTGAACTGAAATGAATCTCTTATTTTTCTTGAAATACAGCAGTAGTTTAGTTTACTTCATAAGTAAAGTGAACTTTGGAAAGGGCAAGGCTTACTAAAAGTTGTGTATAAATTGAAATAGTTACAATTCTAACAAATAAAGATCCGGTCACTCTTTGTACAGATTAAAAAAGAAAAAGGGTCTCTTGGATTTTAATTAAAGTAAATTTTATTTTAGCAGCTAACTACCATGTATTTTGAAGGTATCTTTCTCTAAGGTGCGTGTGTGTGTTTGTTGTTGTTGTTGTTTTCAAAAAGAAATTTCTGTTCTGCTTAAGAGACATTTTTTCTTTCATTTTTTTTTCAGTAGTACATGTTAACTTCCACTCTTATAATTAAGGAAAGGATGCATGACCCTCAATATGTAGCACCCTTTATAATAGGGTTGGACATCTCTTAATCAGAAACTTGCAGAAACAGCAGGAAAACTACAAAGGCTTTTAGTAATCTAGCTTGAGTCTTATCCTGTAACATAGTGTACTAAAAACTGCCAAGTGAGACTCTACTAAAATACCACAGATGAAAATAACCTCATTCTTTAAAAATATAAAGTCTTAATGGATTTTGTGTGGATCCTGCAAAATATACCAAATCTACCAATTTAGAATTGTCCAAATTGGGGAACAGTTTATATGAAGACAGTATTGCTGTTTGAACTCCAAAGGATAATTAAGCTTTAAGATCCAAAGACATACTTAACTAATGTTTTAGGTTAAGGAAATAGAAACTAGATTAGTTACATACAAATAAAATAGGATCAGAGATCGGTTTTAAATATTGGTTAATATTTTGTGTTGGTTAATAAAAATATTTGGTGGTTTATGTAGTCTCTACCATTAAAAATTTATCACTGTTTACTTATTTATTTAAAGATTTTATTTATTTGAGAGAGAGAGAGAATGAGAGAGAGCACGAGAGCAGGGAGGGTCAGAGGGAGAAGCAGACTGCCCACCGAGAAGGGAGCCTGATGTGGGACTTGATCCCGGGACTCTAGGATCGTGACCTCACCTGCAGGCAGTCGCCCAACCAACTGAGCCATCCACACGTCCAAAAATTTATCACTATTTGAAACAGAATTCTTTAGTGCAAACATTAGCAAATTTTCCTGAGAAGATATCCTGATGGTTGTATTATCTGCTAACATTTCAGTTCTCTTGTTACCATTGTAATAAGCTGTATCTGTTGGTACTTGGTTCTTGTTTTATTGCCTGATTCCTTGAAACAAATATAATTCCTTTCTTGACAGAGAATTCAGATGACTCGGAGGCAGTCTGTTGGACGGGGGCTTCAGTTGACTCCCGGAATTGGTGGCATGGTAACTATCTACCCGTTATGTAAAAGTGACTCATTTGTTTAGCAAATAAGTGTATAGTTCATATGTATGGTTCTGTCATACCTTTTTATTCCCCCATTTCTGTCTTTGTTTTAGCAGCAGCATTTTTTTGATGATGAAGACAGAACAGTTCCAAGTACCCCAACTCTTGTGGTGCCACATCGTACTGATGGATTTGCTGAAGCAATTCAGTAAGTTAATGAAAGAGAAACACATTGACTAATTTCTTCCTGTTTCCCTGTCAGTTTCTTTACATTTGGTAGATTCATTACATGTTGAGTACTCTATTGTGTACTAAGCACTTGTGGTAGGAGGGTTGAGGATATAGTGTTGGGGAAAATTATATAAAGGTGAGTGAAGTGGGGGCACCTGGGTGGCTTAGTGGGTTGTGTCGGACTCTTGATATCAGCTCAGGTCATGATCTCAGGGTCGTGAGATCGAGCCCCGTGTCAGGCTCCAAGCTTAGCATAGAGCGTGCTTATGATTCTGTCTCCTTCTCCTTCTGCCCCTACACCTACCCTCCACCCCAGCTCATGCACTGTGCACGCATTCTCTCTCTTAAAAAAAAAAGAATGAAATATAGTTGCTGCCATCAGGAATTTGAAACATAAAGGCAGAATAACAGTGGTTAAGACACAGACTTCAGGGGTACCTGGATGGCTTAGTCGGTTGAGTGTCTGCCTTTAGCTCAGGTCATGATCCCAGGGGTCCTGGGATTGAGCTCCACATTGGGCTCCCTGCTCAGCAGGGAGTCTACTAGTCTGCTTCTCTTTTTGCCCTTCCCCCCAATGCTTGCAATCTCTCTCTCAGATAATTCTTAAAAGAACAAAACAAAACAAAAAAATACACAGACTTCAGAGTCAGAATATTGTACTGCTTACTAGTGTATCAGGTTATTTAGGTCCTCTATTCCTGAGTATCCTCATTTACTAAGGGGAATAATAACACAATAATTCCTACCATGTAAGTTGTGAGAAGTAAGTGAACTGAATTTATGCTAACATGTTTAAAATATTTCCTGGCACATAGTAAACGCTGTGCAGATTTTGATGAAGGTGTTGGTAATGACAGTGACCGTGATGAGATGATATTATTTCAAAAGCCAAGCATACGAGGAACTAATTGTTACCCAGACAATCTAGAAGAATAAAAGCATAAGCAATAGGCTTAAGACAAAAAAGTGCTTTATTCCAGCAATCAGGAGGAAGGAATCTGAGACCGCTTAATGAGGACAACGTTGAGTTGAGTCTTGGAAAAGAACACCTGACACTTACCGAACATTTCCATGAATCAGTTTATTTAATCTTTATAGCTGTGAGAGTGGACACCATTAATGTTCACTTTTACAGATTAGGAAGCACAGAGTCGTTAACAAATTTGTGAAAGTTCAGACAGCCAGAAAGTGGCAGTTTTTGGTTTAAACCAGTTGGTCTGGGTCTAGAACCTAAGTTAACTACGCTATATGACTACTTTTAAAGGATAAAAAAGCTTTCTGTGTGAAGTACACGTTTAATTGTGGCTGACGTATTAGCTGCATACCAAGATGTAATTGAGTATCAGAATGAAAAAGTTTCCACAAACTTGGGAAAAGATTGATTATTCTGTAGTATATGGTAACATATAGCCAGACATTCAAAACCTTCTTTTTTTCTTAAGATTTAATTTATTTATTTGACAGAGAGAGCACAAGCAGGGGGAGTGTGAGAGGGAGAAGCAGTCTCCCCACTGAGCAGGGAGCCCGATGTGGGACTGGGATCATGACCTGAGCCAAAAGCAGATGCCCAACCAACTGAGCCACCCAGGCACCCCAAAACCTTTTTTTTAAAGATTATTTATTGATTTATTAATTTGAGAGAGAGAGTGTGCATGTGCACGCAGAATCAGGGAGAGAGGGGAAGGAGAAGAACAAGCTCCACGCCAAGAGCAGAGCCTGAGACGAAGCTCGATTCCATGACCCTGAGATCACGACCTGAGCCGAAACCGAGAGGCTGACGCTCAACTGACTGAGCCACTCAAGCGCCCCTATCAAAACCTATTTTAAACTTGTGCAGTTTACCATAACTCATCTTGATTAACACAGTTGTACATTCACTGTCTGCCCCTCCCTTCTGGAAGTCAGCCTGTCAGAAGCAGACACCAATAAACAGGTTCTGAGTGACAGTCAGTCAGCAGATTCTTGCATAGCTCAGAATGCAAGATTCTTATATAGTAGGATAATTTTATGAAAATAAATTTTAAAATCCACCTGAAAGAGAATGTCCTTAACTAAAGCAATAATGTTGATGTGGAAAAGAAAATAGAGTTAATTACAGACATAAAATCCATAAACATTAGTGACTGGCTAGTGAAAATAAAGAGTTAATTACAGACATAAAATCCATAAACATTAGTGACTGGCTAGTGAAGAAGGGTAGGGTTGGGAGTGGGCAAAGAGAGATAATGCTGTTTTATATCCTAGATTGTGGGCGGGAAGATGGATGATAGTGTTATTAGAACAAGGGGAAAACAGGGGTCTAGCCAGCTAATAATAGAATTTTTCTAGACTTTGGGAACCATCTTGTGAGCTCTTTCAGATAAGAAATGGGCTAGAGATGACTTGATTGATCTATGGCTCAACAGTGAAAACTAAGATAAAACTTCGTCTTGTGACTTCATTCTCTTTTTCTGGTGCATCTCATTTTAGATTTGTGTTGTTTTTAGTGTATCTGCATGGAATTAGATATCCAGCAGATTCAGGAAATGTGAGGCATAGTTCAAGAGACCTGAAAGTTACATGTAAATTGCATATATATAAATCATGTGTAATATTATTAAATTCATTCACAACTCATATTTTGAGAATATTATTATAAGGATTTCTGTATCGACTTTACTTCAATCTGGTTTTTTTCCTGCTTTATGATTATTCTTCCTTCTCTTGTATTGTTTTCCCTTGTTGTGGTTTAAACAAGGTAACTTTAAATTTTATCTTAAGTTCATTTTTTTCTCTTTAGTTCCCCACAGGTTGCTGGTGTCCCTAGATTCCGGTTTGGGCCGCCTGAAGATATGCCACAGACAAGTTCAAGTCACTCTGATCTTGGCCAGCTTGCTTCTCAAGGAGGTAAGTAGATAAATAAATGCTTAGATCTCCTGGGTTCATGAATATTCAGTAATAAGCTATTCTGATGGGATTTTTTTAAGTGAGCAAATACAAATTTTTTTAAGTTGGTATCTAATTCCTATGCAAACTTATAGGAGAAGCTATATTTACTACACTTTCAACGTTGTTTTACATATAAATCTTACCTTTTCAACAAAATTCTCAGTTCTTTGAGCATAAAGAGTAGCTTTTACATTTATTATCTCTTTGGCTCCTAGTACAGTGTCATATGTCTACTAAGTATTCAGGAATATTTATTGAACCAGTATAAATACATAGGTACTCTGAGTCATTTTAAAGTTGTTGGAAGGAATGCAGCATATTTATATTTGGTGTGATACTTAACATTCCTAGTTAAATGTATAAAACTAGTTAGATATTTTCCACGAACATTAAAAGTAAGAAAAAAAAAATACTTAAAATATATGGAATAAAATGACCCCTAAATTAAGTAATAGTAGTTGGTTGTTGAACATGAATTGTGCTCTTTGTGGAATTAATTACCTTTTAATCCTCAGTCAGCATCCATATAACCAGGTAGATTTGTGGGAAGCTATATGGCATTTTATTAAGTGAGTAAGGAACGCATACTGCTGTTACAATAAGCCCCCAATAAAGATTAATCTGTGGCCCTCATATAAGTCATATATCTTTTATATAAATTTAAATTTTTGTATGGCTCTTTATTTTATAGGACAATTAAGGCTTGGAAGACAGATCTAGGCTTACATTGGAATTCTACTATTTACTACCTTTGTAACTTTGGGGAAGTTAATCAACATCCTAGAAATTTCCAAATTTTTTAGGAAAAAGGGGAGGAGTAATATCTTGTAGTTTTGGTGAGTAGACTCAACCATGGTACCAGATTCATAGTTGTGTACTCAATAAAGTTAGTTTATATCAACCCATAAAGAGCAGCATTTTAGGTATTTTTTCAGAAGATGCTGAATGTTTGTAAACTTAAAGGATGTGTTTCGTTTACGTTTTTTTGAGAGATTGATTTTTGCCTGATGGGTGAATTATGGGCTTCAGCAAAGTTGGGTGTCTACTGATTTCATGTTTTTCTTTCAGATACCTGGCATATTGATAGTTCTCTGTTCTTTCAATCATTCATTAATATTTAGAATTGTCTTTAGGTTTAGGAATGTATGAAACACCCCTCTTCCTAGCTCATGAAGAAGAGTCAGGTGGCCGAAGTGTTCCCACTACCCCTCTGCAAGTAGCAGCCCCAGGTGCGTACCACAGGCGGACTGATAGATGATGTGCTTTAGTGGTAAAATGGAAAACTGTGTGACACCTTCTGGCTAAAAATTAGGTAAACCACCAAGTTAAAGTATTCTTTTCTTTTCATTTTGAAGTGACCGTGTTTACCGAGAGTACCACGTCTGATGCTTCAGAGCATGCCTCTCAGTCCGTTCCCATGGTGACAACATCCACTGGCACTTTATCCACCACAAATGAAACAGCAACAGGTGATGATGGGGATGAAGTATTTGTGGAGGCAGAATCTGAAGGGTAAGTATTTACTTTATAATTTCTGCTTGCTTTAGACTTTGACACTTGTTTTCCTTTAGCCAGGAAACAGTTTGTTGAGCTCGATTTTTAGCAGCATCGCATTACAAAACTAAACCAAGCCATACATTTCGGAAGACTGGTTTTTGCATGTAGTGGTATATCTTAGGGCTTGGATGTTATGACAGCAGACAAGTAATTTTTGCAATGTTTATCGCCCTGAAAATTACATGATGTAGTCTAGAAAAATGGTTTCTTTAAAATCACTGATACCTTTCAATTCATGCAGCTGCTTGAACTTTCCCTAAGAAAGAAGTCTTTCTGTGAAAATTAGTAAATGACTAACTTTCCATTTTGTAGTGGGCTCTCAAGTGAGCCGCACTTACTCTTTCTTTATGTGCATTTAGAACTTGATGTCTGAAATACTGACTTCTTAAAAATCATAAATTTTCTAGTAGTTTTTAAGACCAGATTGCATTTTAACACATCAGTTATAAACAAAGTTTAACAAAAGAAGTGTTTTATGACACAGCTTCTGGATTTTTTTCTTTTTTTTTTTTTTTTAAGTCAAAGGGTGTAGAGTTATTTCATGCAAGAAACCACTAGACACTGGTCTCGGAGAAATATTTAGCTGTCAAAGCAGAACCTAATTCTTTACAAAATAAAAAAGTTGGACTATGTAGAGGCACAGCTAGAAGTAGAAAACAGATTTGCTAGGTAGAGCTCAAAGATTTTGTTTTATTTAGCAGTATTTACTTGGATAATTATACACCAATTCTAGTATATGAGGGAAAAAAGTAAGCCCATTATTATGCTCCAACATAGTGCTACTTAATTCTGGGGGGACTACAGACCCTGCTAAGAATACCAGTTGCCATTAATTTTATATCATGTATGCAAGACACTTTAGATATGTCATTTCTGGGGTGCCTGAGTGGCTCAGTCATTAAGCATCTGCCTTCAGCTCAGGTCATGATCCTAGGGTCCTGGGTTCAAGCCCCACATCAGGCTCTCTGCTCAGCGGGAAGCCTGCTTCTCCCTCTCCCATTCCCCTGCTTGTATTCCCTCTCTCACTGTCTCTCTCTCTCTCTCTCTCTCTCTGTCAAATAAATAAGTAAATAAAAAGATATGTCATTCCTAACCTACACAAAATCTTTGCAAAGTATTCCATTTTACAGTGAGAAAGCTCAGACTCAGAACATGTTAAAATAACTTGCTTAGGTCACTGGTAACTGGTTTAGACTGGATTTGACCTGTGACTTCAGCCCCATGCACTTCGTCCTTCAGTAGCACTTCTCAACTTCAGCAGGTAGTCATGAGAGAGATCTTTCAGAGACGTTGTTACTAATGACTGCCCTGAAGCTTGCAGATGACAAAACTGGAGCAGATTTAACTTATTTTTGGACTATTCTTTCCCTTACTTGTGTTTTGATGTGCTTTATTGAATGGGAGAGAGACTGTTTTATTGAATGGGGAGAGAGTTAACAGCGTTGAGCCAGGAATTCACGTACCCGCAGCATGTCTCCTCTGGGCTAGAGCCCATGGTGAGTTAGTGGTAGGTTGTTGAAGAGACTTGTGAGTTATTTTAGTACTTTGCCTTCCTAGAAAACTGTTTTGAGATTTCAAAAATCTGTTTAATGTATCTCATGCAAATATTGTCAAGAATGTGTACATCCTTTGTCAAAAAGAAAAAAATAACAAAGAAGGGAAATAAAAACTAAAATTGGAACATGTCCTAGTGAGAAGAGGAATAAGGAAAAAACAGTTTGAGCTGTCTTTTCCCCTGCTCCTTTAAAAAAAAATACATAGTTACCAATATTAAGAGTCTGCAGTTTTTTATTTAAGTGATAAACTGTATCAGAAAAAGTTTAGGAACAATTTAGGATACCTCAAGGATCAGTTTTGTATTTTCCAATGAATTTTTGTTTTCTTTTCTTAGTATTAGTTCCGAAGCAGGCCTAGAAATTGATAGCCAGCAGGAAGGAGAGCCTGCTCAGGCGTCTGAGGAGTCAGATCTCCCTTCTACCAGCCAGGATCCTCCATCCAGCTCTTCTGTGGGTAAGTTCCTACTTAAGTACAACACAACTGATAGACCAAACTTGTTTGCAAAAGATGATTTTGTTAGTAACAAAGAGATCATTCTTTTTTTTCCCCCCTGAATTAAAAATGATTTATTTCAAAGGGAAATTGTATTTTATTAAAGGAAATGTAGTTTTAAGACTTGGTTGTACTAGAGGCGCCACAGGGCTGTGAGGGATGGGTCACGGGGAGGGCAGCTAAGGAGCAGTACTTCGGGTTTCCTGCCTCTTTAAAGGAGTTTCTTGTTATTTGTTCTACCTACTAGGATTCTTACATGAGATCTGATTTGGAGAGTTGAAGGGTAGGAGGTCTGTGACTCAAAAAATATTTGAAATTTACTGATTAAACAGTTTCTAAGTTTGGCTTTCAAGTTTTTGAAGTTAACTTTGAAAAAGATTATTTTATGTATTTTTCTACAATAAAAATTATTTCTGTGGTACTTTGAAAAAATAATTAACATTTATTGAGCACTTAACTATGTGTCAGACAGCATTCTAAGCCCTTTACATATATTCACTCACTTCTCACATCAACCCAATGTGGTAATCACCCATGTGGAAATTGAGGCACAGAAACGTGAATAACTTTTCCAGGGTACATAGCTAAAAAATGATGGGCAAGCAAGAATATGAACTCAAGAAGTTTGGTTTCAGAGATTCCACTCTTGAACAATACACTATACTAGCTTATCTGTCTCAAAATTTTTAGGTAGGGAATTACTTTTATTAGTTGAAGAAATACAGTACCCAATCATCCACACTAATTATTTTGAATTGTTTATAGCAGTAATTCTCAAATTCTGCCATGGAACCTTCACATTCTATGGAAGACCTGCTTAGTTCTTTCTTTCTTTAGTCATGGGACTTTGCTATCTCAAGATCTCTCTTGCCTATCAGCTGCTTTTCCCTGACACAGCAGCCTATAAGCTGATAGCCATTGATTCAGATCCCACATCTACCTTAACTAACTGCTAGTAACTTTAAATGTCTGCACAGTTATAAATGAAATATGGATAATCATAACTAGTCTTGCAGTCAGGATTAGAAATAATGTATATAAATTATATAACTCAATGCATTACACTCAGCAAGACTCAGAAATTGTCAGTTATTAATAATACAATTGCTGAAATCCTCTTCTCCCAATTATATTCTGATATCCTGTGAAAATTATCTTGGACAGTAGAATGTTACGTCTTACCTAGGCTTGCACAAGAAAATATGGTTTTTGTCCCCTTTTACAGTTTCTGTAAAATAGAATGTCTTTAAATTTATTTGATAATATAAAACAATAAGCCTCCTCAGGGGCGCCTGGGTGGCTCAGTGGGTTAAAGCCTCTGCCTTTGGCTCAGGTCATGATCCCGGGGTCCTGGGACACACATCTGGCTCCCTGCTCAGCAGGGAGCCTGCTTCCCCCTCTCTCTATCTCTGCCTGCCTCTCTGCCTACTTGTGATCTCTGTCTGTCAAATAAATAAAATTTAAAAATCTTTATAAAACAGTAAGCCTCCTCATCTGAACAGTTGTTCATTTGGTCAGTAAATATTTGAGGGCCTACCGTGTCCCGGGTGATTTGATAGAAAGTATTACCAAGGAAATGACTTTTAAGTAAAGACTGGAAAGGGCAAGGGAGCAAGCTCTGCAGTTTTTTGAGGAAGGAGTGTTCCAGATGAGATTTCTAGCAGGTATCTATAAGGCAGCAGGTGGTACATTCAGGATCAGCAAGAGGGCCGGTGTGGTTAGAGCACAGTAAAGCCAGAGAGGCAGGCTAGCAGGAGATAGGAAGGGGGTAGGAAGGAGAGCCCCAGTAGATCATTATAATTGCTTTGGCTTTTGTGGATTTAGGAAGCTTTTAGAGGGCTTCAAACAGAGTGGTGAGAAGTTCTGACTTAAAGATTTAACAGTATCAGTTTGGCTGCTGTGTAAACAAGAGACTGAAAATGTGCAATGAGCAGAAACAAGGAGAAAGTTCGGAGGATGTTGTAAATTCGAGGTAAGGACAAGGGTGTTTGAGACAGGATGGTAGAGTGAAGTTTGTGAGAAGAAGTCAGATTTGGGAGTATGTATTTAAATTTGAGCTGGCAAGATTTGCTAATGATTGGATTTGGGGTGTCTGGGGAAGAGGATTCAGATTTGACTCACATCATATGTGGAGGTCTATTGTTTCCTGAGGGAGGTGATACATGGTTCTTTTATTGTAGTCCCTGCCTGCTAGCACAGTGATACATGGATAGGCACCAAGTATGTATTATATGAGTGCAGTGAATGAATGAAAAAAATCAAGAACTTTTTTTTAATAAGAAATTTTTTTTTCACTTTTTTACCTTTTTTTGTTTGTTAAATATCTCTTGTTAAAAGTCAAACAACTTTTAAATATTGAAAATAAATGGACACCTCTGCATTTTATCCATGCATTCATTTAGTAACTAGATTTTACCATTATAAATGCTTTTCTTCTTTTTCTTATTTTTTATTTGCTTTCTTATATTTTAACGTTTGGGTTTTTTTTCTTAGATACTAGCAGTAGTCAACCAAAGCCTTTCAGACGAGTAAGACTTCAGACAACATTGAGACAAGGTGTCCGTGGTCGTCAGTTTAACAGACAGAGAGGTAAATTTCTGACATATTGATTATGTGATAGGATGTAGGATAGCAATACATGGAACAAGTTTTCTAATCCTTAAGCTTCTAACTTTATCTAGTTTTTTTTTAATGTTCCAAGGATTGATTGATTACACATTGAGCATGTGCTGTTTACTCATCTGTAAGACTTGTAAACTACAGTTATATAATGAGTATGTGCTTATATTTCATATTTATTCATTTCTTCCTTGAATTCAAAATAAGATTTGGAGAAGCTAAAGTGTTGCAGTACTAGATAGTTATTTGTTACCTCCCTGCCTGTTGTTGTTATACTTTTTACACAATAGAGTAAAGCTTTGTGACTTTAACTAGTTCAAAAAAATTAAAATTTTAATATCCCCATGTTTTCTGATGTAACCCTTAGAGATTGTATCCATGCCATGAAACTATTAATCTAATTGTAATAATTTTCAACTGAAGATGTGTGAAATGTCTAACACAGTTTTATATCTATATATCTAGATATTTGATATTGAAAGCAATTTTTATAGTGACCTAGGGTAAGTGAATACTCCAGTTTTGAGGTAACTTCTTCAAAGATGCATTCAGTTTGGTTATTTTTTTCTCTTATAGGTGTGAGCCATGCAATGGGAGGGAGAGGAGGAATAAATAGAGGAAATATTAATTAAATGTCCTGTAAACTGTAATAATTGTGAATAAGATCAAGCCTGTTTTAGTGTAATGATTGTCGAGATTAAAGACATTTTGTATTTAAATTGGTATGCTTCTCTCAACATTCTTTATTAATAAAATGTATTTCAATTTCAAAATTTTTCATTCTTCATTTAATTAGTTGACTCTTCCTTTGCCGGTGGGTCTAAGGACAGTTGTACCAGACATTGGATAAGCTCCGCCCAGAACGAGTGGTAATGACTCTTGCTGTTCTCCTGGGTTCATCGATGTTATAGTATTGATCTAAGTAGAAGAGAAATCATTTTTTAATTAAAAAGAAAACAGAACATCTGAACTTAAAAAAAAGTTTGTGTTGATTATTGTACTCAAAGATAGTGTTTATCATTTTAATATCAGAAATGTTTGTATTAATTAATTTGAACTTTCTGAGAAAAACAAAACAATTGCCTTGACAGATTGACCTGTCACCAGCTTTCTATAAAATTAGGTTCAACTCTCCTTTTTCAACGTAAGAGTTTGAGAAAAACTAAGTCTAAAAAACAATAATTTACTTCAGCTTTATCCTTTAAGGAGAATAACTTAGATTTCCGAGTTTTTCAAAGAAAAGTGCCCCCAAGTAGCATAATTTAATTTTTATTAATTAAAAACAATTGGTTTCTTAAAAACTTCTTTGTGATCTTCAGGACTTGTGAAATGATTCAAGTAGTATTTTGTGGCACCCAAGACCTTCATTAAATGCCACAGGTAATGTAAAATATTGTTTTAGTAGCAGTTTTACTCAAATAATTGGATGATGTATCATAATAGGCTTAATCTCATGAAGGATGATGCAGAATTGAATCACAACCCATTCAATTTAATTAAAAGTAAAGTGAAAATCTACACTCTTCTTCGGAGCAATTGGAATATGTATTATAGTTTAACTTCTCACCTTTAGTCACCATTGAACACTTGTTTTTGCTTTGGTTATATTCATGTTTTAGAGATTAGAACACATCTTTAGGAAGCTAAAAAGTTGCTTAATAACTTACTCCTAGAAAAGGCGTAGTAATCATAGCCATCAGGTCTTCTAATGTTGGGCAGTGCTATAGCTGAAGTAACCACATTTGGAAGTCCTCTCCACTGTAAACTCATTTTAACTTCATTATGGAGGAAACCTGTAGATTTAAAGATACCAGACTAAATGGATTGTGCTGTAGGGAAGAGCAGCCCTAAGAATCGGACAGATCTGGGTTTGAATCCCAGTGTGGTCACTGAGTAGCTCTGCTACGTTGGGTGACTTATTTAACTTAGTTGCCTCAGTTTTTGCCCCCTCGGACATGGTACAAATACCTACCTGTTAGGACTCTGCTGAGGTTTATAGATTTGTATGTGATGTTCTTGGTAAGAGGTATTTGATAAATGGCATTTATTACAAATAACAAACCTGAATAAATTGCATTCTTTAGTCACAAAAAAACCAGTATGTACATATTGATCTGGTCATTCACTGAGGCCAATTGATGTTTTGAATCACTAAGTTTTAAATTATTAGGGCTATTTAGTCACTATTTATATTCAATAAGCTTCATTCTGTGAGATAAACTGTATGACATCTATTTCATGTGTAAGAATTTTTAACGCAGGAAGAAACATTACCTTTTTCTTGATAAGAGAATCTGATGGGTGAATAGTGAATTCTGATGGTGTGTGTTTGAGAAGGTCCTATGGCACGTTCAAAGCGACGTCTCCTAACCTGTGTTGTTTCTCCATACACTGAGTAATTGATAGCAGGCCTTCTTCCAGGGCACTTTCTGATGGGTTCCTGTTTATAAATATACTGCTGAACGCCGCCACCTATTATGTAGTAGAAAATCACATGTGATGAGAAAATTAAGCTCAATCCCCCAGAAAAGTGGAAAAGAGCTTTTACAAGGTAGAGGAAATGATCAGTGTTTCTCATGAAGTATGTCCAGACATTAATAATGGCTAATAGTCAAGGGTATTATAAAATAATTGCTAAATGCTGAAGAACTTGTTGAATGAATAAAACCAACAAATTGCATAATTTTTATTTAACTTCCTTTGAAAGTAAATGATGACCTTTATATGATGACCTGAAAATTCAGGTGAAACTGTAATTTGCATGCTGAGAGCTCTGAATATATTTTACTGTCCTCCGTTTTTTCATTGAAAACAATTTGATTACAGCCATTAAAGATCTTTTGACAGTAAACTCAGTAATAAATGAAAATACTGAATAAAATTTCCCAGGCAAATCAGTACTTAGAAGTTTGGTAATTTTGTCAGTTATTGTAAACATACCTCTCTTGAAAAAATACACAGATTCAGGTCTGTCCTTGTGTTTAGCTATTGAGAGAGCTGCCACTATTTTTCCATTTAGTCCTCCAAATCCTTTTACAATTTGTTTGGGGTACCCAGGATCTTTTATATCATTGGTGAAACGCCAGTACTGGGAATCCTGTTGATTTAACAGAGGAAATAGCGTTAACATCTTGGAATAGAAAAGTTAGGGATTCATTCTTTTTTTTTTTTTTTTAAGATTTTATTTATTTATTTGACAGGAAGAGAGAGATCACAAGTAGGCAGAGAGGCAGGCAGAGAGAGAAGGCGAGGCAGGCTCCCTGCTGAGCAGAGAGCCCGATATGGGGCTCGATCCCAGGACCCTGAGATCATGACCTGAGCCAAAGGCAGAGGCTTAACCCACTGAGCCACCCAGGTGCCCCATAGGGATTCATTCTTAAATGTAAATACAGGGAGAAAGTTTTAACTTTGTTAAGTGAATAAATTGGTCTTTGATGTTACCCAATTGTTAGCTTTTTATTAAATTTTGATGATAGAATAGTTTAATAAAATATGAAGACCTGGGGCGCCTGGGTGGCTCAGTGGGTTGGGCCTCTGCCTTCGGCTCAGGTCATGATCTTAGGGTCCTGGGATCGAGCCCCACGTCAGGCTCTCTGCTCAGTGGGGAGCCTGCTTCCCCCTCCCTCTCTGCCTGCCTCTCTGCCTACTTATGATCTCTCTCTCTGTCAAATAAATAAAATCTTTAAAAAAAAATACGAAGACCCTTCTGAAGTGGAGGTTAAGCTGATTCATGCTCTTAAGATAAGGAATAGCTAGTTGCTGATTTCTTACCTTAAAGAAGAAAGTTTTTCCTTCACAATTGCATCGAGTAAAAACAGTATCAATGGGAGAAGGAATACCCCAAACTTCAGTAATTTTACGAGGTGGAGATGGTGGATTGAATGGACTCAGCATCCAGAAATAATGACCTAAAATTGAAAGTGGTAGATCAGCCTCAACTGAATGAATACTATAACTTACCCCAAAAGAAACCAAAATGAAAAATTGTTAATTAGTTCATCATTTAAAACAAAAAAGTGTGTTAACACATATTATATGACAAGTTTAGTCAACACTGTGAGGATTAGTACAGAAGTTAGTATTTGAACATTTCTGAGAGTAGATATTTCTCAGGTCTGAAGTTCAGTATAGCCTTTGAAATATTTTAGTTTTCCAGTTTCTCTAGAAAGATCCTTCTGGCTTTGTGAGTTACAGAAAAGCACTTATCTCCATTTCTTTATCTTTTAGAATTGAGTTATAATTCAGTGACTGCTAAAATCTCTTTGGCCGCTATGGTGCTAGTGTATGATTTGTTTCCTTTCAGATTTAATCTAAATATAAGAGGACTGGACCAGCAGAGAAGCAACATGAAGTAACTGCTGTTCTCCTGTTAGGTTCCCACAGGATGTAGCACTTTTGAACACGTTGCAATCAAGATGTTATTTTCATATAACGTAGAGCAGGGAATACAAATACAAACCTGGATATCATGTCACTTGATATGAAATTAAAATTTGAACTACCTTTTAATTACTAATGGAAAGAAAAAATTTAGTAGTATCAGTTCAAGCTGTTTTATTTGTTACTCTAATGTGTTTAATTCTGTTAATCCTGTATTTTGGTAATTACTTTCATGTTCCCATATTGTGTGAGTTAAGTTCATCAGTCAGGTTCCCCTCCAGAAAGCTCAACCCAAGCTTCCGCTCTCCTTTGGTTCTCATAAATGCCAAGAATAAAATGATGGGCAGAAGAAAAAATATGTGCATAGCTCACCTCGAAATGCAACCAGTGTTCCATTGCGCAAAGTAGTCAGTCCATCTACTGGCTTACCGTTGCATAAATTAGTCTCATCTAAAACAAAAGATTAAGCCGATACAAAAGGAAATGAGAAAAGAGTTTATGTTCTTTTCAAATCCTCCCACAGGGCTGTTTCCTCTGTTCACATTTTCCTAAGCTGTTGAAAGGGCTAGTAGGAGGTGTGCATATTTCAGAAACGAAAAAGAAGAGCCATATTTCATAATTGTTTTACTTAAAGGTAATATTATTCAAAAAGTAATGTATAAAAATTGGAATGGGCCAGGTTACCTGATCTTTATGTAAATTAGATAATTACTAGATGTTTGATCCCAACACAAAACTTCATTTTTTAGTTCTGATTGCCCTTTGGAATTGGTGTGGAAAAGAGAAAAATGTTGCAGACTTTTGCCTTGCATTGTACTCTTATAAGAATACGCTCCCAACTAAATTTTTTTGACATTCTGTACACCATCTCTGCATATAGACACAAATGCACTAAATTCCTTATTATTCAATTTTCCAAAGACCAAATAATCTTACGGTGATTACTCCTCTTTACCTACGGAGAAGCTGTAAAACTCTGCAAGATAATACATATCAATAGCGAGATACTAACTCAGGGTATTCTGGCCCAGATAAATTTAAGTTAACATTACCAGTTTTAAAACTGGACATAACTAATGCTTATTACCTGAAAGCATGGGATTGATGGCGATGTCTTGATTGGATCCTCTCACCAAGGTACCAGTACCTGGGATAAATATAGGGGTGAACGCAGGGGGCCTGGGGATCGTGTGAGGTTTTTCTCCAGCAATATCTGCATCTTTATTTGGATTTACTTCAACTATTTCTGAGTTAAGTCCCTGGTTGGGGCTGGTGGTAGTTTGGAACATGGCTTCCTCTGAAGAGGTAGGGTGTAATGTAGGCATTGTCGATGTAGTCATCTTTGGGGGAGTTGCTGTAGGCTTTGGTTTTCTCCCTTTAGGTACTGTTTTTGGCTTTTTGGTAGAAGTAGGCCTTTTTGGTGCTTTGGTTGGCTTTCGGGGTTTAGAAGTTGACACTTCAGGTTTCGTGGTTGTATCTTTGGGCACAGCTGTGGTTTCTTCAGGTTTATTCACAGTCTCTTCCATTGTGGTTGTCTTTTTTGTTGTCATTTCTTTGGGTGCAGGAGTTGTTGCTCTAGGAGTACTTTTGGACGATGTGATAGGAGTTCCTTGTGTGGTTGTACTTGTTTTGGACTCAGTGGTCTCTTCTGTTGGAATTGCTGTCTCTTGGGTTGTAATCTTAGGTACAGCACTTGTAATTTCAGGTTTCGTATGTGTGTCTTTTTCTGTTTTGTCTTTAGCTGTTGTCATTTCAGGTTTGGTCACTTCAGGAGCCTTGGTTACAGGTACAACAGGTTCCTTGGGACTGTTCTCAGGAGCCTTTGGTGTGGGTTTTGCAGGCGTTGATTCAGCAGGGTTCTTGGGAGTAGTGGGAGGAGGCTCCATGGTGGTAGTTGTAGTAGAGGCCTCTGAGGTGGTTGGAGCAGGTGTCTCAAGAGGAGCTGGAGCAGGCTTCTTGGGGACGGTGGGTGCAGGCTCCTTGGGGGCGGTGGGTACAGGCTCTTTGGGCATGGTGGGTGCAGGCTCTTTGGGGGCAGTGGGTGCAGGCTTCTTGGGGGTGGTGGGTGCAGGCTCCTTAGAAGTGGTAGGTGCAGGCTTCTTAGAGGTGGTGGGTGTTGGTTCCTTGGTGGTGGTGGGTGCAGGTTCCTTGGGAGCTGTGGGTGCAGGCTCTTTGATAGTAGTGGGTTCAGGCTCCTTAGGAGTGGTAGTTGTAGGCTCCTTGGGCGTGGTGGGTGCAGGCTCTTTGGTGGTAGTGGGTGCAGGCTCCTTAGGAGTGGTAGGTGCAGGCTTCTTAGGGGTGGTGGGTGTTGGCTCCTTGGTGGTAGTGGGTGCAGGCTCCTTGGGGACTGTGGGTGCAGGCTCCTTAGGGGTGGTGGGTGTTGGCTCCTTGGTGGTGGTGGGTTCAGGCTCCTTGGTGGTAGTGGGTGCAGGTTCTTTGGGGGCTGTGGGTGCAGGCTCCTTAGGGGTGGTGGGTGTCA
>NW_019154108.1:22004973-22005484 GCF_002288905.1 Enhydra lutris kenyoni | reverse complement strand
GCTCCTTGGTGGTGGTGGGTTCAGGCTTCTTGGTGGTAGTGGGTGCAGGCTTCTTGGGGACTGTGGGTGCAGGTTCCTTGGGGGCTGTGGGTGCAGGCTCCTTAGGGGTGGTGGGTGTCGGCTCCTTGGTGGTGGTGGGTTCAGGCTTCTTGGTGGTAGTGGGTGCAGGCTTCTTGGGGACTGTGGGTGCAGGTTCCTTGGGGGCTGTGGGTGCAGGCTCCTTAGGGGTGGTGGGTGTCGGCTCCTTGGTGGTGGTGGGTTCATCCTTGGTGGTGGTGGGTTCAGGCTCCTTGGTGGTAGTGGGTGCAGGTTCTTTGGGGGCTGTGGGTGCAGGCTCCTTAGGAGTGGTAGGTGCAGGCTTCTTAGGGGTGGTGGGTGTTGGCTCCTTGGTGGTGGTGGGTTCAGGCTCCTTAGGGGTGGTGGGTGTTGGCTCCTTGGTGGTGGTGGGTTCAGGCTCCTTGGTCGTAGTGGGTGCAGGCTCCTTAGGGGTGGTTGGTGTTGGCTCCTTGGT
>NW_019154108.1:21942765-22004963 GCF_002288905.1 Enhydra lutris kenyoni | reverse complement strand
GGTGGTGGGTTCATCCTTAGTGGTGGTGGGTTCAGGCTCCTTGGTCGTAGTGGGTGCAGGTTCTTTGGGGACTGTGGGTACAGGCTCTTTGGTGGTAGTGGGTGCAGGCTCCTTGGGAGTGGAGGGTGCAGGTTCTTTGGTGGTAGTGGGTGCAGGCTCCTTAGGAGTGGTAGGTGCAGGCTTCTTAGGGGTGGTGGGTGTCGGCTCCTTGGTGGTGGTAGGTGCAGGCTCCTTAGGGGTGGTGGGTTCATCCTTAGTGGTGGTGGGTTCAGGCTCCTTGGTCGTAGTGGGTGCAGGTTCTTTGGGGACTGTGGGTACAGGCTCTTTGGTGGTAGTGGGTGCAGGCTCCTTGGGGGTGGAGGGTGCAGGTTCTTTGGTGGTAGTGGGTGCAGGCTCCTTAGGAGTGGTAGGTGCAGGCTCCTTAGGAGTGGTAGGTGCAGGCTTCTTAGGGGTGGTGGGTTCAGGCTCCTTGGTGGTGGTGGGTTCAGGCTCTTTGGTGGTAGTGGGTGCAGGCTCCTTAGGAGTAGTGGGTGTGGGCTCTTTGGTGGTAGTGGGTACAGGCTTTTTGGGAGTAGTGGGTTCAGGCTCCTTGGTAGTAGAGGGTGTAGGCTCCGTGGTGGTGGGGGGAACAGGGGATTTGGTTGTAGTTTCAGCTTTGGGTGTAGATTTAACAGGAGCTTCGGATGTGGGTACAAAATCTTCAGCAGGTGTTTTCTCTGCACTTCGTGTCTCTTTAGTTGAAACAGTCTTCTCTTTTGTTCCACTTGAAGTCTCTTTTTTTGTTAAAGAAATCTCTTTAGTTTCAGCTATTGTCTCTTTATTAGGTTTTGAAGGTGTCTCTTTGGATGGATCAGAATGAGGTGGAAGACTGGGTTTAGGATTTATTGGTTTGCCTGTTGTAATCTTGGGAGATGTGGTAACTTTATTGCTTTGGGTAGTAGGAGTGTCAGGAGTTGGGGTGAGCTTGATGTCACCGCTATCCAGTCCACTTCCAGCTTTATTTACAACTGGTGGTTCTGGGGTAGGTTTCTTTTTAGGAGTTTTTTCCTTCTTGTTATCTGTTACTAGAAAAAAATATACACATCTTTTATTTTTGAGTAGTTTTCTTTTCAATAGTGACCTAAAGATCCCATCCTTATCAACTAGCTGTGTATCCCAAGCAAACTGCTAACCAATAATATGTCTATTAATTTATTTTAAAATGGTGACTACTGAACTTAATCTGATTGGGCTATTTTGGGGAATTAATGAGAAGGAGTGAAAAGCACAAGTTAAAGTCTGTACAATTAATGGAGAGAAACAAGTAGCAACTTGGAAATTACCAACATGATCAACAACACCAAGTCATCTCTATATGAATGCTCTTAGCCCCTCACTTTCTCCACTCCTCTTACTTCACATTGCTCAGTGACCCATCTGCCCCCCTGGAAACCTAGTTCCAACATCTTGTAAATTCACCGCACCAGTTGCCTCAGAGGCCTCTACAACTACACCCCAGGAGTCTGCTCCAGTCACTCCAATGGTCCCTACTGAGCTCTGTGTCCACACGCATGGTTGTTGGCTCTCTTCCTGGGCACACCTAAAATTCAGCAGCCCACCAGGGGATACAGAGAGGAGATTAGGATGCCATGGCAGCAAAAGAAATCCTGTTTAACAGGATTTCTCACAGCAGCTGCCCCACAGGTGAATTTCAGAGTCCAAAGAGCATATCATGAGCTCATCACTGAGATGAGTTCCATTTAGCAAACATGGACTGCACTTCTGTGGTGTTCAAGACTCTCTGGATGATTCAAAGACTATGTATTTGGGTATTGAGCCAAAGAAAAGGCTTCAGGGGAAATAACCACCCAGGAAATGGAGTTCTTCAAAACTCCAGTATCCAAAATTCAGTATTTCCTGGAGAAAGAGAATATATTTTAGAATTTCAAGAACTAATGAAAAGCAGAACAAAGGGAATCTCTTTTCAGAAGGTAATAGCCTAATCCATAGTACATTCTCTACTACCAAAAAAAAAAAAATTCAGCCAGAATGACACATTATTTAATTAGAAAAATAATAAAAAGGAGCTGTAAAATGTGGATAATAATACTGGCTTTCCCAGAGATTCATATGAAACTTTAATGGATTAACATTCTAAAGCACTTAAAGCAGCATATAAATGTTTGCAAAATAAGTAAAAATTAAAGGAAAAATAACATTAGGAATAAGAGAGAAGAAGAAAGAAAAATGGATCAGGTGGACAGGAATTAAACTCAAAAACCCAAACCGAACATCTCTGGTGTCATCTGTGGTTCCAGAGCTGCCGCTCTAGCATCTTCTTATCCTTTGTTTAAAGAATGGTTTCTTAGCTGCTTTGCACTAATTTCCTAAAGGAAGTTCTCAATAGTATCTTCTACAATAATTTTTACAAATCTATACATGCCCCAAGTACTGAAATGTCCTCAAATCATTGTTCTAACACACATTGCCTTTAGGTAACTATTATTAATATGGCATTGATATAGTCTTTGATCTTTATCAATGCTCAAACCTTTGGGTTTCTTCTTTAATTCTTTATTAGCAGCTGAATTTTTGGAAGACTTGATTTTCCGAATAGTTGAAGAGGAAGAGGAAGAGGAGGAAGACTCTTGATTTTCAGAAACAGAATGTTCTATAAATCAAATAAAAAGGTTGATCACACCAACTGTAATTTAAAGCAAAAAAAAAAAAAAGAAAGAAAGAAAACCTCCAGTCCAAATACAGCAAGAAATAATGTTTACTGAGCTACAAACCTCCCTGTTTTATCAGTAATATGATCAACTCTTCTTTTGTCAGTTAAAAAGTATGGTAGCTAAGCTCATCGTAGATACTAGTAATATAACTATTTTACTTTCTCTCAACTTTCCCCTCTCTCACAGAATCTAATTATTCTGCAGAAAATCGCCTGGGATATTTTTTTTTTCCCCCAGTGAGCTGTGTTTCTTCTGATTTTTTTAACCTACACCCATGCTGGGTTCAGTTATAAGAAAAATAAATAGCTGATGGTTTATAATTTGGTTAAAGAAAAATAAACAGCTGAGGGCTTATAATTTGGCTTAAACTTTAACTTAAAAACACATTTTTAAAAGTGTAATGAGCCCTTCATGACTCACATGATTCCCTTATTCTGTGAAGAGTCTTACAAAAAACTAGTCCACCTACAGCTCAGTCCCTCTCAAAACCTTTCATGACATCTGCCATCTTCCTACCTTCTGTTATTTCCTCTGACTCTATCACTTTCTTAGTCTTCTTCTTGTTTGGCGCTTTGGGTGAACGTTTGGTTGTTGATTTGATGGTTTGAGATGCTCCCGGAGGTGGAGGTGCAGTCTTTGAAGATGGTGATGTGGGATTATGCACTGAGGCCAAGCAAGACAGGTGGATTAACATCCTGTAGACATTCGTCAGTAACTCTTAACTGTGGAAGGCACCGATGCACCTGGCTTCAAGAATCAATGCTGGTGAAAACCAGCGTAGGCAGGCTCTTAGCCTAACACTAGTTACTCCAAAGCGATGAATTCTAAAGATGCACTGCTAGGAAATATTGGTTCTGAAATTGTTGTAAGTTATGACAAAGGGCAAAGGCTCAGAAAGGGTCAGAAAACCTGAATTCCAGTCTTAGACCTGCAGGGTGCTACTCTCCTGACCTTGAGCAAATGAGCTAACTCCCTCTTGAACTTCATTTTCTTGTCTGCAAATTGAGATGTTTATTCAGATTATGATTTCTGAAGGTATTTCCTGGCCTAAAACATACTTGACTCTCTCAGTTCCATCTCTTCTGCCAGTTTTTGTGTTGATGGAAGTAATAACTGCTTGCGAACAACAGGTATTTGTGCTCTCAGGAAGAGGAATATAATAATTACATTTGTCCTGTTTTCATATTCATTTAAATCAAATGATGCCAATTCACCTTTTTTTTTTTTAATTACAAAAGATCTACATGAATAGTTACTCTTGAAAAAAG
This sequence comes from Enhydra lutris kenyoni, assembly GCF_002288905.1. Taxonomy (NCBI): domain Eukaryota; kingdom Metazoa; phylum Chordata; class Mammalia; order Carnivora; family Mustelidae; genus Enhydra; species Enhydra lutris. The sequence continues at coordinate 22,000,984 of NW_019154108.1, read as the reverse complement.
TTCACACCTTCACATTATGCCTTTCTCAAAATCTGTGGCCCTTCCCCAAGTTAAACAACCGTCAGTGGTTCGGTGTGCATCTTTGAAACCTTTTCTCTCCCGCCTGCCTACCCTTTTTATGTCTAGAAGAGAAGGCACGGGACATGTTTTGATTGTTAGGAATCAGAGGAAAAGGAGAAGGACTTCTGAAAGATAAGAAAGCAGAGAACAGTGGGGACACTTTGAGTAGAGAGTCCTGATAAATCTCGCTGCTCTTGTGGAATGTCCCCTAGGAACTCTGGCCAATGCAATCTCCAGGAGCTGACGACCACACTCCTTCCTCTGCCTCCCCCACCAAAGAGCTCAATTTAAGAACCAGTTCTGCCATACTAGCTAGTGATCTTGAGCCAAACAACCTCTCGGACTGTTTTCTCACCTACATTTCTTCAGTTCTTGAAAAGTTAAAATTTGGGGATACATAGATGCCTATAAATAGTATCTATAGCAAACCTGAAACAACTAAGGGGTGACTGGTAAGATAGTTTGGTTGCTATTTCAAAAAAAAATGAAGTAGTGGGGCGCCTTCGGCTCAGGTCATGATCTCAGGGTCCTGGGATCGAGCCCCACTTCGGGATCTCTGCTCAGCAGGGAGCCTGCTTCCCCCTCTCTCTCTGCCTCTCTGCCTACTTGTGATCTCTCTCTCTCTCTTTGTCAAATAAATAAATAAACTCTAAAAAAAAAAAAACGAAGTAGTGAAGCTCTGGGTGGTTCCATCCTTTTCAGTGGAAACCCTGTCTTTGTGAATTCTGTAAATGAAGCATGACCATCAATTTTTCTGTTGCACGTAAGCCTCAGGTAATCTGACCCACCACCTGGTGGCATAAAGCATTGTCTTTATTAACATGTCCTTGCAATGCTTCATCACTCTCTAACTATCCTCCCTCCCCACCCATCCTCTGCCCAAAATAAAGTCTTAGTTTTTTTTGTCTCACAGCCAAAACAATTATCATGGCACTGAGCAAATATGTATCCTTCATCATAAGATCCATCTGAGAGCTGCAGGAACTCTGCACTCCAAGTTTTTGATTATATGGGTGTAGTCTCCATCATTTCTGGAATGCTGTCCAATGAAAACATTGAACAGTTAAGAAATAGCCCTCAACTATGCTGATTAACATTTTTTTACCCTATTTCTCCACTGTTCAAAAGAAGCAGGATTACAGCCTTGTTTAAATAAAATGATATTATGCAAGCAGTGCTTATTTTCACCTTTACCTCCACAAATATTGTTTTAAAGGAGAATTTAAGAGCAAACATTTGGTAAAAGAAAGGAATTCGTTTTGGGGGGGTTTTTTGTATTTTTATTTATTTATTTATTTTTGGGGGAAACTCTGAAGAGTTTTGTTATACTCTCAGAGTATTCCTTTAGAACCTAAAACCAGAGAAGAGCATTTTAAAATGGAACAATATCCCTTTTTATTGACTCTATGACACAGAGGGATTTAGACTGAGATGACAATGGACTGCAGAGATGAGAAGACACGTACAACAGAAGGTTAACAACTTGATAGATTTGCCTATAAATTTAATGTCTTTAACTCCTAAACTGACTAGTTTAGAGAGAAACTGAAAGTGTTGTTCTGTCAATATACACTATTCAATATATATTCAATATATATTCAATATATATTCAATATACACTCAAAAACACTAAAGCCAAAAATACAGCTAGCTCAAAGCACCACTGACTTTGTGGGGTCAGCACCATTAGGATGAGACAAGAAGTCCCTGAGTGAGCTTGTTACCATTGACTTCACCTGAAATCAGACCACACTGGAGGAAGAAGCACGTCCACTCAGCCCCTATCCTCTCTGTTCCTTAACCAGTCATCTCTGGCTCTCCTGGAGCCTGGCGGAGCCAGGCAGTGCTGTGTCGGAAGAGGCTTTCCTTCTTTAATTCATTCTTGGTGAAGCAAAATTAAAACGAAATGGCTGTTAGTAAAAGCAAGTCCCTAGGTGGAGTGCACATTAGACATCATCAGCGATGCTAAGGCAGATGTGCAGGTTTGCGGCATAGAGAGATGCTGAGAGACACTGATTGGCACCATGATGCTTACCTTTTCCACAAAAATTCTCATAATCAGGACAGCACTTGCCATACTTCTTACAATCTGAGTCACAGTCACACTCCCTCCCTCTTGCGAAGGACTCGAAGCAGCGGCCTTTACAGGAAAGCTCTACCCAGAGCAAAACAAAACATTACGGATTACTAATTGTGCAGCCACCCCCACGTTCTCATCGCCATTTCCTAACTGAGAGCCGACTAGAGTTCCAGAAGTGTATTTCTGAGTCTTTCATTTGGAATTTGGAAAACAGGTGGTTTTCCGAGTAGAGAAGTCAGGAAAGAAATATGATGACTCAGAGAAACTTTACTCGCCCTCCAAGGCTCCAAGAGACACCCCAGTGCTGTCTCAGTCATTTCACATATGCACGATGGGAAGGTGGGAACCCTTCACATGGAATCCTTCCACCCTCCTCCTCGCACCACCACTTTGTAATAGATGTTTATTAAAGGAACTTTTGGACGGACCTCACAACAATATTCCAAAGAGCTGACTTAACATAGGTGAGTCCCTGTTTAGGCTCAAAAATCATTTATAAAATGCAGAGACTTTTATCTGACAAACTGAGCAAGAGTTGAAAGATTTCAGCCTAATTCCACGGCATGAATTATGCATGCTCATGTCAAAACAAGCCTTGGCTAGAAACACACTTACCAAGGCCTCTTTGAAATGATTACCTTATAGGACACATAACTGTACAGCAATATATTTATCAACTTCATGTGCAAATTCTAAAGTGAACGTAACTCTGAACCACTTTTAATTGCAATTTTCAAAAGTTGGAGATGAAACATCCCTGTGTTAAAAAAAAATGATCCAAAATGTGTTCAAGGGAAATACCACTCGTACTTTACAATTCAGAGCCTTTGGGTTCTAATTGAAATTCCTCATGAAACACGCATGCTTCATATTTAAAGAGCCCTTTTTCAGGTACTCTAGAACATTCTCCTATCAAAAAGCCCAACAGTAGATAAGCTTATTTTATATGCATGGATTCTTTTGATGAAACTCGAAGAACCCCAACACAAAGCAATTACATCTCTGATTGGTCGTGAGTAATTACTCACTGCTATCTACTTAATGACTCCAGAGTCACAGTATTCTCTATTTAAAAGAAGACATTTTGCTTGGGACTAGTCAAGAACCTTGTGCACCTGACGGATTTCCAGGATCCCCTCCCCGCCCTTCCCCCCCTTCCCCGCCCTCCCCCCCCTTCCCCACCCTCCGGAGGCACAACTTTTGATACCATCCTTAGGTACAGCACACTGCAACATGGATGCGAGGAAGGGAAAGGCACTGGAGCAAAAAGAAGCACAAGAGTGTGGAAACAGCGCAGCAAGGAGGTGCGAGGGGACTCCCGGAACAGTGTGACGAGACGGGGGAGACACTAGCTGTCCGGACTTACCCACGGTGCAGACTTTCTTGAAATCAGGGCAGCACTCCATGTAGTGTTGACAGTTATAATCACAGTTGCAGGTGGCTTCTCTAGAATACCCTTCCCCACATCTCCCTGCACAGCTCGGTAAATCTAAAATTACACAACACTAGTGTAAACATGGCCAAACCGCGTCCCCAGAAGGAAGAGACCTCATGAGGGGGATAAAGCCACTTGGCGAGGGAGAGTTTTATCCTTTGGAAAAGGTCGAGAATGATGGGTAGCAATGGGTCCAGAGGACCTTAGCCTGATTGCTGACATGACCTTGATCATGCCACTTTATGCTTCACTGAGTGAGAAGGTAAATACACTTTTGAAAATTAGGCAAAGTTAACAGTTTTGCAAAAAGTGGGTGACATTCCTGGGGGAAAGGGGGACAGCTACGGCTCTCCTGAGGCAGCCACAGAGGAGGACTAGTTGACCTTTATTCAGCCTCTCTGTGCTGGGCACTAAGTCATATGTTCTCTCTCATGTTTATAAAAATGTTACCAGGAGAGTATTAGTAGCCTCTTTTGAGAGATAAGGAAGTTGAAACACAGAGACTTTAATAACCAGCGGGACACCCAGTTAAGACTTCTAGGATATATGTATTACAGGTCAATTAATACCTATTAAGTATTCATATTGAATTCTTTCACTCTCAGAAGTGTCCTGATTTGGATAGTACACTATATGGTCACCTAGAATCTGAACTCTGAAATCTCTGATTCTAAAGCCCACACTTTGTCTACCCAATCACATTGTTTCTCATCTCTCGTGTTGAGTTTAAAGCAAGATGATCATGCCAGCAACAACTTCCCTAGGCTTCCTCTTCTTTTCATTCGTGAGGATAACCTCTTTCTTTAAATGCTGAGGAAGTCACATGCTTCCAACCACAACTACAGCGAGTACAAAATAGGTTAACTGTTCAATTAGCACCTGGGCTTGAGTATAAAGGTCAAAGTTATTCTGGGTAAAACAAAATGAAAATACAAACAAAAGTGTAAGGATCCTCAAATGTATTTTTAAGAATCACTTGGAAGGGGTGCCTGGGTGGCTCAGTGGGTTAAAGCCTCTGCCTTCGGCTCAGGTCATGATCTCAGGGTCCTGGGATCAAGCCCTGCATGGGCTCTGCTCAGCAGGGAGCCTGCTTCCCTTCCTCTCTCTCTCTGCCTGCCTCTCTGCACTTGTGATCTCTGTCAAATAAATAAATATAATCTTAAAAAAAAAAAAAAGAAGCACTTGGAAAACACCTTCCTGAGAGAATAACCACAAAAATGTGACAATGGAATCCATCTCTGGAATGGAAACTGTCAGGTGCATTGTCCTAAAGCCATTCGGGGAAGCTGAACCACACTGGAGAAATCTCAAAATAATGATCCGGGGAAGTTTAAGTCTTCGTGTACAAAGAAAATAGTAAATGTTAGGTCAACTTCACAACTTTTTGCATACATATGTGCACGATACAATGCATATATAGTGTATGTATATAAATACATATATTATATATATAAAGGAAAAAGAATGAGAAGAGGTTGAGAAGGCAAGACAAGCAGACAACAAACACAACATTAAAGGTTATCCTTTTGTAGTTAGCAGATTTCTGAAATAGGACATCAGTTACCTTTATAGGAAGTGCAATTATTTTCATAGATTAAATGACTTTTATCCATTTATTGTTGTTAATTTTAATTAATTTTAAATTCACTCATTTAAAGGAAAGTAAAAGCATTTTAGAGAACAATTGATCTTACTACAGAGGAAAGGTAGCTTAGGAAATGCTCTCAGTGTTGTGAGCCTAATAATACATCACGAGAGAGCAGAGGAGTCTAGAGATACATGGTGGCCATCATTCCTTATTAAATATTCACGTCTGCTTTCATGTGTTTTTCCATCTTATCTAAGTGATTCTGAAACTATGTCCATGGCAGGCAGTTATCTCTCATGCTTAGGCTGGTGGGAATTTTAACTATTTTCCTGGAAGTGCCTATTTTATAAATATAATTTCACCATAATAATCCCGCACCTTGATTTTTCTTTTCTTCTGTTTTGCTAATCAAAAAAAAAAAAAAAAAAAAAGGAAACAAAATCCAACGCTTGGTATTATTGTCACTCATCAACTTTGATCGCATGTTAGAGACTTGGGCTAAGGTGACTGCCTTGAATTTATCTTCACATTCTCAAAAATGAGTAGCAAGGACTGTTCATCCAGGACTGACTGAATAGTTCAATGTCATAATATATACTATATATATATATATATTATATATATAATTATATAATATATATATAAATATATATTATATAATATATAAGATGATATGTATGGGAGTGGAAGTCCATATCTGGATGACTAGTTCTTATAAGAAAGACAGAACTTTCAAGATTAATACAAGGCCATTTGAAACTTTGTAAATGTTCATTGTTACATGATACCTAATTCTACATGATGTCATGATAAATCATCAATAATTTATGTGATGTAAAAGACTAGTTAAATTTATCATACATGGAAGTGAAAATTACATGTTATTTCAACATTGTTCTTTTCAGTTCATCTAATGATACTCTATCACACTAGCATAGGTGTATCCTGTGTCTGTATTTTGTTGAAATTTTGGAAGAACCATAAAAATAAAGAGCACAAAAATTATTCTACAGGAAAACTCAAAACTTAAAAGATTTCATAAGACATCAGAAAAACCTGAGAATTCCAAAATGCTTATAAATATACCACATCTGCTTCACATAATTTTAAAATTGTACATTAAGCTCAAACAAATACATGTCTTTAGAAATCTATTTCTTTTGTTGTCATAATGGTCAACACAGAATGATTAGCAGCAGCTGTTAAATAAACATCTCTTTGATGGTCAAGGTACCTTGAGAAGAAACTTGCTGAATCAAGAAAACAGAAAGTAGCAGCAAGTATATGGGAAGTATTTTCCACTCCATGGCTGTTTCCAGGTACCGAGCCCTCACTGAAAAGAAAAGAAAAGTATCAAAACTGCTCTTTAATCTCACCACTAGTTTATGTCTGTGTTACTTACTGTCAATATTTTTTAAAAGGAGATTTAATGATAAAACCATCCCACTCTTGAAACAAGACTTTTAAAAATGATCAGCCTTAGTTCTATCACAAATATTTGGCCATTAGACTTAATCTTATGCAGAAAAAATCATTAAGTCACCATCTCGATCATGTTACCGACCACTTTAATACTTTTGAATCCCCCCAAATGGAAAACAGCCTGATTTCAACACTATTTAAATTACAGCATATACTTACAGTGCAAGGTTTAAATCCCAGCTTGGGAAAAAAAAGAACCAGCTTCAGTAAAATGTAATTTGACAAACACAGAAGTGACCATTCCAACTTTCCCTTAACTCTCCATTCAAATCTGTGAGCTTCCAACAGGTGTACTGCCACGCTGTGGTCCTTTTCAAAACTTTCCTACTCCTATCCTTATAAACCTTTTTCAAACCCCTTGACTAAAACATATCCCTATTGAATTGAAAACACATTTAATTCCATGAAGCAAGTTAACTTTGACACTTACCCGTAAAAGCAATAATGAGTTTTTCCAGTGTCCTGGAAGTCTTATATATCAGTGCAAATAAATTGGGATGAACCAATTAGTCCAAAGGTTAGACAGAATCAACAGTGACAACCTATGAAATCAAACTTTCCTCATTTGTTGGAAGAGGGCCCAGACAGCTAGACTTAGGCAACATCTGGAAAACACTTCCATTAAGAAAAATGACTACTACAAAATAAATTTAGAATTATTGGCCAAAACACACTTCTAATTTCTGAGTGAAATGAACAAATTGTTCTGAGATGATAAATAGTCCTGGCAAGTCTTGACCAGCATATCAAAGCACCAATGTCAGAGTAGTCAAACGCTGCTGTCCCTTCCTTTTTTTATCCTCCCCCACCACCCCCGCCACAGCTAAATCTAACAAAGGGTGATTTTGAAACTTACCTACTGTTCATTTGTGGCGTAAATTTTCTTAACTTACACAATTAAACCAAATATATGTTTCTTGAGTGTTTGCATTTTCACTGAGCACCGAAAATATGCTCTAATTGCCCAGAGGTGGATGGTCCGCTCTGTGGATTTCCTAGCTTCCTTTACCAAGAAAAACCCTGCTTCAAAAGTGTAGATTTCTCCTTTACCCCCTTTATTTAAGCACAGCAGCATTTGGGAATGGTCTTTGAAATTACTAATTTAGCTTCCTTACCCCAGAAAATGTCAACTCTCATCTTGCAGAGCTAAGTCAACTCTGTTCAAGGTTTTACCTCAGTTTGATAAGAAATGTTCCTGTTAGAATCCTATCTCCCAGGACCCCTGGGTGGCACGGTCGGTTAGGTGCCTGACCTTGGTTTTGGCTCAGGTTATGACTTCAGGGGCGTGGGATTGAGCCCCTCATCAGACTCTGCACTCAGCGTGGAGTCTGCTTGAGGTTCTCTCTCTTCTCCCTCAGCCCCGCACATGTGTGCTTATGCTCTCTCTCTCTCTCTCTCTAAAATAAATGAATAAATCTTTAAGGAAAAAAAAAATCCTATCTACCTGATAAAGGCCTAGCTTGTGTCATACTACCCTCCTGAAACCTTCCCAGATCAACTCCAGTCACCTCCAGAATCATAGTCAACAAAGGTACTGCCTTTCACGGCAATTATCTGTTTATCTCTTGCCCACTCCGATGGCCACAGACTGTGGTTTCCCCAAGGACAACCAATGCCTGTGCCTTCCTTCCATTGCCAACATGTAGTCTAGTGTTTTACCGAGGTTCTGGGTCTTACCATGTGCTCGTCCAACCAAACAGCTGTCGTCCACTGCGTAGTAGATATTTGGTAGGTACTTTGTGTAAGTATCACAAAATGTCTTTAAGTAAAATAGAATCCTCCACAGTTTACAAACAAAATGAAGGCCACAAATGAAAAATCTCTGACCTGTTGAGGATATATAAGGAGTAGGAGCCAGAGCTAAGATTTGAACCAATGTCCTTTCATTGCAAGTTCCCCCATGATTCTACAAACTGAGGGTTGCTGGAGGAGAGGCAGGTGGGGGGATGGGGTAAGTGGGCAGTGGGCATTAAGGAGGGCACTTGAAGTAATGAGCACTGGGTGTTGTATGCAACTGATGAATCACTAAATTCTACCTCTGAAACAAATAATATATGTTAATTAAATTGAATTTAAATAAAAAAATAAAGTTCCCTCGTGTCTCTGCTATATCCAGTCCCTTTTGGTCAAAGCCATTACTCAGTCCTTAATCATACTAGTAACTTTTACTCCCTCATTATATATGTGGGTTTTTGAGATTGTGGCCTTTGTTAAGACAGATTATAAGCATCTCTTTTGTTCCCACAATGCTTATTCTGGGCTAAATATATAATGTAAGAGGACAGTCTAGAGACTGCTCACTTCTAAATCATCTCCTTCCTTTGGGAACCACCTCTCCATCTTTAGGGGATTTTCCCTTGTAGCCACTTCAACACATGTGATTTCACCACACCCACCAGAGCTGATAGAAACCTCAAATAAACTGGGCCACTATGTTTTCCTACCCTGGAAATTTGGAATTGTGATTCAGACATGACAAGTCTGTCTAGGTAGACCTATAACAGGTCAACTTTGTCTTCTGTCTGAAGAAGCAGAGAAAATCCTTGAGAACCGAGAGGTGCAAATGCAGGAAGGAGTCATGCAGCGAGAGGCGGACAGAGCTCTGCCAGCTTTCCAGTCTTGCTGGCTCCTTCTTCCCGAGACCCAGATGCCTCCTTGCTCTATGTTGTTATGCCAGACCCCCCTCTGAGGCTGAAGCTGGCTAAAGATGCTTTCTGCTACTTAAAATCACTAATCAGTAGAGTAGACCTACGAAAGATCCTGTTGGGTGGAACTGAACCCAATTCTCTTCATTTTTCGCTTTCCTGAGGCCAAGGGGGGAAGCCAGAAGCTTTGTAGCTTTTATAAGTCAGACTTTCCATAGAGTGTTCCCTTGTTATTTGCTCAAAATGCTGAGGATACCAAGAATATCAGAAACACACATACACACAGACACATATTCTTAAAATATAAATTGCTTTCTCGTTATTGCCTTTTAGAGCTCTCGGCACTATCACTTTTCTCCTTTGGACAAATTCTTGAAATGACAGCAAATGACATTCTTAACTTGATCGAAAAATCTGCTCCAGAAACACTTGCTCTTCAGCCCAGGTTTTATTCTGAAGTTGGAAACTAACAAATAAAGCAAAACACACACACACACAGTGATGACCAATCATCATTACTCTAAACATATCCATTAACACATTTTCATCAACTATGTTTTCTCTGCATAATAAAGCATGGAAAAGAATGAAAACCTTTATTAAATGCCAAGTTCCCGAGGCTTAACCTATCAATACCTGATTTTCATAATTCTATTGGGTAAGGAGGCTATCTGGATAAGTAAAGCTTGCCCTTGGGACTTGAAAGCATTTTAATTTTATCTACTAACTATATCTTTATAAACTGTACTAAATGCATTTAACCTTTCTTCCTGATCACATAGCAATCATTTCATTAGGTTATAGGGACCCCCATTGAGATTTTTTTTTCTCATTAAAGCTATTTTTTTTTTTTAAAGCATTCGCTTACGTCTCATTTAACTGGCACAAAAATTATCCTAAGGTTGGTTTCCGGTAAGGGGTATTGGGGAGAGGAGAGGAAAGAGAGATGGAAACGACGTAATACGGGATCCTATCCTCATCTTCTAGAGAGGACCGCCACACAGTCCGTCCTCACAAACATCACTTGGCGGGAGCTGGCAGCCACACAGCGAGGCCTTCAGAAAACACTCAGGGGTGCTTAGGGATATATGCTCTGCATTAAATGATCCCAGACTGTTGTGCTTTCTTCTTGCTGTGTTCCGTCTCCATCCCTGCCGTTAGCTGTCACTTCGCCCCGTAGCCGGTGCGTCTGTTCCTCATGGCTTCCTCCCATCTTTCCACATCTTTGATGTGTTTCATTTTCTTCCAGCAGCAGCCTAGGAAAAACTCCAGCATGCCAGGGGAAAACCACAGACGCAAGCTTGCTTTTTATTACCCTAATTTTGCTCGCAATGCTGTTAGAGCATTCTAGAAGTGGAGTCACTCGCTCTCCTCTCCTATGGAATAGTCACCAGGATTTGGAGACTTGCTCTGTCTGTTCTGCTCATGGCATTTCCGCATACTGAAAAGGGGTGTGGTTTTCTTTTCGGATGTTAATCCAAGTTTACAATAGGTAAGAAAAGTATTACTGCACTTGCTCTTTTTTTTTTTTTAAGATTTTATTCATTTATTTGACAGAGAGAGAGAGAGAGATCACAAGTAGACAGAAAGGCAGGCAGAGAGAGAGAGGGAGAAGCAGGCTCCCCGCTGAGCAGAGAGCCCAATGAGGGGCTCGATCCCAGGACCCCGAGATCATGACCTGAGCCGAAGGCAGAGGCTCAACCCATTGAGTCACCCAGGCGCCCCTACTGCACTTGCTCTTGAAGAGTGCTGATAATTGTCTGATAATTGCTCCCGAGTGTTTCTACCTTTTTCTACCTGCCCAGCTAGAGATTACATGGCCCAGCTTCCTCTTCAGTTACTGTGGCCTGGTGACTGCATTTTCTCCCGTGGAATGTGACTAGAAGAGATAGGCGCAACTCCCCCCTACTTTCCTAACAGAAAATCGCTTCATCTGGACTTCCTGTTTTCCTCTTTTCAGAGACCAGTCTGGATCCCGCAGACCAGGATGGCAGCCTAGGGAATAGTACCATTTATGGAACACACAGGCACTCCCTTTCCCAGAACTACTCAAGAGAGGTGCATACGAGGAAATAAATCTTCATTTTATTTGGAAAACTCTAATTTGGGGTCTTTTCATTACACCAACTTGGATATTACCCTAACATAGAAATCTTATGAAATTCCCAAATACTTAAGGGATTGTATTCTAAAAGTTGATTTGGACACAACAATGTGAAGTAATAAACCACTGATATTAGAAAGAGAGAAGTAAACTTTTTTTACTTGCAAATGACATAAATGTACATGCAGAAAATCCTAAGGAATCCACAAAAAGCTATAAAAAATTAATTTAGCAGGAACACAGGATACAAGATGAATGTTGAGCCGTGCACAAACTTAGATGTGTTGCCTCTACTGAATGTTTTGAGCATTAAAGTTCATTGGTTTATTTGTTCATTCATTCAGTTCTTTTGATGAGCAAACAGTGCTCACTACATGTCAGCTCTTATGTAAATTGCTGGAGATACATAGATTACATTGATGTGCAAGGCAGAGCCTCTGGTCCCTAAGAGTTTTTGGTCGGGAAGCCTGACATTTAAACCAATAGCTTAAGTAATATGTGGAAAGGAGGAGGCAATGTGGTGAACGGCTAAAATTGGGCTTTGGCATCAGTCAGACCATTGTTCAAATCTCAGCCTCATCTTCTACCTGGTGGGCTTATACAACTCTCTTGACTTAGGTAGTGCTCAGTTTCCTTATCTGCAAAATGGGAGCAATCATTCCCATTATAATTTGGCATTGTAGGGATGCACCAGAGATAAGAGAGAATTACATTGAACAGTAGTGACATGTGCTCAATAAATAGTTGGCATTATGATCGTAGTTATAGTTATGATTCAAGAGCTGGACCCCAACTGCTATGGAAGCCTGGATGAGGCAGTGTTAACTCCACTCAAGGAATTCTTCACAGAAGGATGACATGTAATCTGGACTCAGAAGGCTCCTGTGTCTGGGACCAGGGGCAGTAGACGAAGACCATGACAGTAGGCAAAATGATTTGGCTCGTCTTTTTTCATACTTTTTGCCTGTTTTACTTTTTAGACCTTGAGAATCTGACTTCTTGCATGGAACTGAACTATAGAAGATAAAACAATGACCTTATAATCATCCTGATATAGGCTTTTCCTAATGGGCCATTGTCATAACTTACTAACAATAGAGAATGTGTGGACCATTTATGGTGGTACACAGTACCTGTGTGTGAGTTTATTGAGCCTCACAGTGATCTTATGAGATAATTATTAGTATTAAACCCATTCTACATTTGAGATAGTAAGTTGCTTAAGATCACAAAACTAGACAACCAATAGATGGCAGAGTAAGGATTTTAACCCAGGCCTTTCTGACTACAAAGTTCACAATCTTAACCGGTTGCGTCCCACACATGCTACCATATGCAGGGTTAATCACTCTTCACTTTGTGCTCCTACCTATGTTTGTATTTCTCAGTGGGCATTTCACACTTAATATCCATCCTTCTCACCAGGTCATAAGCTTCTTTAAGTTCCAGAAGGCTTACATCTTACTCATTTTGTAGCCTTTTTCACAGCTGGCGTAGCTTTGTACATGATTGGTATCTATATCTGCTGTTCAACTTCGGTTTACTGTTTTTCTTCTCTTGGCCACTTTGCCCTCCTGTTTCTGTTTTCTAGCTCTTATCACTATAGCATTTCGATTATTCCAGGCTACCTCACCTGGATTGCAGAATTCGAGGAAGCATACTCTGTGATAGTCCAGACAAAATCATTACAGATTTATTTTCCAGTAGCTAACAACATGACTAATTTTCCCATAACTGTTTAAGTGTGTGAAAGTGAATGGGGGTGTTCTAATAACTCAGGGTGACAAATACTCGAGCATTGGGAAATTCGGAGAGTGGGAGCAACGTTTGGGTGTGGCTGAAGAACCACAGATAGGTGGGACAAGAGGGAAGTCTCCCCAGAGACCATGGGGAGGACATTTCATTGAGTCATTCCAAAGCAGGAACACCAGGCTCTTCAAAGAGATTGAATATCATGCAGTTTTGGCCGATCCATATAACATTGCGTAATCATCCTTGTAAAATCCCTTTCCCTGCCATGGTGGCTAATTTCTGTCAAAAGGTTTAAGAAACAGGATATTTGCAGTGATTTGCTCCAATGAAACTTAAGTAAGCCTGATATGGAAAACCCGATCAGAAACTGAAAATAAAACTCAACATGTCTCCACTCTCTTGATCCTTTGTGCTGATCCCTTATGAACTATGACACCAAAGGGTCTTTACACCTCTGGGGGCTCCAGACATGAATGAATGAATGAATGAATGAATCCATTAATTCACTCATGAGTGAATGAATTAATAAAGACATGTGACTGCTAATGTTAACACTTGTTCTGCCTTTCCCAGAATTTTATAAATAATATGTTCCAGATCAATAATTTGTAGTTTCAATTTTTTTTTACTTATTGAATTAGGAAACATACTTACAGAATTGTCCTGCTAATTCTTGTGTAATACTCTAAGTACTTGAGATACCATAATTTAATTTCATTCAGCTGTTTGTCTTCATAAGACTATTTTTTGGCTGTTTTTTAATAAAAATGTACATTTAGCATTTTTCTCCATTAAAGAAAATTAGGAGTTCTGTGCAGAGAATATAGCTCACTTATACTTTTTTGTATTTTGGAGGTTAGAAGAAGAAGAAGTCATAGAAACAGTCTGAGCTTCAGCTGCATAAATTTAAACTTTGGGTTCCAAAGAAAATGTTTCTATCACACAGCCTGTAATGAGCTCTTACCCCAAAACTTTGTGTATTATGTTATGGAGTCTCCTCTCTCAGTGGCCAGTGTACAATTACAGTCTGTTTAAAAGAAATAGCTTCTCCTTCTCCTAATTTCCTTACACTCCCTGGCCCTATCTAGCCCCATATATTATACTTCTTAGAGTATATTTGTTCTTAAATCTGTCTGATTAACTATACAAATGAGATTGAGCATGCTTTCATAATGAAATTGAATTTAGTAAATATGAGTAGAATATCTGTAGGGTTAATCTTTTGGTTTTGTCTTCACAATTATTATTTTAAATGATGATATTTCATTTCAATCTTTATTTAGCTATACCCTACTCTTGACCTCTATACAAGTTCTTCCAGTTCTTTTGCTTGTGATTAATGCTACAATTGAGTTTCTTATTTTCATGTCGTTTGTACTGAATTTTACCTTGAAAACAAATGGCTGTGGGAACATCTTTATGACTCTTGATAATTATTGGCAAATTATCTTACTGTCTATATCCCAAATTCATCAGAGGCAAAGAAATTGTCTCATGTGCATTTGTATCCCCAGGACCTAGCAAAGACCTTGCATACAATAAGTGTTTGATAAAATATCAAGTTGAATTTAATAAAAATGTAGAATTGTCATTCATATGACAGGCATTTTTAAAATTCCTTTATTTGTTTATTTTTTCCTATCCCAGCATTGGAAATGAGTTAGTACTAAGACACACACTCCTCATTTATTCTTCCATTCAATAGTATGAATTTGTAGAAGGGAGACTTAATGGATGGATATGATCCCTGGCCTTGGAAAACAGGTTATAAAAACCTGATAAGATAAGGAACAGTGCTGGGAAACAGGTGACTGCCATCAAATGATCCCAGAACTCAAAACACTTAACAATCAGCCTTTTTAGCATTGAAACAACTCTGCTGGGGCGTCTAGGTGGCTCAGTGGGTTAAGGCCTCTGCCTTCGGCTCAATTCATGATCCCAGGGTCCTGGGCTGGGATCAAGCCTTGCATCTGGCTCTCTGCTCAGCAGGAAGTCTATTTCCCCCTCTCTTTCTGCCGGGCCTCTCTGCCTACTTGTGATCTGTCTATCAAAAAAATAAATATAATCTTTAAAAAAAAAAAAAGAAAAGAAAAAGAAGAAAAATAAAGAAACAACACTCCTGCTGTCTGCTTGGGTTCTTTTTTTTTTTTTTTTTTAAGTTGCAGAGTATAAACTAGATATGCATGTTAGTAGATGAACATAGAAAGTCAAGCTGAGGCAAGTAGCCAAAAACTGATTTCTTGTCTGCCATCCTTTATCTCTTTCATGCTTCTTGTAGAAGAGGAATGTCGGGGGATTTACGGTGAAAAGAAGTGAAAGGGCAAAAACAGATAAGTCTAGGTGTAAATAGATGACATAGTCTTGCACAGAATCCTCTATCTTCCATCTGGTGGAAGGCAGGTAGGCATACCAGAGGGGAAAAGATCCCAGTAATTTATACGAATGCCAGTAAAACTAAACTTGGAATTGTTTAAACTTTTGCAAAACCAACTGAACTATTTTATGGCTCTGTTTTGGAATCTTAATAATTAGTTTTACATGGGAAAGTAGAGAAGCGAATGCAACATAACGATCTGGAGAAGTTACCATTTTTTATCCAACGACTCATTTTGCAGCCCCCATCTTGCCTTCCTGAGAGAGACTGGCCTGTTGAAATAAGACTCAATGGCGCTGGATGGCTGGGTGGCTCAGTCGGTTAAATGTCTGGCCAGGATCCCAGAGTCCTGGGATCCAGTACTGCATCCGCTCCTTGCTCAGTGGGGAGCCTGATTCTCCCTCTGCCTGCCTCTCCCCCTGCTCTGTGCTCTCTCTGACAAATAAATAAATAAAATCTTAAAAAAAAAAATTTAACAGGCCCTTAGCAAAGTAAAAGCTGGCCAGCTCTCAGGTACTCTGCATAAAAAAAAAAAAAAAAAAGGTAGAAGGATGCAAAGGGAGCTAGTGCTGTGTTAGAGGGAAGAGGGAGAGAGACGGGATCTCTGATGGGATGAGAGTGGGGCTGAAGGGGGAATTTAGATAAACAGCAACTGGCTAACCGAGATTAATGAAGTCTGGTGCTATGTGTGTGCTCGGCAACTCCTCCTTTCCCTGTTCCTTACATAAACGGTAATAAATCCTGCTATGTCCACAAAGGCTTTCGATATCAATGAATTTGATAAGCAGATTCTTTAAAAGTTATATAGATATATGGCCCTTGAACAACACGGGTTTGAACTGTGCGGGTACACTCATATGCAGACTTTTTTCAAAACTGTAAATGTATTTTCTCTTCCTTATGATTTTCTTTATAGCATTTTCTTCTCACTAGCTTACTTTATTGTAAAAATCCAGTACATAACACATATAACATGCAAAATGCGTACTAATCGACTTTATGTTATTGGTATGGCTTCTGGTCAACGGTAGGCTATTAGTAGTTAAGGTTTGGGGACTAAAAGTTATACATTGATTTTCGACTGTATAGGGGTCAGTGCCATAAACCCTTGCATTGTTTGAAGGTCAACTCTGTGTGTCTGTGTGTGTGTGTCTGTGTAGGCATGGTTGGTCCTCGGCAAAACCAGAAGCTACATATGAACTACTTAATACTTTACTCTTTTAAAAAAAGATTTTATTTACTTGAGAGAGAGAGTAAGAGAGAGAGAGAGAGAGCACAAGCTAGGCAGAGGTAGAAGCAGACTCCCCACTGAGCAGGGAGACCAACTGGGGACTCAGTCCCAGGACCCTGGGATCATGACCTGAGTCAAAGGCAGACGCTTAACCTACTGAGCCACTCAGGTGCCCCTCTAATATTTTACTTCTAAGGAAACTGAATAATGAGATGACATTACAACCCAGAGTCCTGGGTTGAGGTATCTAAGGACTGGAGAGATATCATTGTGGGTTTTTGCTGTTGTTGTTTATACTTTATTTTATCATTGAAGAAAACAATAGTTAATCATGATATAAAGAAAACAATTCTAAAAAGTGAAAATTTTGAAATAAAAAATGAAAAAGTAAGAATGGCTATTTGTTGTTCATGGATTATGGCCAGTTCCTTCTTTCTCGATGGTGATTCTTATAAGTGATGCACTGTTACAAACCGGAATGAAGTCGGACAGCCAGAGTGACTCACCGAAAGGATAATGAGAAATCGGTTGACAAACTACAGCAACTTTTGGGTAATAGGTCACTTTATATCATCTGGCTGAGTTGCTATGCCTCTCCCTTTGCTCTTGGAATTTTACCTGAACATCCCTTTTCTGTTTCATTGCATTAAGGAAAGTTGGGTTCAACTTGCATTTTTTTTTTATTAAAATAAAATCGGTATATGACTTTATGTAAGTTTCAGGTATACAACACTGTACTTCAGCATCTGTATGCACTACAAAGGGATCACCAGTAAGAGTTACCATCCATCACCATACAAATGACTCCCTTCACCCATTTTTGCCCTCCCCTCATCCCCCTTTCCCCTCTGGTAACCTCCAATCTGTTCTCTATATCTATGTGTTTTATTTGTTTGTTTTGCTCTGGTTTTAGATTTTTTTTTTAAGGTTTTATTTATTTATTTGTCAGAGAGAAAGAGAAAGAAAGAGAGCACAGCCAGGGGGAGCAGCATGTAGAGGGAGAAGCAGGCCCCCCGGTGAGCAAGGAGCCCAATGCGGGACTCCATCCCAGGACCTTGGGATCATAACCTGAGCTGAAGGCAGACACTTAACTGAGGACCCACACAGGCATCCTGAGGCAGTTTTGTTTTTTATGAGTGAAATCATATAGCATTTGTCTTTATCTACCTTACTTTAGCATGATAATTTCGGGGTCAGTCCATCCATGTTGTTGCAAATGACAAAATTTCATTCCTTTTGGTGGCTGAGTAGTATTCTGTTTAGATAGCACATCTTTTTTATCCACTCATCCATTGATGGACATTTAAGTTGTTTTCATTTTTTGTCTATTGTAAATATTGTTGCAATGAACACAAGGGTGCATATATCTTTTCAAATCAGTGTTTTTGTATGGTTCGGATAAATACTCTGAAGTGGAATTCCTGGATCATGTTGTTGTTCCAGTCTTAGTGTTTTTGAGGAATCTCCGTGCTATTTCCCATAGCAGCTGCACTAATTTATATTCTTACCAATAGTGCCCGAGCATTCTCTTTTCTCCACATTCTCTCAAATGCTTGTTATTTCTTGTCTTTCTGATAGTCATCATTCTAACTGGTGTGTGGTGATATCTCATTGTGGTTTTGATTTGCATTTCTCTAATCTTTTGTGATGTTGAACATCTTTCCTTGTGAATGTTGCCCATCTGCATGTCTTCTTTGGAAACTTGTCAGTTAGGATCCTCACCCATTTTTTAATTGGGCTTTTTGTTGTTGAATCATGGGAGTTCTTTATATATTTTGGATATCAATCCTTTGTTGGATATATGATTTGTGAAATCCTCTCCCATTGAGTAGGTTACCTTTTTGTTTTGGTAATGGTTTCTGTCACTGTACAAGGACTTTTTAGTTTGACGTAATCGTATTTGTTTATTTTTTGCTTTGTTTCCCTTGCCTTTGGAGTTGGAGCTACAGAAGTATCCCTAAGACTGATGCTGAGGAGCTTACCATCTATGTTTTCTTCTAGGAATTTTATGATTCAGGTCTGACATTCAAGTATTTCATCCATTTTGGGTTAATTTTTGTACATGGTGTAAGAGAGTGGTCTAGTTCCATTCTTTTTCCTGTGGTTGTCTACATTTCATATAGCACTTACTAAAGAGACTGTTGGTTTTTGTTTTTGTTTTTTTTTACATGGTATGTTCTTGGCTCTTCCGTTGTAAATCAACCGTCCATATGCGTAGGGGTTTAATTCAGGGCTCTCAGTTCTGTTCCACTGATCTGTGTTTCCTTTTTTATGCCAATACCATACTGGCTCGATTATCATAGCTTTGTATTATAATTTGAAATCAGGGGGTGTGACACTTCCAGCTTTGTCCTTCTTTCTCAGAATTGCTTTGACTATTCAGGATCTTTTGTGGTTCCATACAAAGGGTGGAGGTGGGGGGCTACCCAACCCCTTTGATAGTCCAGGAACAAGAGCAGTGAGTGGACATTTTAGATCTGGTAGCAATCGTGGGGTAGAAACGGGATAGAGCTGAGCAAGGGAAGGCGGTAAGGACACTCCAAAACCTGACTAGATACAGTGCCATCTGCTGGACATTTGATCACCCCCCTCTGGAAATATATACCACCTACAACTTTTCTCCGCAGACAAATGTTTGTGTTTGGAAAAACCAGGAAGTCAGGAGAGGTGTCTTTTCTACTTTTTGAATCAAAGCTATTTGACTGATTGGTGTGTCAAAGGATTATGTTATAATTCATAATTTATAATTACAATAAATATAAATATAATAAAAATAATTATAACATAATACATTTTTGTGACATTAATAAGTTTTCTTATATTTAAAAAAAATCTTTGTATTTTCAGAAATATACATTTTTTTATTTTTTATAAACATATAATGTATTTTTATCCCCAGGGGTACAGGTCTGTGAATCGCCAGGTTTACACACTTCACAGCACTCACCATAGCACATACCCTCCCCAATGTCCATAACCCCACCACCCTCTCCTAACCCCCCTCCCCCCCAGCAATCCTCAGTTTGTTTTGTGAGATTAAGAGTCACTTATGGCTTGTCTCCCTCCCAATCCCATCTTGTTTCATTTATTCTTCTCCTACCCAGAAATATACATTTTATAGCTCATGTCAAGATAGACTAGGGCAACACTATTCTGGTCATTCAGAGGGCTGACATCAGAGTTAAATCATTTTTCTTAGTTCTTGTATGGTACATAGGGAGTTAGCAAATAATACCCTGCAATAAATGATGTACAGGAAAATTTAGGGGTTTTTTTGAAGTTAAGTTGTATTAAATAAGTAATATTCCATAAACTGGAAACCTTCCATAACTTACCCTTGACTTTTAGGCTTTTAGGGTTTATAGTCAAAGAGTAGGAGAGAGCTACTTCATATCAAACTGCGTTCCGTTTCTCTTGGTTTTCTAATTATGCTGACTTTTGAATCTAATACTTTCTTCCCTTAAGCAACCCCCCTCTTTTTCTTCCCCTCAGGCATCAATGTCCTGAGGCTCTGGTCTCCTATCAAAGTCATCCTATCAAAAGCTAGTCTTTGGAAAGGAAAGGAGTAAATTCAACAATGCAGCTAATAAAATTTGTTACCTCCCTCAGTTCAACTTGAATTTTAATAAAAATCACAGAGTCCCATTAAAAATATCTCCAAACCAATGTCCCAGACAAAGTCATTCTAAGGAGTCAAAATTTTATTTCAAGCCTGCTACCAGGAAAATGTTCCCTGAGAAAATGACTGAATGATGCATCTCCTGGTAGAGATGTTTAATAGGAAAACAGAGAGTTTAAACTCATAGTTAGATTAGATTAGGCTAAACTCATTAGACTCTTTGAGGAACTAAAGATTATAGGTTATTAGGTTTCTCTCAGGGCTGAGAGACAAGGGCTGGGTGTAACAGAATTGGCTCTTCACCTCATAGAAGTTTATTAAATACACTTCTGATTTATTTCTTGGAAGAGGTAGCTCATCACATTAGATCATAACTTCTGCCCAGCTCAAGATAGGACTGTTTTCTTTCTCATATTTTAAGATTTGTGTTTTTTTGTTTTGTTTTGTTTTGTTTTTTGACAGAGAGAGAGATCACAAGTAGGCAGAGAGGCGCAGAGAGAGGAGGAAGCAGGCTCCCCACGGAGCAGAGAGCTCAATGTGGGGCTCGATCCCAGGATCCTGGGATCATGACCTGAGCCAAAGGCAGAGGCTTTAACACACTGAGCCACCCAGGCGCCCCTCTTTCTCATATTTTAACCTGGATATTTTTTTGTAGTTTTTCTTAACTGTCTTTTTCAGACGTTAAGAAATGTCCAATTCAAGTAAAGAAAACCCCCTTTAAAAAAAAAAAAAAGCATGGAAACTCGTAACTGCAATTACAACGTCAGCCTTTGCCTGTGTGAATTTATTAAGCTAGGCTTCACACCTCAGTTCTAAACTATGGGAAAAGGAACCCGGCTCTTTTGTGACCAATTCAACACCAAGCAGGAGCGGACACGAGTAAAGTTTCTGACCATTAGGAATGTTAACTTGTATAATCATAAAATACGGCACAGGAATGGACGTTTGGAGGGAAATCCAGATAGAATAGAGCACTTTGTAAATTTAAATATACGACATTGCCCCTAATACGTAGGCATATTTAGTAGGAACTGGGTAAACAAAACGATAACACACAGAGGAGGTAAAATGGGCGAGGTACTTGTTTTGTTTCACATAAGTTTTAAAAAAGGCATTCTGTTACATTGTGAACTATCAGGGAACTGTGAATTTGTAATCTAATCTGTGCTCTGTAGTAAACTTTTAAAGGCTATTGAAAAGTGCCCCTGTGGATAGGAAGAGTATTATATGAAAATTCCCATAGAAAAGTAACTCAAATCTAGGCTCTGCCAGTTACTCACTGTTGTGAACTTGGATGAATTTTTTAACCTGTCTGTGCCAATAGCACTTAATTTTAGAAGGATGTTGTAGTGATCCACATGGAACATTTGAATAATATTAACTGAACAGTGAACACTCAGGGAAAGTTACCTCTCATTATCACTGTTGTTTATACTGCATGAGTTTTAAGAGTTACTTGATGTGATACCAAATTGGATAATAAAAAGACTGTCTTCAGAGACTAAACAGATGATCATGTGAAAGAAGATGACCTTTTCCGTTAGAATTTGGGTTTCAAGAAGAGAAGGAAAAGCATAGGTTGGAATCAGAAGAGTTCACTGGTACCTTGTACAATTTCATCTTAGAATCTCACTGGGTTTCTCCCCACTCTGGAACCTCATCCAACCCTCACCTGAGTCAAACTTTAATATGAAGCTCTTCTCCTTCATTTTTTTTCTTCACACAAAAAATGTAATCAGTACATACAGCATTTGTATAAGTTAGTGCACTTTTGTGACAATTTCACAAGAAGTAGAAAAGAGATTCCTTTGCGTTCAGTAACTCCTGCCTGCTCACTCATTCTCTCTTCCATTTTCCACCGCCATTCCCCAAATAATGTTGATGATCAATAATTAGGATCTGTAGATGATCAAATAATACTTAACTATTCATATTGCTTGCTAGAAAGTTGAAGGCTAAATTTATGGCTTAATATCAATAGTCTTTTGAGTCACATAAAGTGTAGCATATAACTCAAACACTTCAACAAATCAGTAAAATCAATTCTTTGCTAAGAAAAAGACATAGGAGATGTATTCAAAAGGTTTTAACGACACCTCTCATTTCCTTGTCCACCATATCAAAATAATATACACAGTAGAGAGCTCATGAGAAAACAAATATATTAGAAGGTTTATAATATGAATGTGAAGGGCTTGACAATGTCCAGTCAATATCTAAAGGAGAGTGTACAACTCTCACAGCATCTCACGAAAACATTACTGGAATAAATCAGAAATGTGGTGCTACGTAAGGTAAGTTCTCACACAGAAATTAAGGGGAGAAACTGAGTATACAGCTGGATTGCCTTTACTACCATCTGTGTGATTGGGTGTGGCTCTGTCATTGTAACGGAAGCGACATATACCTCTTTTCATCTGGCCCAAAGCAGAGGGCTCCAAAGTCCTAGGTGATGTCAAGCCACCACAAGGAAGAAGCCTGATTCCCTGAATCTGTATGGACTGGAAGCTCCCTCTCCTAGCCTCTGCGCTAGATTGTGCAATTAACAAGAAAAACACTTCAATTGTGTTGGAGGGGGTGACGGTGGTTGTTAACAGCATTTAGCATCCCCGTAACAAATCTTACTACCACTGGTAGGTAAGATGGAAACAGATTTTTCTTCCAGTGAAGTAGAGCACACCCTTGAGATAAAATTGAAAAACACTCCCACCTCCGGTGAGTAATTTTATGAAGTGTCTGTGGCAACTGGTAGGAAGACTGAATGGAAAGTCCCCTTGGATCAAGCTGTGAGAGGTGTTATGCTTTTTCAGTCGGGCTGCTCAGAATTGATTTTGCACTTGACCAGTTTGGCATCCTCAAAATTACCCCATTCCACAGTGCATTAAATTGTTTTCTCTCCACCCTCCAAAGCACTCTCACTCCACGCTCTTGTTTGTAGAGTTCTAAGAAGTCGGACAGAATCCTTTTCTTTGTTCCTCTGTAGGTAAGGTTTTCTGCCCCTCTGGCTTCTCTCAGGATTTTTTAAACTACGACATGCCTAGGTGTAGTGTGTTTGTTTTGTTCTGTTTTGACATTTATCCTTGCTGGGTGTTCTCTGAGCTTCCTCAATCTGTAGTTCGGTTTCTGACATTAATTTGGGGGGTAATTCTCAAGCATTTATTATCTCAAATATTTTTTCTGTTCCTTCTCTCTTTCTTCTCCTCCTGTTCCTCTTATGGGCACGTTATCTCTTCTGTAGTTGCCCCCAAATGTTGCAAGTTTGCCGGGTTCTTGTCTCGTGGAGTCGAAGAATGAAATCTTGCAGACACAAAAGAGTGAAGTGATAGTTTACTTACTAAGCGACGGTGAGAACAGAAAGCAAGCTCTCTAGCGTGAGATGGATCCCAAGTGGGTTGCTCCAAGGGCTTTTACGGCTGGTCTTTCATAGAAAACTGACCAGGAAACTTAAATCTTTTTGATGTCACCAGTGATAGCATCACAATTACTTCTCCTTTGCATAAGACAAACGAGTTGGTCTGGTTGTGTTCCCTTATCTCTGGTTTCATCACTCCTCAGCATTTCTGGGATTTTTGGTGGGCCTGATCGCATGGCCCCTCACCTATCTCTCCCTACCTAACCCTGCCTATCCCTACTCAATACTTCTGGATATTTTGTGTTTTTTGTTTTTTTTTTTTCTTCCAGTATTTGTTTTCTGCTTTACAATTTTGAAGGATTCTACTGATACACCCAGTGTATGTATAATGATATATCAACCTCCAGGAGTCTTTCCTCAGCCATGTCCAGTCTACGCATAAGCCCGTCAAAGGCAGTCTTCATTTCTGTTCCAGTGTTTTTGATCTCCAGCATTTTTTTTTTTTTTTTGGTTCTTTCTTTCCAGTTCTCTGCCTACTTTGCTATCTACTTTGTCCTTTAGAGCCCTTAGCATATTAATCATGGTTGTTTTAAATTTCTGGTCTGATAATTCCAACATCCCTGCCGTATCTGGTTCTACCTGCTCTGTATCTTCAGACTGTATTTTTGTCTCTTGTTCTATCTTGTAATTTTTGCTTATAGCCAGAAGTGATGTCCTTGGTAAACGGAACTGCTGTAAATAAGCTTTTAGTAATGTGATGATGAGGCCTCAGGGGAGAGGAAGGGCTCTGTAGTCTTATGATGAGGTCACAGTCTTCTGGTGAACCTTTACCTCTGGACTCTGAACTTCCCACGTGATTCCCTGATTCCCCAACTCCCACCCCCCAAATGCACACATACGTGGAACGAGATGGTTTGAACAGGCTGGAGTTGGGTACTCAGTCAGCCTCTGATAAAACCCCTCTGGTTAAATAGCTTCTCCTGAGAGCAGCTAGTGAACATACAGAGTGCTCTAGGGGCGTCTACGTGGCTCAGTTGGGTGAGCATCCAACTTGATTTTGGCTCAGGTCATGACTTCAGGGTTGTGAGTTGGAGCCTCACTTCAGGCTCTGTGCTCAGTGCTGAGTCTGCTTGAGACTCTCTCCTGTACCCTCTGCCCCTCCCCCACTCAAATAAATACATCTAAAGAAAGAAAGAAGGAAAGGAAGGGAGGGAGGGAGGGAGGGAAGGAGGAAGGAAGGAAGGAAAGGAAGAAAGGGAGAAAGAGGGAGGGAGAGGGAATGAAGGAAGGAAGGTGGGGAGGAAGAAAGAGAACAGAGTGCTCTAGTGTATTTCAAAATTGTTTCAAATGGTTTCTTTTCCCCACCAGCTGAGGGTAGCACAAGATTTTTCTCTAATACTTATTGTGAGAACCTGGTCAAGCTCCTTAACGTAGAAGTCACAGAAGGATGGGAACCTACCCGCTTCCCTTAGCTTAGTCACCTTGTGGAGTCTGTGCCTCCAGGATTTGTCAATTACTGTGCTGGTTTTTCTGGGCTGGTATTATTTCCTACAGAGGTTTTGGCTCAGGGTTTCTGCTCTGGTAAGTGGCAATTCTCTGTATTCACTTGTAGAGATTTCCCATTTGGGGCACAGTGGTTTGTCCTGTGAGCTCACTTCTCATGAATCCAAAAAGAGGTGATATTTTAGGCTATTTCGCTTTTTACCTGTAAGGATGGAGTGACTTCTAGGCTCCTTCCGTGTAGAAGTGGAAACTGGAAATCCCTTTATATATTTTTAAAGTATTCATCACAATTATGTTTGTGAGGAAGTGGAGATATTTACTTACCATAAGTCCTTGGATTCAGAGGCAGAGCCAGTTTCTAACACAGAAGGGAAGAAGCCTGGGGAGAGCCGTTGAGTGCTGGTGTGCGAGGCAGAAGAATCTTCCTTAGCTAAGACAATCTCCTTTGATCTTCATGTTTGCTTTTATCATCTAATCATCAGAGCGGTCCACGAGACTCAGCGAATTGGGAGGATCACTGATTTTGCAGGGGACAGGATTAGGCAGAAGGAAGTTGCTCTGACGGAGAGAGGGTCCGTGAACAAAACTGTAAACTCCTGAGGACTTATACACTGAAATACAATCAGTCTCTGGAAAGAGCCATGCCCCCATGTCCTCCGAATAATGTCCAACAGCTCAGTATAGAATATAAGGTCCTTCGTGCTCTGGCATCTGTTCACCTTACATCGTCACCCCTTCCCCCTCGCTCCTATCAGTCTGCGCCGACCATACCAAGCCTTTTCTGGTTTCTGCGATTGTCCATATTCTCACTCAATTCCACTTTTCCTTGGACATGTTGTTTCCCTTCTCAGGCCCAGTAAAGGTTTATCCTACCTTCACCATGACTGGTAAGTTGAACAGAAATTCAAGGGGGCAACCAGTCATCATGAAGGAAATGACAAATGGAGAAGATTCAAGTAGGGTTAGGAATTCTGACCCTTATAGTTTCCACTTAGATGTCCTTTCCACCAGCAGGACATTTGGTTAGGTGTCCTCCAATAGCCCTGTGTATGCCAACATCACTCCTCCTTTACCCCCTCCCCCAACAAACCCCAACCCCCCAGGTGCCTGTCTGCACACAAATGTGAGCTTCTTGAGAACCGTGTTTATGTCTAGTCTATCCCTGTTCTCTCCTAGGCGTCAGTGCCTAGAAATTTGTTGATTAGGTGAATGCACCAACCAGGTCACCGAGATAAAAGGCTGAAATGGCCCCACCCTTCTACTCTTCCTACACCAAGCTGCTCCTTACTTTTTTTGTGGCTTCTTTTCTCTTTGCAGCTGTCACCGACAGTCACTTAATATTTCTATCTTCTGTGTTAAATGCATAAGGAAGAAGAAATATATGCTGTATTTTATCCACAGAATTCTGTTCTGGCCTGTGGGCCACTACATTTATTACTCATTGACTTTAGTAAAGACAAACTTCCTTCCTTCCTTCCTTCCTTCCTTCATGTGGACAATTCCAACAATAATTAAGTGGTTATTATTTGCATTTTTGAATTAAAAATAAAAGGCTTTAGGTGAACCTGGGTGGCTCAGTCAGTTAAGCATCTGACTCTTGATTTCAGCTCAGGTCTTGATCTCAGGGTCGTGAGATGGAGCTGCGAGTTGGGCTCCGTGCTGGGCACGGAGCCTGCTTAAGATTCTCCCTCTCCCTCTCCATCTGCTCACCCCAAACTGCTCTCTCTCTCTTAAAAAAAAAAGATAGTAAAAAATAAGAAGCTTTACTGAAGAAAAAGTGTACATTCATGTAACTCCAACATATTATCGAAGAAAATTATCAATAAAAAGCACTACTTTAAAAATATTTTTGACTTTTCATGGGAAATAATTTCAGGCCTATTTAAAAAAAAGGTGCAAAATGATACAAAGATTCCCCATATATCTTTCACTCAGATTTCCTAAGTGTAAACATCTTATGCCATTACCAATTCAAAATTAAGAAATATTATTATTTTGTACTGTTACCTAACTTAAAGACTTTATTTCTGCTTTATTTAGTTGTTCCACTAATAGCCTTTTTCTGGTCCAGGATCCAGTCTAACATCATATATTGCATTCATTCATTCGTTCATTTATTTGGGAGACAGTGAGAGCAAGAGAGAGGGGCAGAGAGAGAGGGAGAGAGAAACTTTAGCAGACCCTGCGCTCAACACAGAGCCTTACGGGGATCCCAATCTCATGATCCTGAGATCAGACCTGAGCTGAAACCAAGTTGGATGCCCAACCACTGTGTCACCCAGGCACCCAAGGGACACTCATTGCATTTACATGTCCTGTGTCCCTATTCTTATTTGCTTTGGAAAAGTTCCTCAAGTTTTTTTTTTTTAATATAGTGACATTGACAATTTTGAAGAATACTGGTCAGTGATCTTGTTGAATTCCTCTAGATTTGAGTTAGCTTGATTTTTCCTCATGATTACGTTCAGGTTATGCATTTTTGTCAAGAATAAAACAGAAGGAATATAGTCTTCTCCATGAATCACCCCAAGGGGTATTTGGTTAGGGCCAGATTTCTCTGGTGTAAAATTACTTTAAAAAAAAACCCAAACAAACTTTGCAATTAATAAGTCTCTTGTGAGGAAATAATTTTTTTTTAAATTTATTTGACAGAGATCACAAGCAGACAGAGAGGTAGGCAGAGAGAGAGAGAGAGAGGGAAGCAGGCTCCCCGCCGAGCAGAGAGCCCGACGCAGGACTCGATCCCAGGACCCTGAGACCACGACCCGAGCCGAAGGCAGCGGCCCAACCCACTGAGCCACATGTTGTGTTTCTCATTAGGCTTTCATCCACCTATGTTAGCATCCATTGGTGATCTCTGCCTAAAACAATTATTATAGTGGTTCTTGGCAAACAGTGATGTTCAATCTCTTCATTCCTTCTACATTTATTAGTTGGGATTCTACTGAAAGGAGAAGTTTTCCTATTTATTCAGAATGGACTCATGGATTTTTATTTGATTAAACGGATTAGACTCTATTACATCATTATGTAATTATTCAAATTGTTCCACATTTGGCCATTGGGGATCCTTCCATGTTGGTTGCCATGTCCTTTAGACACAACCCCATCATTTCTTTGAGTATTTCCTACTTTGTTGCATTGTGAGAGGTTTCAGTGTTGTATTTTTCCTGCAGCCCTGAAATCAACCATTTCTGTAAGTCACTTTCATTTCTTTTCTCTCTTCTCTTCATTTTCCTCTTCTTATTATTTATTTATTTATTTATTTATTTTTGAGAATGTCATTTAGAAATCAAAGCCTAAGCACTGGGTATGCCCCTTGGTGCTGGGAGGTCCTTGCTTCGAGGCCCTCTCAGAAGACAGAACCAGAGGAAAAATCACACACACTCTCACACACGATGTTTCTCTCTATCCATCTGCATGTGTGTTACAACCGTGAGATCATGATGATACCTTCAACCTCAATCCACCACCACAGTGTTTGTTCCGTTCTTTACCCTTTCTTTATTTGTGACCTCTCTCTCCAACAGTAGAAACGTGACTCTCATTATCCACAGTATATTTGCTTATTTGCTTACTCCTAGAATACACATAAAGTAGTTTGAAGTGCTCACCCATATCCTTACAAAAAACAAATCTCCTAACTGAACGCTGTGTTTCTGGGTAGTTTTTTTTTTTTTTTTTGTCTTTAACTTCGCAGTATGTCCTTTATTTCTTTTTAAAAATATTTTTATCTATTTATTTGAAAGAGATAAAGAATAAGTCAGAGGCAGAGGGAGAAACAGACTCCCCACTGAGCAGGGAGCCCGAAGCAGGACTCAATCCCAGGACCCTGGGATCATGACCTGAGTGGAAGGTTGACGCTTAACCGACTGCCAACCAGGCACCCTGGAGTATATTCTTTAAATATACTATTATCCAGGGGCACCTGGGTGGCACAGTGGGTTAAGCCACTGCCTTCAGCTCAGGTCATGATCTCAGGGTCTTGGGATCAAGCCCCTCATCAGGCTCTTTGCTCAGCAGGGAACCGGCTTCCCCTTCTCTCTCTGCCTGCCTCTCTGCCTACTTGTGATCTTTCTCTGTCAAATAAATAAATAAAATCTTTGAAAAAAAGATATAAAAAATAAATTTAAAATAAATTAAAAAAATAAATATACTATTATCCAAAGTTACTTAGGTTAGCTTGGTTCCCACTTCATCAAAAGTTATTAGGTTAGTTTCATCTCACTTCAGTGGGATTCTCCTTTTCCCACATCCCTTTCCCTTTTCCCACCATGTTTATCCCTGTTCCTTATAGGCAACCAATCTTAGGAGTTTCAGAGTTATCCATCCTTTGTTTTTGTTTATTTACACAGTGCAGCAGAAATATATATTTTCTTATTTCTCCTCCCTTCATATTACAAATACTTATTTGGACTTCAATGTTTTAAAGATTTTATTTATTAATTTATTGTATTTATTTGAGAGAGAGAGAAAACCTGAGCAGGGGGGAGAGGGAGAGGGAGAAGCAGGTTTCCCATTGAGCAGGGAGACGGACCAGGGGCTCGATCCCAGGACTCTGAGATTATGCCCTGATCCAAAGGCAGGCACCTAATCGACTGAGCCACACAGGCGCCCCTGCACTTTTTGAATTTTTATTTAACAATTATCTTGGAAAATAGTCTGGAATGTTCATAGAGATCTTACTTCTTATTTTTACAGTCGTGTAATACTCCATTATTCAGATGTACCACCACTAATCCAACCACTGTTCTCTATATAAGCAATTCTCAATTATAGGCAGTGCTGTAGTGAATAACCTTATGCATAATTCGTTTGTATTGTTGGTGGTATATTTTCAGGGTAAATTGCCAGAATTGGGATTAACTAAATCAAATTACTAGATAAAAAATTAAGTACTTGAGGCACCCGGCTCACTCAGTGATAAAGCATGTGACACTTGATCTCAGGGTCGTAAGTTCAAGCCCCAGATTGGCTGTGGAGACTACTCAAAAAAAAAAAAAAAAAAAAAAAATTAAGTGTCATGTTGTTTTGTTAGAATTTGCCAAATTTCCCTCAAAACATTCCACTAGCAATATATGAAAGTTTATTTTCTCAATGCTCACCACCAGAATATATTGCCACGCTTTTCAATTTTTTGCCAGTACATAGAAGACAAATAGTATTTCAGTGTAGTTTTAATTTGCATTTCTCTAATTATAAGTAAGGTTGAACATCATTCCCTATTTTAAAGCCATTATTATGTCTTTGTGTGTGTGTATGTGTGAATTATCTGGTCCTGTATTTAAAAATTTTTTTCAATCAGGTTTTTTAATTCTTTTGTCCTTGATTTTTAAAGTACTACTTACATATTATGGATAATACATCTTCATATGGATGGCACTAATTTTGAGCCACTAAAATATTAAATTTAAACAAAGCATCTCTCCATCTTTCATCTTCCTTCCAATTTATATCGTAAGTTGGGAAGAAACAATGTAGGCAGCTTCTATGAAAGCTTTGTCTTTGTCTATGAAATCTGATTGCAAATCGTTTTGATAATGTGGTTTATCACATTCCTTTCTTCATATCACCATTGTGTTACTTTGAATTTTCCATAATTGCATAGTTTATCTACCTAATTGTTCTATTAGTACTTAGGATAAAAGTGATATACTTTTTTTTAAAGATTTTATTTATTTATTTGACAGAGATCACAAATAGTCAGAGAGACAGGCAGAGAGAAAGGGGGAAGCAGGCTCCCGCTGAGCAGAGAGCCCAACGTGGGGCTCGATCCCAGGACCCTGGGATCATGATCTGAACCGAAGGCAGAGGCTTTAACCCACTGAGCCACCCAGGTGCCCCAAAAAGTGATATAATTTTTTGTATCTCTGATGCCTGGCATAAGGCAGATACAGTATATTCTCAAATCTGTGGGGTGCCCGGGTGGTTAAGTAACAGATTCTTGGGTTTCAGCTCAGGTCATGATATCAGGGTCATGAGGTTAAGCCCCACATTGGGCTCCTTGTGACAGTCTCTCTCCCTCTGCCTCTGCTGCTTGTGCTCTTTCTCTTTCTCTCTCTATCAATCAATCAGTAAAATATTTGCTGAAGTATAAAGAATGTTGAAGGAAAAAACAGAACTTGGTTAATCTTTAAGAATGAGGAAGAGAATGCAAATTAACCTTTATTTATGTATTATTTCTAGAAATTTAAAGCAGCACGTAAAAACACATGATCAGTACAATGTAAGTTAGAAGAGAGAGAATGTCGGTGCAAAGAAACAGTTAACGTAGGAGTAAACACTCCTCTGGGAGGCTCAGTCCACCAAGCGTCTGCTTTTGGCTCAGGTCATGATTCCAGCGTCCTGGGATCGAGGCTCACGTTGGCTCCTTGCTCAGCGGGGAGCCTGCCGCTTCCCCCTGCTTGTTCTCTTCCTCTCGGACAAATAAATAAAATCTTTAAGAAATAATTATAAAAAACAAAAAGAGGATAGGGCACAAATGTATAACTTGATCTCTACATTTGCTAAGAATGGAAAGTAACTTTTTTGCTTAATAGAGCACAATTAGGGTTCCATTTAAGAAGCCTCCGGGATGGTTTACTTCAAGATCAGTTTGAAACTGAGGTTTTGAGCCTCGGTGTGAAGTAGTATGGGTTTTGTTTTTTTTTTTTTAAGATTTTTATTTATTTATTTGACAGAGAGAGATCACAGGCAGAGAGGCAGGCAGAGAGAGAGGAAGGGAAGCAGGCTCCCTGTTGAGCAGAGAGCCCGACTCGGGGCTCGATCCCAGGACCCCGGGATCATGACCCGAGCCAATGGCAGAGGCTTAACCCACTGAGCCACCCAGGTGCCCCAGTAGTATGGGTTTTTTGTTGTTGTTTTTGTTTCTGTTTTAGAGACCACAGTATGACTATCCAATTCTTCAATCATTAATTGCTTCCTTAATTGTAGACAGATGTTCAAAGGGCAACAGGTACATTTGATATACCACAAAAGAATATCATACGAAGAATGAGAGTGAACAAGAGGAAGAATGTTCCACTCTTGGCTTTCTTTGGTCTTTTTCAAATATTGCTAATGAACCCCATCTGTACCAGCTTCTGAGTCTTTGCAGCTTGTCTCTGTTTGGACTCATATCCCTGTTTTTTTTATGGAAAATAGTCTGAAACCAAGCCTTCCCATAGAAAGAGGTTGCCAAGCCATGTGGGGCCCCTCTGGGGACCAGAGCAGCCCACTATACCCCATTACAGGCAGGCGGACAGATGTTCCCAAGAATAACTGCCCAGCAAGGCAAGAAGAGAACACAAATTATCACTAAAACTAATTTTTACTACAGTGCTTAAAGGAAAAACAGATCTGCACACTGAAGTTATATCTCCAGGAAAGCAACAAGCTGCCCCCGAGGGCACCCCGATGTTTTGCGTTAGTCCTCCTGGGTTCCCGTACTTTCTTTTTTCCTTCACTGCAGTCCTACTCAGAGCCTTTAAGATGCAGTTAGTGTGCAGCCTGATTTTCTACATGAAAAACATTTTCCCAGTGTACTTTGGGATATGTGGGGACATTCGCACAGGCCAGTGGTTTTCAAACTTCAACATGCATCAGAATTGCCTGAATGTTCTTAAAACATCATGCTCCCCGACCCTGAGTGGAGCTCCTGATTCAGAATCACCATGGTGGGGTCCAAGAATTTGCATTTCTAACAAACGTGCATGTAATGCTGATGCTTCTGGTCTGGGGACCATTTGCGGGAACCAGGGGCCTTTGTATATGGTACCCAAACCATTTTGGTTTAAATATTTTCAGGGGTCCTTTGTATCTTTCAACTCCCAACAAGTCTCACCTCGTTGAAATTTTTGTTATTGTCACTAAACCTCATTCTAGTATTTTCTTTTTATCCCCCCTCAACCTAGTATTTACAAAAACAAGGGCCAAGAGCTACTAATAATCTCTTGACAGTCTTCAGAGACCCACAGGTTGTTTTACGATAGCACTGAAGTGAATAATCTGACAATGTCTGTTTTCTAACAGGAAAAAAAAATGGACTTAATGCCAATATCCCATTATTTCAGGTTTCATCCCACTGGTTTCTCATTAAGAGAAACCTTCAGCTTTTTTTTAAATGAACAATGGTGGAGATTTTTACATCAGAAGTGCTCATTGTACAAGTGTGTGTTCGGGTTTGTTTAATTTTTTCTTTTAAATTTTGGTCCCATTAAAGGAGTGTTTAGAAAAAA
This sequence comes from Enhydra lutris kenyoni, assembly GCF_002288905.1. NCBI lineage: Eukaryota > Metazoa > Chordata > Mammalia > Carnivora > Mustelidae > Enhydra > Enhydra lutris. Next base: position 21,967,543 of record NW_019154108.1, on the reverse strand, counting down.
AAAAAACACTTATAAGCATTTCTTGGAGGGATAAATTTTCTTTGTGGTCAAGATTAAAGATGGGAGGGGGAGGAGTGGTCAACCGCACAGGTATGACTCCTGTGAATTGGGTACCAAACCTGGTTTATAAACCAACTTTAGATAACGGTAACTGCAGAGATCATGCATTAGTCCCTGTTGGTTCTGGGGATCTAGAGTGCTTTCAGGCCAGATATCGCCATCTTAACCTCTTTATTAAACATGCATCTCTTCGCCCTGGTCCCCAGAAGGGAACCACATTGAAAGTTCAGTATTTATTATTATATGAATGATTATTAGTAATAATGCAGGTTTATGTTGTTCTTCAAAAACCTCAGAAACCTGATGCATTTCAGAATTAAGAACTCGAAATTTCTAGCACCTTAGAAAAGTCAACAGCGAACCCATTTTTTAACAGGTAACACCTCTAGCAGGGTCCGGGACAGCATCTGATAAAGAAGCGCATTAATATTTCTGCAGGAAGATGTATGAATAGTCATACTAAGTGACAAAAATGAAGACATTATTAAAGTCTCAAGGAAGGGGTTTTTGGGAGGTTCAGTCATGATCTGGGCTCAGGTCATGATCCCAGGGTCCAGGGATTGAGCTCCACGTCGGGCTCCCCGCTCAGCTCCCTTGTGCTTTCTCTCTCTCAAATAAACAAATAAAATCTTTTAAAAAAAAATAAAGTCATAAGGAAGAGAAAATACGTTTACTATACTCATTGAAACAATCTGCATGTAAGTGGACCCATGCAGTTCAAATCCTCATCGTTCAAGGATCAACTGTATTCACAGATATGTGCAACCATCACTACCTGATTTTAGAATTTATTCATTATTCCCCATTTCTCCCTCCCCTTGCCCCTGGCAACCATGAATCTACTTTCTATCTCTATAGATTTGTCTATTCTGGACACTATATATTGCAATCATACAACATGTGGCCTTTTGGGTCTGCCTTCTGTAATTTAGCATGGTGTTTTCAGAACTTCCTTGAAGGTAGAATTGTAAGGTTTGTCTAAGAATATAAATCATGCACTCCTTAGCGCCCCCCTTTAAGCTAACTCACTTTTCAGTGTACATATGACCTCCTAAAAGAGATAACAAAATTGTATGACTGAAAATATAATTTTTCCCACATATAATAAGAATATATTGATGAGGAGGTGGTAGTTAAGCATGAGTGTTAAATTTGTATGTCAATATAACGGAGTATCATTGTGCTAATATTACCTGTCTGAGAAGAAAAAAGCAATATTAGTGCTGATTTGTACTTATTTTACATTAAGAAAGATTTGTGTGTTTTTCATAAGACCAAGCTAAACTAAACTTTTGTTTTTTACTGGCAGAAAGTAAAGTCAATATAAAAATTTAATTAAAATTATAAATCTTTTATAAATTTACAAGTTTCACTGACACCTAATTACCCTGTTTTGATATTCTTTGCCCTTTAAAAATATGGCTTAATTATACTCATTGAAAACACTGATTTTAAATACTAATCTATTAAGAGTTTCAAAAGACATGTTTTGCTGATAGATTTTTATTTTACTATTTTTTGAAGATTTATTTATTTGAGAGAGAGTGTGTGCGCGTGAGTGTGTGTGCTCAAGAGCGGGAAGGACCAGAGGGAAAGAATTTCAAGCAGACTCCCCAGTGAGTGTGGAGCCCAGCCTAAGCTCGAGCCCATGACCCTGAGATCATGACCTGAGTTACACACTCAACCGACTGAACTACCCAGATGCCCCTGCTGATAGATATTTAAATGTCAGAAAAAGACGCCAGGAACAGGCTTACTGGGAATGTAGACCATTATTCAGGATGTACTATGTACTCATATCCCAGGTATCTCCCTTATTTGATCATTTATCTCGTTAACGTGCTCATACTGAAGTAGGTAGATGAGATTGGTGAATAGATTAGACAAAATTCCTACCCTGGGGAAAAAGTATGTCAAAGTATTAGTACTAGTAACTAAAAAAAACTCAGATAGCATGGATAGAGAAATATGGTGCTTGTGTGTGAGGGGGCATGCTATTTGTAACAGGGTGCCTCGGGGAAGACGGCTCTGAGTAGATGACATTTTAGAGACATAAAGTGAAGGGGTGGACATCTGGCAAGAGAATCATTCCAGAAAAATGTAACAAGAACCAAGTTCTGGGGTTGGAATGTATTTGTCACCTCACATAATATCTCTTGTACTTCAATACCAGGAAAAACAGATATACCTTCAAGAAAAAGGTGGGTGTGGGGTTACTCGGCCTGACAACACTTCTAGACTCTTGGAGAAAATTGAGGAGACCCAGGCAGATCCCTTGGATCTAAGGCTGTTTTGTAACTTAACTCATAGGATTCACGTCTCTCAGAGTTCTTTAGTGATATTTTTGCCATTGTTCATCTTTCATTATAGCCATAGAGTAGCACCTCCAAGGAGATGCTTTTAAAAACTTTTTTTTTTTTTTAATTTTATTTATTTATTTGGCAGAGAAAGATCACAAGTAGGAAAAGAGGCAGGCAAAGAGAGGGGGGGAAGCAGGCTCCCTGCTGAGCAAAAAGCCCCATGTGGGGCTCGATCCCAGAACGCTGGGATCATGACCTGAGCTGAAGGCAGAGGCTTAACCCACTGAGCCACCTAGGCACCCAAAAACTTTTTTTTAAAGCATAAAAGCTTTATTATTATTTCTAAAAACATTTTTCTTAGTTAGACCAAAAATCTAAAAACAAAAAAAAAAAACTATGAAGTTTAATACATAATTAAAATGAGATTTAAGATCAACAGAGAGGAGGTGTAGAGCATGTGACTCTTGATCTCAGAGTTGTAGCTCAAGTCCTGCGTTGGGTGTGGAGATGACTTAAAAATTAAAAAAAAAATCAACAAAGAGTAAAATTTTATCTGATGATGAATCCCATCTTTTAAATTCTAAAATAATGATATAGTTAAAAACAATAGAAGCTTAAATAAATTTCAAACCTTAGGGAAGATTCTGATGGTTTGGTTATGCAACCTACGGTGTCATCTAGTGGTAATTCATTCAAATTTCAACCAAATGTCCCAGAGGGCTAAGCTAAATTGTTAGACAACATGACTAAAGCTCCCTCAAATTAAATAGCTGTCAAATTACAGTCACCATTTTTTAAAAATAATTATAGATTCAGAGGAAATTGCAAAGATTATACAGAGTGAAGAGTGTACTCTACATCTACTGACCCTTATGGTTACATTTTTTTAAAGATTTTACTTATTTGTTTGAGAGAGAGAGAGTATGCATGAGAGAGGGCACATGTGGTGGAGAGGGAGAAGCTGGCTCCCCCCTGAGCAAGAAGCCGGCTCCCCCCTGAGCAAGAAGCCTGATGCAGGACTTGATCTCAGGACCCTGGGATCATGACTTGAGCCAAAGGCAGACGCTTAACTGACTGAGCCACCCGGGCACCCTATAATTTGTATTTTTTTAACGTCTAAGGATCTTGGACATCTTTCCATGTGCTTACTTGACTTCTGTACATTCTTTTTAGCAAAATAACGTTTTATGTGCTAGAAGGCGGGGGAGGGACAATAAAATATCCCTCAAACTTAGAAGGCATTTTGAGACTAGAAAACAAAGCAGGAGACTCCGTATAGCTTACACAGTGTTTTATTCAGGGTAACTATGTAGCTGCAGAGCTATTTTCCACAAAGCCTTGTCCACAGGTTTTATAGAATAAGGGGTGGAGAGGAAGGGGGACTGCAGCGACCCGGAAGGGTTGGCATGCACCCAAGTGATGGCTAACCTTTAATTAGACCTTGTGGAGTTGCTATGCATCAGCAAGGGAAAACTATGCTATCTCTAACAGATTCCTGGGAGGCCAAGGCTCCCCCATCCCCACCTTGGTGGCCATTTCTGAGGCATGTGTATTAATCTCCCAGGGGCCCAGAACAAATAGTCCTGAGAGAAGTCATTGCGCGAACAGGAGCCAGATGGAGGGGCCAAGATGGAGTCAATATTGTCAGTTCTTCTACATCACGTCTTTTGTCCAAAAAAAGGGTTGCCTTTTTTTTTTAACTCTTGCATTTTGAGAGAGTTTTTTTGAACATTCTAGATATGTGTCTTTTGTAGTATATGTGGTTAGTAAATATTTTCTCTCAGTCGTTAGTTTGCCTTTTTATCCTCTTAACTGGATCTTTCACTGAGAGAATATTTTACATTTTGATGAAATCCAATTTATCAATCATTTCTTTTATAGATCATGTTTTTGGCATCATGTCTAATAACTCTTTACCAAGCCTATATCTGGAAGATATTCTACTATGTTTTCTTTCATCTTGTTCAGGGTCCACTCAGTTTCAAGAAACTGTAGGTTTCTGGTTCTTTGTCAAATGTGGGGAATTTTTCAGCCAGTATTTCTTCAAATGCCTTTTTGGAACTTTCTCTTTGTCTTCTCCTTCTGGGACTGTGATGATATGAATGTTAGATCTTTTGTGTAGTTTATACCCACACAGGCCCCTAAGGCCCTCTTCCCTTTTTGTCAGTCTGTTTTCTCTGGTGTCATATTGGATAATTTCTATTGTTCTGTCTTCACATTGGCTGATTCTTTCCTCTGTTCCTCAATTCTGTTGTTAAGCATATCCATCAGGTTTTTAATTGAAGTTCCTGTATTTTTTCAGTTCTCAAATTGCCTTAATATCTCTGTCATAGAATTCTAAAATCTCTGTCACCTTGGTTTCAGTGTCTATTGATTCGAGTTGAGGTTTTTCTGGTTCTTAGTATGAAAAGCAGTTTTTGTTTGAACCTGGACATTTTGATCTTCTGTCATGAAACTCTAAATCTTACTTCCGTCTTCTGTTTCAGCAGGTTTTCTTTGACACGACTCTGGTGAGGGGAGAGGGTGCTGCTCCATTACTGCTAAGTGGGTATGAAGGTCCAGATTCCATTGCTATGTGGGGTGATGAAGGGCTCTGCTTTACAACTGGGTGTGGTTGGGTGTTCCTGTCACTCTAGACCTCCAGTGATCTCACCTTGCCTGGAAAGAGCAGCAGGGTCTCATCTCATTCCTGTTCCCCACATGACCTAATGACACTGCAAGGGGTGACCATGTTATCATCACACAGTAGAGACAGTCCTGACTCTCCACTAGACCTCCTCTGACACTACTCAATGAGGAGGAGAGTGGCTTCTCTGGAAGGCTCTAGAGGTGGAAACCCAAGCTCTAGAGGTGGAAACCCAAGCTCTAGAGGTGGAAACCCAAGCTCCCCTTTCTTGGTCCTTTGGCTAGAAAGAGGAGGCTTTTCTTTGCTTTGTTTGTTTGGTTGGTTGGTTGGTTGTTTGGTTGGGGGCTTTTTTGTCTGTACTGTTGGGATTTCCAAGTTTCTGGCTTCTCCATTGCCTAGTGTAAGATACATGAAGCAAAAAGAAAACTGAAGAACCAGACTGCCATGTTGTTTCTGAAATCCAGAGTTTCCCTACATGGTCTGGCATTTTCTCTGTACCTTTTAGAGTTTCATTATATTTGGTTTATATATAACATCCAGGGCTTTTAACTGCATTTAGTGGGAGGAATGGAGAATGTATGTCTACTCCATCTAGTCCAGAAATGGAAGTGGGAAATCAGTCACTGCTTTAAAAACATTGTTTGTTGAGGTGAATTTCACTTACTATAAATCAACCATTTGAAAGTGAACAATTCCGTGACTTTTAGTATGGTCACAGTGTTGTATAACTACCACTTCTATATAGTTTCAAGACATTCCCACTTGTCCAAAATAAAATTTCTTGGGGCACCTTGGCGGCTCAGTTGGTGAAGGGTCTGACTCTTCATTTTGGCTCAGGTCATAATCTCAGGGTTGTGAGATGGAGCTAGATGTGGAGCCTGCTTAAGATTCCCTCTCTCCCTCTCCCTCTGTACCTCTCCGCCCCGCTGGCTTGCATGCACTCCCTCTTTAAAACAACAACAACAACAACAACAACAACAAAAAAAAAAACGAATCAAAACCAAACCAAAACAAACAAAACAAAACAAAAACAGTCAATCAATCAATCAATCAGTCAGTCAGGGTGCCTGGGTGGCTCAGTTGGTTAAGCATCTGCCTTTGGCTCAGGTCATGATCCCAGGGTCCTGAGATCAAGCCCCATGTTGGGCTCTCTGCTCAGCAAGGAGCCTGTTTCTCCCTCTCCTCCTGGCTTCTGCACTCTCTTGCTATCTCTGTCTCTCTCTCTGACATAAATACATAAAATCTTAAAAAAAAAAAAAAAATAGCCATAGGCCCTAGCTGACCAATGGGCTACTTACAGCCAGGCACAGGTACCAATAAAGGAAAATTCCACAACTTCTGGTACCTCCACAGTTTCCCCTTTAAAGCTAGCCCCCCACCACTGACTCCTGGCAGGCAGTCTCTCCTCTGCTGTCCTCTCACTGCTGTCCTCTCCTCTCAGGGTGTCTCCCACTGCTCCCTCACAGTGTAGTCAATAAACTTCTATCTCCTTTGTTCCACTTTGAGTGAATTCTTTCATTGCCCGCACCTCCAGCTCTACCTGATTGGAGCACAGAGAAATATCTGGTCAAAATCTTTGCCCATTTGTAAACTGAGTTATTTATCTTTCTATTGTTGAATTACAGGAGTAATTCTGGATAATTATAAAGTCTGGATAATATCAGATATATGATTTGCAAATATTGTTCCCATTGTGTAAGACTGTCTTTTCACTTCCTTGATACTGACTTGTGGTGCACAAGAGTCTTCCATTTGGCAAAATCTCATGTTTCTATTTCTTATTGTGTTGTTCATGCTTTAGGTGTCATGTTGATAAATCCATAACTAGATCCAAGTTAGTTAAGATTTACTCGTGCATCGCCAAAGGCAAGGGAAGCAAGGGCAAAAATGAACTATTGGGATTTTATCAAGATCAAAAGCTTTTGCACAGCAAAGGAAACAGTTAACAAAACCAAAAGACAACTGACAGAATGGGAGAAGATATTTGCAAATGACATATCGGATAAAGGGCTAGTGTCCAAAATCTATAAAGAACTTAGCAAACTCAACACCCAAAGAACAAATAATCCAATCAAGAAATGGGCAGAGGACATGAACAGACATTTCTGCAAAGAAGACCAGATGGCCAACAGACACATGAAAAATTGCTCCACATCACTCGGCATCAGGGAAATACAAATCAAAACCACAATGAGATACCACCTCACACCAGTCAGAATGGCTAAAATTAACAAGTCAGGAAATGACAGATGCTGGCGAGGATGCGGAGAAAGGGGAACCCTCCTACACTTTTGGTGGGAATGCAAGCTGGTGCAACCACTCTGGAAAACAGCATGGAGGTTCCTCAAAATGTTGAAAATAGAACTACCCTATGACCCAGCAATTGCACTGCTGGGTATTTACCCTAAAGATACAAACGTAGTGATCCGAAGGGGCACGTGCACCCGAATGTTTATAGCAGCAATGTCTACAATAGCCGAACTATGGAAAGAACCTAGATGCCCATCAACAGACGAATGGATAAAGAAGATGTGGTATATATACACAATGGAATACTATGCAGCCATCAAAAGAAATGAAATCTTGCCATTTGCGACAATGTGGATGGAACTAGAGGGTATCATGCTTAGCGAAATAAGTCAATCGGAGAAAGACAACTATCATATGATCTCCCTGATATGAGGGAGAGGAGATGCAACATGGTGGGTTAAGGGGGTAGGAGAAGAGTAAATGAAACAAGATGGGATTGGGAGGGAGACAAACCATAAGTGACTCTTAATCTCACAAAACAAACTGAGGGTTAATGGGGGGAGGGGGGTTGGGGGGGTGGGATTATGGACATTGGGGAGGGTATGTGCTATGGTGAGTGCTGTGAAGTGTGTAAACCTGGCGATTCACAGACCTGTACCCCTGGGGATAAAAATATATGTTTATAAAAAATAAAATTTAAAATAAAAAAAAAAAAAAAAAGATTTACTCCTGCATTTTCCTCTAAGAGTTTTATGATTTTAGTTCTCATACTTCGGTCACCGATTGACGTTCAGTTAATTTTTGCATGTTGTGTCAAGGAGGGTTCTAACTTCATTTTTTTTTCATGTGGTTTCTAGTTGCCTCAGCACTATATGTTATGCTCTTCTTTCCCTAGCAAATTATCTTAGAACCCTTGTCAAAAATCAATTGTTCATAAATATATACGTCTATTTCTGGATTGTGAATTCCATTCCATCCTTCTTTCCATCTATCTTTATAGAAAAAATGAGTCATCACTCTTTCTACATAACATATTGTTGCCCTACTGAGGAAACACAAACATAAAAAATTAATGTCAAATAATTAATTATGAAGTTGGTTTAAAGATCATAGATTAAATACATGCTACATCTCTGTCTTATCAAAGTCTCTAAAAATGGCAAATTATTAATAGATGACTAAACTCACAAATAAAAAGGGGATCAGATATAGGGTGAATCATGGGGTGTCTGGGTGGCTCAGTAGGTTAAAGCTTCTGCTTTCAGCTCAGATCATGATCCCAGGGTCCTGGGATCGAGCCCCACATCAGGCTCTCTGGTCAGCAGGGAGCCTGCTTCCCCCGCCTGCTCTGCCTGCCTCTCTGACTACTTGTGATCTCTGTCTGCCAAATAAATAAATAAAATCTAAAAAAAAAAAAAAGAAAAGAAATAGGGTGAATCAGAAACTGTGAAGAATGATGAAGCAAGGAAAAATCTGAAACGTAATTATAAATCCACCCCTCTGTGGTCGCAAGATGGATGGGACTCTCAGCAAAGTCAGTGCAGACCACACTTCTTCCTGAGCAGGCTGCCCATGGAGATACAACGGAACAGCTTAGGAGAGATTCTTAAATGCAAAGAAGAGCACACGAAAGCATATCATTAAATATTTGAGAAAATGTAACCTAACTCATGTGAGTTTGCTCCTTGGTGAGTTACAGATGGAGACTATCTCCTGGGGATTGGTTCCCAGGAAGCAATTTTTATTTGCAGCAAATGAAGGACAGGACAAGGAATAACTTCCAAAGCTGTGACTCCCCAGACAACAAAACTGGGGAAGTTTTAAGCGCAGGGTGCATGCATATTCATGAATGGGCTTGGCAAAGAGACCTCAGTACAGAGTTGGGGCAAAAGCCGTTCCTAGCTGACAGAGGACAGGTCTTAGTTGACCAAAGTCACAAGTGGCAGCCAAGGTCAGTATCATCAGTTGTCTGGCTCCAGTCAGTCCAGTCTTGGAGTACTCACAGCGTTTAATTCCTGCAAAAACTGACCCAGAATGTGTGTTGTCCATCTTTAGTGAAAAAGCACTGGGAGTTTTACTACTGATTTACATCTGATACAGTCAGCCTAGCTCTTCGCCTCCAGAGACTGTTATTTTTTGCATTTTCCTTGTTTCCTTAAAATCCTTAAGCACTGAGGTTCTTACATTCTTTTGTAATAATTCCCAACACCCCTTAGGAAGTTCTGCAAGTATTGTCTTTGGGCATAGATCACAAAAACAGCTGGGGGTCTAACATGACTTCTTCTGTGTCCTGAAAGCTTTGTCTTCTCTTTTTCTTTTTCAGGGGACCCCTAACTCTTTCTGCTTACAAAACGCCACACCACAGGGAAAAAAAAAATGGCAGAAAGCATACTTGAATAAACAAGTTAATATGGCAATTAGAACAGAATTTAAAACAAATACAATTAATGGTGTCTTTGGAGTTATGTAAAAGGAGTTATAGAGTTACGATTCTAAAACAGAATCAGCTTGAGTTCCAACAAATTAAGATCTGACGGGTAAAACTAAAGGCCGATTTAGTGGCATCTTTGGACCCAGTAGAGAAAAAAACTGTCATGTTCATAATTCATATCAATTGTTTCTCTAAACTACAGTGCAAAAGGACAAAATATAGACCATATGAAAGAAAGGGTCATGGAAGACAAAATTTCCACTGTTTATAGAGACAGAAAAGACACACAGGGAAGAAAAGATATAATGAAGTGGACATGATTTTGTTTGAAGACTTATTTATTTATTTAGAGAGAAAGGGAGAGAAGGGAGAGAGAGAGTGAGCGATGGCAGGGAAAGGCAAAGGGAGAGGGAGAGGGAGATCTGACTCCTCTGAGTGCAGAGCCCAGGACGGCCCATCTCACAACCCTGAGATCTGCCCATCTCACAACCCTGAGATCGTGACCTGAGTCAGACGTTTAACCTTTAACCGGCTGAGCCACCCAGGAGCCCGTGAAGTGGATCTAATTCTTAAATAATGGGAAAAACATTCCCAGAATTTAAAAAAGACAGGGTTTATCTCATTAAAAGGACCCACTAACTGCTAAGCAGAGTCCATTCATTAAAATCTCTTACATAACAATATAGAAAAAAGTTTACTAAAAGTTTTTGAGAGATTCCCAATGAGACCATGAAACTAAAGGGATCCCCATGAAAAACTGCTTTTTTTCCCCCATTTCTATTATTTCTAGGACCTGCACCCCTGCCCTACACACAGCCTTATAGAACAGATAGTGAATGACCTTTTTGTAAAGGTCAAGGATTTAATTTAATGTTTAAATTAATTTAATTAATTAAGTACACTAATTTAAATTTTTAATTTCTCTCGTGAATTTGATGTCTATCCTGTGTTGCATTTTGAATCTATTGTCTTTTAATAAGAACCCCAGACAACTCATATGTCATATTAAAGTTTGAGAAGCATTACCCTATACTCTTTTTCAGGACATTGCACATGCTTTTTCCTTTTTCTGGGAGACTCTTGCCCACTTTATTAATCTTCCAACTGAAACATTTTATCTCAAACTCAAACTTCCCTGACATTTCAGCTAAGAACAGGTGCCCCCTACGTGTTTTCTTGAAGGACTCTGTACTGTATCTTCGTAGCACTTGTCACAGGTCATTCTTAAATACTTCTGTGTATGACTGTTTGGTTAATGTCTGGCTCTTCCTCTAAACCAGAAAGTCCTCGAGAGAACATGTCTGTTTTGTTTACTCTTATTTCCAGGGCACAAGTCCTGGCTTACAGTAGGCACACAATAAATCTTTGTCGAATGAAAAGCAAAACAGTGGAAAGTCTGATCTACATGGCACCCTTCTCTTGGTTATAAAAACGACATTTATTGTCCTTGTGACTTAAACCCGGCCTCAGGTATTTTGTTAATTCACACAACAGGATAATTTAACCTGAAAAAAAATGTTCATTTTCCTAAACAAGGTTTTCCATTTTTGTTTTAGGTTATAGACATGTAAACTAGTGATTCACAATCCTGGATGAACTGAAAATCACCCCAGATTTTATTGGTGCAGTCGCTGATGAGAATGTTATCTCTGGCACGCAGCTGGAGAAGCCCCCAAAAGTTAAGAAAATGGAAATCAAATAATATGACCTCTCAGCATTCATGTAGGTAAATAACTATAAGCTTGTGGCCAGGGCAAACCTTATCTTAACCTACAGTTGATAAATTACAACTTCAAACATGAAATTTTAAAAATTTGCATATAATTTGAAGGACCACATTGTCTGTGTTAGATGCACTAAGACCTTGGTGTCTATGTCATGTTATTTTGTTTCTTTCCAGGACCTGATGGCTATATATAGCTTTAAGAATCCCCGAATTACAGGGGCACCTGGGTGACTCAGTTGGTTAAGTGGCTGACTCTTGATTTCCACTCAGGTCACCATCTCAGGTTGTAGGATTGAGCCCTGTGCTGGGCTCCCTGCCCAGTGGGGAGTCAGCTTCAGGACTCTCTCTCTCTCTGCCCTTCTCCCTTACTTGCTCCTGTGCATGCATGCTCTCTCTCTCTTTTAAATAAATAAATAAATCTTAAAAAAAAAAAGAATTTCTGAATTATACAGTTGTATTATTAGCTTATTCAGATGTATAAGTAGGCACTCAGTGTCTAAAACTTCCCTAGATCGTTTAGATGACCCACACTTCTCAAAAAAATCAGATGTCATGTTCTTTCTCTTAAGTTATTGTGTCTACAATGGCTGGAAATCCATCACGACTTTCTCATCATATACAGAGGGAAATGATCCAAACTCTTTCACTGAATTGTGTCAAAGCTACCAGCCAAAGATGACAAGAAATATAAGTTTTTTTTTTTTTTAGTTCATCAGCAAGGAAAACCACTTGAAGAAACCATGGGGTGTTTGGGCTAGTGTTGACTGGTTCTGAGGAGGGATTAGGGTTGAGGGGACACGTTCTGGATTGCCTAATCTGGAAGCAAAGATGCATTAACAATTTGGTATTTCAGGGACACCTGGTTGGCTCAGTTGGTGAAGCATTTGCTTTCAGCTCAGATCATGATCATGGTGTCCTGGGATGGAATCCACCATCCGGCTCCTTGCTCAGCGGGGAGCCTACTTCTCTCTCTGCCTGCTGCTCCCCCTGCTTGTGCCCTCTCACTCTCTCTCTTACAAATAAATAAGTAAAACCTTAAAAAAAACCCCAAAAACCAAAAAAACAATTTGGTGTTTCTCACCAGAATAATCCAGAGATCAAAACCTTTCCTTCTTCTTTTTTCCCCCAGCATTTAGGAGTTCACATCTGGTAATTCCACTATGTGAGGCCCCCATCGGTTTGGTTTTTTTTTTGCTTCTAGTTTTATTCATGTCACGAGTCTTTATGTGCCTGGTTATTTTTGATGATGCCAGACTTCGCATCTACAAAGCTCTTGAGATAGTAAGAATCCCAGGAAGATGTAATATTCTTCCGAGATGGATTTACGTTTGCCTCTGTCTGCCTTCTTCATATTATTCCAGTTTTAGGCATTGAGATAATTCAAAGCTGAACTTCAGGTTCTCGGAGGGCTATTTATTTCTAGTTCACCCCAATCTTAGGATGCAACTCTCTCATTCTGAAAATGAAGAAAAATGTTCATGGAGGACACTTCTGGTAGACTCTGGACCTCATTCTCTGTTTCCCAAGCCATGTGAGGCTGTGGAGTGTGAGGCTGTCAAGATTGGCAAACATCCCCAGGGGCAGAGTGACCCCAAACTCCAGCTCCCTTCCCAGGCCTATGTCCTCCACTGGCTTCCAGCTCGATAACTCTTCACTATTTTATTAACTCCGATCCCATCAAGCCATTTTTACAAAAAGATTTTGTCCAGGTTTTCTAATTGTCTTTGGTGGAAGTCTTGGTCTGTTATTCCTAGAACACAAGTCCATACCATATAATTTTTAAAAGTTAATTTTATTTTATTATCCTTAAAGTTCTTTCACAAAACTAGCAAACTAGCTCTGACACATTTACAAACTCTTTCACAGCAAGAATGAGTTTTTTTCCAGGGCTTCGCTCTCCCAAACACGGTGAGTAACCAAATTAATTTGACTTTCTAGAAGAGGGTTTGCATTTATTTAAAGAGAGAGCCAGTTTTATTAAATTTAACTTTTAGAGACTTGTTACACCCCAAGGCTTCATAATTAAGTTCGCCAGCTCGATGCTTCTCCTCCGGGGTCCTCTTTAATTAATTTAGAATGCAGCCCTTAATTAAAGAAATATTAAGACACTCATGGGGGGAATTACCTATTACAAACCTTGCACAAGTTGAAGTAACCAATTTATTCATTGAGCTGTTGCTTTTGCAAAACTTGCCACCAAAGAAGGTAGGATGTCAATGGTCATTTTAGAGACATTACTTCATTACAAATGGATTGCAGACCATAATTCGTTTCCTTCCTAAACCATGTGTATCATGCACATCTGTTAAAAGAAGGGCTGTTTACAGTCAATGCAATTTTGCCATTACAAAATCCTCAAAGGGACACAACAGAATCCCTTCCAAACTTACAGCTGAAACATAATATTTTTCTTTACCCATTTGCCTGCTGAAGTTAACTGAAATGTAAAATAAGCTAAAGAAAGTTTATAATTTGAAGGAAAATGCCCAGTTGGAGCCACAGGGCCCATGTTGCGGGAGATGGAATCTTTCCAATCTGAAACCATTTCACAGTATGATTTAATGGTGACAACATAGAAGTTCCCAGAAAAATATAATTTCCATTTCCCTTGCTGCAAGTGTTCATCCAGTTTGAATTGTTAATATCCCTGAACTTAGACTACCACTGGGAAGAGTCCCGAAAATAAGTGATTTTTCCGTTATTTTCTCCGAGATGTGGCCGGCAAGAACGGAGCAGAATAGAAATGGGCACAATCCGTATTATAAGTGTATCTTGGGAAAATTGCTTTGTGAGAGGCCAGAAATATTAGAGATTGTAAAGTATACATTTAAGAGTATTGGAGAAGCTATGGTGAGCGCTGTGACTTGTGAAAGCCTGATGCATCACAGACCTGTACCCCTGAAGCAAATAATACATTATATGTTAATTTTTTTTAAAAAAGAGCATTAGGGAAATATGAGATCAATGGGAATGTGAATGGCCATCTGAAAGACTGGGCAAATTCAGGCCAGATATTTATTCTGAACGATATTAACTAATTAAGACATTCACTATGGAAATGTATCAGATCAGCAAGTAGAAAACAGAAAAGGAGCGGATATTGGCATCTGATAATATAGTTGCCTCTTAAGATTAACCACAAACAAAAACACCTCAAAATACAAGAGCATAGGCAATGTAAACTAGAGAGAGGGGGTTGCCTAGGTGGCTCAGAAGATTAAGCATCTTCCTTTGGCTCAGGTCATGATCCCGGGAGTCCTGGAATCGAGTCTTGCATAGGCTCCCTGTTCAGTGGGGAACGCGCTTCTCCCTCTTCCCTCTGCTTGTGCTCTCTCTCTCACACACATACATAAGTTTAAAAATCTTAAAAAAATAAAAAATAAATAAACTCAAGAAAGGGAAAATGAATTATCAAATCGAAATCTGGCCTCCAGCACCAAGGTAACATGCAACTTTCTGGTTGGTCTCTCTATGCTGTTTCTGGGAGAAGAGTCCATTATGCTTTCCGTTCCATAGGCCCGCACACCAAGAAAACACAAGCAGCCCTTTAAAGGTTCTATAAGAAGGCTGGTGTTGGGCCGACAGTATATCATTTTATTATATTGCCCCCAAGAGCAGAGCTCATTGAAAGTGCATTATATGTTAGAATTTTCCTTAGCAATTGTGAAGGGAATCAATTTCAGTAAAGATGAATCAGCCTTGGGGCTGGTTCCGGCTCAGGTCATGATCTCATGGGTCGTGAGATCAAGCGCTGCGTCAGGCTTGTGTGCTTAGCGGGAAATCTGCTTGAAGATTCTTTCCTTCTGCCCCTTCCCTCATTTTTGCACTCGCTCTCAAAAATAAATAATCTTAAAAAAAAAATGAATCAGCCCTGTTAAAAGTGCTGAGAAAAATGATCATGACTTCACCCTTGTATGTCTGTCAAGAAGTTCCGCTCAGTCTTATGCAAGTTCTCTGGTATCCAGTATGTATTGCGTGTTCCCAAAGAAAGACACCTAATTTTGAATCACAGACCTACTTGAAGATATATTCCTTAGAAATGTGCTGATGCCAGCCTGCTATGAGTTCCAGATTGTCCATGGTCACAAAAATCCATAAGGTGGCTGTTTCGATCCTATCTCTGGTGGTTATATGACATTAACACACTTTGGGCTGATCTTGTAGCACAGATGGCTTGTTAGTTTCCTACGGCTGTTACATAACATATCACCGCAAACTTAGTTCTGAAAATAATACAGATTTGTTATCTTACAGTTCTGGAGGTCAGAGGTCCGAGAAAGGTCTTATGGGGCTGAAATCCAGTGGTCCACAGGCTTGTATTCCTTCTTCTTCTTCTTCTTTTTTTTTTTTTTTTAAAGATTTTTTTATTTTTTATTTGACAAAACAGAGATCACAAGTAGGCAGAGAGGCAGGGGGAAGCAGGCTCCCCGCTGAGCAGAAAGCCCAATATGGGGCTTGATCCCAGGACTCTGGGATCATGACCTGAGCCAAAAGCAGAGGCTTTAACCCACTGAGCCACGCAGGCATCCCAGCTTGTATTTCTTCTCAAGGCCTTAGGGAAGAATCCTTCCTGGCCTTTTCCAGTTTGTAAAGAATGACTACACTCCTTGGTTCACAGCTGATCACCATCTCTGCTTCAGTTCCTGATCGGGTTCCTGATCTTCCCACCTCCCTCTCATAAGGACCCTGGTGATTTTACATCGGGCCCACTGTCAAAGATAAATGCAGTCAGACTTTAATTAAAGCAGTGAAACCAGATTTTATTCGGTGACTACTGATGGTAGGAGAAAGAGCTGAGCTCCGTTCCAGACTGTGCAGAGGTAATTGGAGGTTTTCGAGGGAGACTGAGAGAGGAAAGTGGGGGAATGGCTTCCGTACAGTCAGGGAAATGAAAATCTTAAGAAGCAGGAAGTGAGGGTTGGTCCATGTGACCATCTGGGTTTGTTAACTAGCCCTCTGAAAAGTTAGGCTCCTCCCCTCCCACCAAGACTGCAAGACAGGGGGCTCTATCTTCAGGAGTTGGCTGGAACAAACAGTGAATTCTTTTGGCCAGCTTGAGTTTTCTCAGGCAGGCATTTTAAATGGGGGCTAGAGGCATCCTAGGGATGTAGTCTCAAGCTGTTAGAAACAGAGGCTTAGTTGGGAAGAGGGCTCAGAGGAGCCTAGGAAGAGTTTGATCAAGGAGAAAATCCTGGTCACCACCTGGACAATCTCTCTGTCTTAAGATTCTTAATGAGATCTGTGAAAATCCTTTTGCCCCAGAAGATAACATATTCTCAGGTTCTGGGAATTAAGACTTGTACATCTTCGGGAGCCCATTATTGTGCTTACCATCGGTAGCTATGATATTCTACCTCCAGCATAGTATGTTTCTCTAGTCTATTTTAAGTTTTGATGGATTTCTATATCTATGGTTGGTCAACCAAACCTCATCACATTCTTTTTGGACAAAAGGACAAATATCTTTAACATATTTGTTGCATAAGGACACTTAAGAGATATTAAGGACCTCATTCAAAGATCTGAAATGATGGTGATTACACTAGAACCTGTTTTTGATTTCTTAGTTACGAGTTTTTATACCATATGGCACTGATTTTAAAAGCATGACGTACACACATAAACACAAAAAGGTGAAAACAAAACAAAACATACTTATGGCCTGAAAAAAGACTATTTTAGTGCTTTAAAAAGCACGTTCAATTTTTATGAAGAGTTCATTTTCTCATATTCTGATTGTTTTCTGTTTCTTTTAATTGAAAATGTGGTTTAATTTCTTCAAGATTCTAGGTCAATGGACATGGAAAATTTTTCAGCTTTTGGAGCCTTCTTTATGCTTTGCTGCACTAGTCATGGAGGATAATTACATTCACCCAAGTAAATTTTTTATGACCGACTCTGTGATAACAGTGATTTTATCTAGTCTCCAAATTAATTCATTTATTCATGTAACTAAAAAAACAGTGAAGATGAACTATAAGAGCTCTATTTCCTTAGAAGTTTTGCACATAGGGACTATTTAGCGCTATATGTGCAGCCCCTAGCAGTGCCTTGGACTTTGGTAATCAGTAATGGACGCAGAGAGGTAAACAAGTTTGATGTAGCTAGGAGAGAGATGAAGCGAAGGAGAGTGCTATGGATAGGGCAGCACCTGACTCAATCAGGAGGAAAGGGATCAACGAAGGCCAATTGGTGAGGGGGACCCCCTCCATGTATGCGAAAGTGGAATAACAATACAAAGAGTAACAACTACAGAGCAGATGGGGAGAGGGAATGGCATTGCAACGGAAGAAGGGAGACCATGGTGTGGATGATATTGAAGAGACACTCCAATGACTGTCACATAAAATGATACAAAAAATTTTTTTCTATTTGAATGTTAGTACAGGTTATTTCCTTAGCTGTGACCATGTGTAAAAATGATTTGATCATTTGATGTCTGATAAGCCACAGTCGCCTATGTTACTATTTAATAATGTTATGAATCTACTAGTAACTGACACGGTATGAGATCTTAAGACGGTGGTTCAATCGGTTAAGCATCTGCCTTTGGCTCAGGTTATGATCCTGGAGTCTGGAGATCGAGCCTGGTCTCGAGTCTGCTCAGAGGGTGGTCCGCTTCTCTCTCTCCCTCGGCCCCTCCTCACTTGTGTTCTCTCTTTCTCTCTCTCTCATTCACTCTCTCAAATAAATTAATTAAATCTTAAAAAAAACTTGGAGACAACCTCCTAATTCTCATAATGAAGTACTCTCTTGCCTTTGAAATGAAAAGGAGATTGATTGAGCTACAAGACTGAGGTACAGAGAATAATTATAATTAGTGGATGCTTGGGGCTTTTTGTAAAAATTTGGGTAGATAGTAAAATGAGTTCAGTTAAGAGACCCTTTAAAATGCCTCTCAAAAGCTTGCACACCCAATTCTCTCAGCATCTCAGGAAAGTTAATAAATTTAAATCCTAAGCTGCATAGAGGTATAGAATTTATAAATCTTTTAGTTTTCAAAATTTTTTCTTCTGATAAATAGTGCTTAACTCATTAGACTGAAAAAATTTTTTAAAGATTTTGTTTATTTTATTTGAGAGAAAAGAGAGAGAGAGACCAAGAGCAGATGCGGGGGAGGGGTGGAGGGAGAGGGAGAAGCAGATTCCCCGCTGAGCACGGAGCCCAACTTGGGGCTCAGTCCTGAGATGTCAAGATCATGACCTGAGCCGAAGGGAGACACTTAACTGACTGAGAGCCCCTAGAGTGAAATTTTTATAATAAAAACTTTTTTTTCATGATGTGGAGAGATGTAGGCAATTAAATAATACTTTAATGTCCTTAGCCAAGAATCAATCCCAATGACACTTGTCTTTCATGTGTGTATTTAACACGTATTACTTGATCAATAACCTCTCAATGATTTGAAACACTTTCTTCCTCTTTTCGTAAATGACATCATAGTCTCAGTTGTTCAGACCATCTTGACTCCTCTCTTCCAGTCCCACCCCACATCCAAGCCAGCAGGGTTTTCTTTCGTGTTTATTTTCTGTCTCCTCTCCTTGAATGTAAGCTCTGAGGCAATAGGGATAGTGTCAGTCCTGCTCATAAACAAATCATCAGTGTCTAGACAGAGCAGATATTAAATGCATATTTACTGAATGAATTAATTAAAAACATTAATAACATCTTTTTGTATAAGATATGTATGCTCTTAAATGAGATTTTTGAAAAGTACAAAAGGGTGTAAAGAATAAAACAGGAGCCCTTGTAATTTGTGTCCAGAGGTAATCACTATTAATATTCAAACATATTCCCTCCAAGAATCGAAGAGTAAATATTTTCAGTCACTTTGCAATAGATGCCTAAAAGATTAATTAAAACATCAGAAAAGAAAAGTAATCAGTTTTGGTGATGATTTTTTGAATCTGACACCAAAAACAAAAGCAACAGAAGTAAAAATAAACCAGTCGGACTGTATCAAACTAAATAGCATCTGGACAGCAAAGAAAACGATCAACAAAATGAAAACACAACATATTGAATCAAAGAAAACATTTGTGAATTGTATATCTGACAAGGAGCTAATATCCAAAACACACGAAGAATTCATACAACTCAATAGCAAAACCCCCAAAAATTCCACTTAAAAAACAGGCCGAAGATCTGAATACATTTTTTCCAAAGAAGACATATGGATGGCTAATAGGTATTTTAAAAGATTCTTTACATCATTAATCATCAAGTAAATGCAAATCACAACCATAATGAGATATCATTTCACACCTGTTAGAATGGCTATTATTAAAAAGACTAGAAATAACAAGTATTGGTGAGGGTGTGGGGAAAAGGGAACCCTTGCATGCTATTAGTGGGAACATAATTGGTGCAGCCATTTGGAAAACACTATAGAGGCTTTTCAAAAAATTAAAACTAGAACTACCATACAGTCCAACAATTCCATTTCTGGGTATTTATCCAAAGAAAATGAAAACATTAACTCAAAAAGATATACACATCCCTATGTTCATTGCAGCATTATTTGTAATAGTCAAGGCATGAAAACTACCTATGTGACCTTTAATAGATGAATGGATAAAGAAATATATACACAATGGAATATTATTCTACCATTAAAAAGTGAAATCTTGCCATTGGCAACAACACGGACCTCAATGACTTGATACTATGTAGATAAGCAGACAGAGAGGGACAAATACTGTATGCTCTCTCTTATATGTGAAATATACATGTTTATAAGGCTAAGCTCATGTATACTGAGAACATATTGGTGATTGTCAGAAGTTAGCATGGGAGAAATATGTGAACTGTTTTTGGAGGGTTTTGGTTTAAATAAATTGAATTTTTAAAAAAATTTTATTTATTTATTTATTTGTCAGATAGAGTGAGAGAGAGAGCATAAGCAGGGGGAGTGGTAGGCAGAGGGAGAACCAGGCTCCCCATTGAGCAGGGAGTCTGATGTGGGCTTGATCCCAGGACCTCAGGATCATGGTCTGAGCTGAAGGCAGACATTTAACCAACTGAGCCCCCCAGGTGCCCCAGTCATCTGTTTTAGATTCCTCTGTGAGTTCAACAGTGACAGTTTCTCAAACTTTCCTTATTTTGATGACCTTGATAGTTTTTGGAGAGCATTGGTCAGGCATCTTGTAGAATGTTCTTTATTTAGCTTTATCTGATATTTTTCTTATGATCTGACTGGGGTTATGGTTTAGGGAGGACAATCACAGAGGTGAAATCATATCAAGAGTATATGCTATCAGGATGCTTGGTGCCTCAGTCGGTTAGGCGTCTCCCTTCAGCTTGGGTCATGACCCCAGGGTCCTGGGATCAAGCCCCATATCAGGCTCCTTGCTCTGTGGGGAGTCTGCTTCTCCCTCTTCCTCTGCTGTTCCCCCCTGCTTGCTCTCTCTCTCTCTCTCTAACAAATAAATAAATAAAATCTTTAAAAAAAAGAATATATGCTATCAACGGGACTCATCATTGATAATGTCAACCTTGATCATCTGACTAAAGGTAGTGTTTGCCAAGTTGCTCCACTGTAAAGTTACTTTTTTCTCCTTTTCCATACTTTATGAAAATAGTCACTAAGCCGAACCTGCACTAAAGTGTTGAGAAGTTATATGCCACCTTCTTGAGGGGGTGTGTATCCATGTAAATTATTTTGAATTGTTCTGAATGAAAAATTTGTCTCTTTTCCTCCATCTATCTATTTATTCAATCATGTAATTATGGTAGTAGGTATTCATAAATATTTATTTATCTATTTAAATTATATTTATTGGGGCGCCTGGGTGGCTCAGCGGGTTAAGCCGCTGCCTTCGGCTCAGGTCATGATCTCGGAGTCCTGGGATCGAGTCCCGCATCGGGCTCTCTGCTCAGCAGGGAGCCTGCTTCCTCCTGTCTCTCTGCCTGCCTCTCTGCCTGCTTGTGATCTCTGTCTGTCAAATAAATAAATAAAATCTAAAAAAAAAAAAAATAAATAAATTATATTTATTAATTGTACTTAATTATATCTCATATATTTATGTAATTGTATTTACCTATTGTATTTAGTTAATTGTATTTAATGTATTTATATACCTTGATATTTTGCCTGTAATTGTATTGAATCCATAGATTATTTGGGAAAAATGGATGATATCCTGAATCTTTATATCCATGAGCATGGTATGTCTCTCTTCATTTATTTTTTTATCTTTTTATTGTCTTTGAATAAAGTCGTTTTTCTTTCCCTTCCAGAAAGATCTTGCACATCTTTTGTTGAATTAGTTACTGGATTTTAATTTATTTGCATTGCCATCTGTCTCAGTCAGAATTCATGTCAAAGATAGAAATCAGGAGTGTAAGTAAAAAAAGAAAATTTAATATAAAGATTTATTAACAAGTAATATAAAAATGGCAAAACAAACCCTAAACAATACAAACATAGTAAATGTAGGTAGCAGTCATTACCTTTAGGGTTTAGGGAAATTTTCAAAAGGAAGAATACATTTACAAGAGCTCTCCTCCCCAGGCTGAGATCAGTTCTCTTTGGAGAGTGTTTGTGACTCACTGAATGGTGGAAACTTCAAAAAGAAGCTAAAGACTGAGCTAGGTGAGCAGGCCGTTAGGGTGCCCGTGCCTGGCAAGGAGGAATCTATCTGTTGAGGTGCCCAACAAACCAGTGGGTGGGTGTTTTATGCTGCTTCTCCCACACATCTCTGACAAAAAGTCACTGTCTTGGGTACCAGCAAAACTTGTTGAAAGATGGGCATCAGTGAGTCTTTTTCATACCATGAACATCTAAACTATAGAGAAACAAGGAAGGTACTCTAACACCAGGAAGACTAGCTCTTCCTCTGGGATGCCTTATAGTAACCCACTAGTGTCCCCTATTGACAAATGCTAACATTGTGCCTGCAGTCCAGGGAGAAGTGTTTACAGGAGCCAGATCTACAGTAGCAAAGACAAGGAGGGGTAGATAGAGGAGGCATGCTATAAAACAGTTTTGTTTTTTTTTTTTTTTAGATTTTATGTATTTATTTGACAGACAGAGACCAGAAGTGGGCAGAGAGGCAGGCAGGGAGAAAGAGAGGGGGAAGCAGGCTCCTGCGAGCAGAGAGCCCGATGTGGGGCTCAATCCCAGGACTCTGGGATCATGACCTAAGCTGAAGGCAGTGGCTTAACCCACTGAGCCACCCAGGTGCCCTCATTCTTGCATTTTCTTAACTCTTTGTTTTTCCAACCATACAATCCCTTTGGCCTTTGGGATAAACGTACTTGCTTCTCACTGAAACCTAACTGAACTCCTATACTCTTAGATGGCAGCACTCAGCTGCTAATCCCTCACCCCCCATCGGGCTCCCCAGCGCCCTCCTCTTCTCCTGCACAGATATTGCACAAATCCTAGCACAGTCAAGGAAGGCTGTTAGAAATGGGGGCAAAAGATGGAACAAACAGTAATCAACTGTGGTTTTTGTCCTTGAGAATTTATGATTCTCCAGTGAGAGTTACACAAGTGTAAACGCCATGCAGTGAGTTGAAGGTGTAGAATGTATAACGCCCGGACATTTTGGATCAGTGGGGGCGTATCTGAGGTTTATCAACAGAGAAATGTCAAGATCATTTCTGTGTATTTGAAATTTTTACGGTGGTGTCAAGTGATACCAGTTTAGAGAGGCAGCCCGGTGTGATACTAAAGAAAAGGGACTTCTGTATGCTAAACTATTCACATGCTTGAGGGACACCTGGGTGGCTCGGTCAGTTAAACATCTGCCTTCAGCTCAGGTCATGATCCCAGGGTCCTAGGATCGAGTCCCTTATTGGGCTCACTGCTTGGCAGAAAGTCTGCTTTTCCCTCTCCCTCTGCCCCTTCCCACCTGCTCATGTTCTCTCTCACTCCCTCTCAAATAAATAAATAAACTCTTTAAAGAAAACACGCCACTTTTATGTTTGAAAGCCAGCTCTGCTGCGATGAGCTGGTGACTGGGGCAGTTACTCAGTTCTTTCTGCGTCAGGTCCCTCATCTGTAAAGTGGAGATTATGACACTGCCTTCTCAGAGGGCCACTTTCAGGATTAAATGGGCTAATAAATGTAAAGCATTTACAGAGCTGCTCAGATCAAACACTGTGGAACACTGGGTATGAAGGTAAGCGCTGTGCTTTATACAATATATAATAATTAACTCCGATTGTTCACCTACTTTATGGCATAAAAATACTTTAAGGAGTGCCGAGTTTGAGGAGATTCACATTCCTGAAAATGATAATCAAGTTGTCTTCATTCTGCTACACAGGACACACAGTCATAGAAGGGGGGATAAACTATACCTCCCCATTTACAAAGAACCATAAAATAGGGAGATTTGTGCAGCCAATCATTCCGAGGGGGAAAAAAATGAAACAAATGTAGACAATTATAAAAATGTGTCTGGAAGGAATTCACATTAGTTTGAAAAATATGGTGAGTAATTTAATTTGACATATTTTAATCAAATGTCCTGAATTGGAAGTCACAGCTCAATAAGCCTCGGAGGGAATCTCATCAGCTGCGAACACACAGAAATGTATTATAGTAGAGAAAAATTCATTTTTTTCTTTATTTTAAAGATTTTATTTATTTGACAGACAGAGATCACAAGTAGGCAGAGAGGCAGGCAGAGAGAGAGGGGGAAGCAGGCTCCCTGCTGAGCAGAGAATCCGATGCAGGGCTCGATCCCAGGACCCTGAGATCATGACCGGAGCCAAAGGCAGAGGCTTTAACCCCCTGAGCCACCCAGGCGCTCCATCATTTTTTTCTTTATTTTAAAAGCAAATATACTGAGGTTTTGAAATTTTTATTTGTGCCTGTATATTACTTGAGAATATTAAAATCACCCCTTCCTTATGTGAATGGAATCTGTTTCACTAGAAGAATCATGGCTTCACGTTAGGAAGGGTATTCTCAGATGGCTAGACCTTGAAAACATGAGCCACAGCTTCTTTTAGGAGGTTTTGAGATGGAGAGAAGACCTATTTCTGAGGGGCTAGGTGGACCTCTTGAGGTCACAGAGAGGAAGTCTTTGGAGGAAAGCAAATGTTCTTTGGCTCTTATGGGATGACTGAAGCCTTAACTCTATCACATAAATCAGCGGCTGGGTTGGTGGTGGGGGTGAAAACTGTTTGTGTCTTTGGTCTTACACTTAGAATTTGCTTTTCTCTTAGGACAACATCCAGTGACATATTTAACTAACTTGTTAAAGGATGGTGATAAAAGACACGTAGCCACCTGTTCATGGAGTTGAACTGAACATAAAGGAAAAGGCCATGGCCCTTGTCTGTAGTTAGTTGTTTTATTGACCCATTCTTGAAACCTTACGCTTCTTTTCCCTTTTCTCTTCCCCTCCGCTCCCCTCCCCTCCCCTCCC
>NW_019154108.1:21899464-21942755 GCF_002288905.1 Enhydra lutris kenyoni | reverse complement strand
CTTCTCTTCTCTTCTCTTCTCTTCTCTTCTCTTCTCTTCTCTTCTCTTCTCTTTCTTTCATGAAGCAAAAGACATCACAGGATACAAGTTCATGTATAAACTTTAAATCATCTTCCTCCTCTGTAATAAAATACAAGATATTCCTCTTGCACAGGACTTTATTGACTATTTGGAATGGAGACTTGATCACCAAGGGTCTTCTTATTCATATATGGTTCCTTAGTGTAAAGACTGGAATTTTAATGGCTTGTTTTGTGAGAATTCAGGATCCCTCCCCGATCTCTGGAGTCATCCAGCAGACTTTATTTAGCACACTGAGGAACATCTTGTACTTTATTACAGAAGGGGAAAATGATTTAAAGATTACACATGAACTTGTACCCTGTGATGTCTTTTGCCAAACAGTGAGATGCCTACCGGAGCCCACAGAACACGGTGTGATTGAGGAGTGCAAGGGAGGTGTCTGGGTCATGGAGGAGATTCATTCTTTTAATAGAATTCCCTGTTAAAATGCATAATCTGCACAAGGAATGAGTACAGTTATCGACTGGCCCTGTATTTGGGATCAGTGAGCAACAAAGTAATTATGCACATAGGACACCAGGAAGGGATGTCAGGGGTGGGGTCAGGTGCCGATTTGAAAGGAGGAGGGCATTAAAAGTGTAAGCGGAATGTCATAATTTAGTCAAGACTGGTTTTCTCTGTGTATTCTTTTTTACTTCTTGCCTGCCTCCTTTTCACCTTCTCCATGTGGATGGCAACCCACTGATAATTTGTATTTATCACACGTTTTGACCCACCAGAGACTTTCAGTGTGAATCAGGGTTGGGCTACTGCTGTTCATTCATCTGGTGCCCACATCCTCCTATGGCTGGGATTAAGCAATCTATGCCAAAGACGCCAAGCAAGTGACCTGCCTTCTAGGGATTAATCGGCTTCTCTGATTTCTTCTTCTTCTTTTCTTTACATTTATTTATTTTAGAGAGAGAAAGAGAGAGAGAGTGTGCAGAGGAACAGAGGCAGAAGGAGAGAGAAACTTCAGCAGACTGCACGTTGAGCACAGAGCATGAGGTGGGGCTTGATCCCACAGACCCCAAGATTATGACCTCAGCCAAAATCAAGAGTCAGATGCTTAACTGATTGTACCACTCAGGGGTGCCCTTCTGGTTTCTTCTTAAGCCATATGAGCTCCCTGACCCAGAAACCTGGGAGATAGATTACCATGGCACACCGATGCTCAATAATGATGATGATGGGGATGCCTGGGTGACTTAATCAAGGGTCTGCCTTTGGCCCGTATCATGATCCCAGGGTCCACATCACGATCCCAGGGTCCTGGGATGGAATCCCGCATAGGGTTCCCTGCTCAGCAGGGAGCCTTCTCCTCCCTCTGCCTGCCGCTCCCCCTGCTGGTGCTCTCCCTCCCTCTCTCTCTGTCTGATAAACAAATACATAAATAAAGTCATCAAAAATGATGATGATGATGATGATGATAATTAACTGATTGCTAATGAGGACTTTGTGTCAGGTGTTCTAGAAAGTGATTTAGATGTACTAATATTTAAATCTCACTGTCAGACTTATGACCTTAGGAACTATGATTATTTCCATTTTATAGATCAGGGAATTGAGACCCATGGAACGCAAGTAACTTGCCCAGCACCCCACAGGATGCAAGTTGGGCTGTGTGGTGTTGGAAATCATGCTTTTAATTCATTCCCTAGAAAGAGTATGACTTTCACTTACAGGTACTCAGCTCAAGTAACTAAACAATTTCAATATCACAAGCAGAGTGTTTTGGGCAACTGAGGTGAGAATAGCCCGTTTCTGCCTTTTCATCTGTTTGCCCTTCTTGGGAAATCCTCAAGGTCATTTCAGGTCATCAGTGTCCCTAAACGAGGGCCTGGTTTTCTGTCGGCAATAACCACCCTACGTTCTTCAGCTCTTGTCTGCGCCCTTGGTCAGAGTAGTCATTTCCCAGAGGCTCCGTCCATGAGTTGCCCGTGTATCTGCTCATTAGGAACGGCCCAGCCAACCCTAAAGAGAGAGTGTGTCAGAGGTCAGAGATGTGAGACCTCCCCAGTGAGTCACATCCCCCTCCCTCTGAGCTCCTCTTGTCCTACATCTGCCTGCTCATCATCTACCCTGTTTCTCCACCAAGAGTGACTCAGCTCTGTTGTCCTTTCAGTTGACCGAAAAATGGGTGGCTGTCTTGTCCCAGTAGAACAGTCTGGCTGAATCGTCTTTAGTTCAAGTCCATAAAGTGCTGAGGTACTTCATACAAACCAATAACACACGTATACAGCAAACATGGCCTTCCTTATAACGGTCATAGATTATCCATGTACAACACACTTTCAGCCCATGCCCATCCGTGTACAGGTTTCTATTTCTCTAAGTATAGCAGCAGTGCTGGCCACCAGAGAGGTCTCCACCACTGGAATAGGGCAGGACAGAACTCACCTTGGAATAGTTGAGGATAGCCCTCTTCATTCTGAGGAGAGGGCAGAATTAATCCTGTTATACTATGAGTGCACTTAAAAGTTGATAATTCAGCTCTGAAAGTAGCAAACATCAGATCTAATGCTGGGCAGTCCTCCTGGAGTGAAGTGTTCGGGGAGATGGCTGTGGAGGTGAATTGTCTAACTAATCGATAGGCACTATATCAATGGTCAGATCCAGTAGAGAAAGAGAGTCTGTGAAACTAGAGATTATCTTTTTTTTTTTTTAAGGTTTACTTATTTATTTTTAGAGAGAGAGAGAGCAATTGTGGGGTAGGTGGTGCCCAGGGGCAGAGGGAGAGGGAAAGAGAGAAAGTCTTAAGCAGACTCTGTGCCCAGCATGGAGCCCAATGTGGGGCTCAATCTCATGACCCTGAGACCATGACCTGAGTGGAAACCAAGAGCCAGATGCTTAACTGACTGTCCCACCCAGGTACCTCATTAGAGAGACTATCTTTTTCCAAAGCATTGTTGGTACCCATTGGAGCCACTGTAGCAGAGGATTTTGTCTTTATCCCTAAGATCTAGATCAAACATGTGGATGGCCTTCTGGGCATGTAGAGTGCTTTTCTTCCCAGCTCTTCCATCCTGAGACTCATTCTGGATTACCTTGTGTTCTACCAAGGTAGCTTCACTACTGTTATGTAGTATGGTTCTACCACAGCCCTAATTTCCACATTGTCACACCAGTAGAGAAAGTGAGAATTGAAAGAACTTTCATCAATGGGACCCTGGCCGACTTGGCTGGGTGTTCCCCCACTGAACGTAGCACAGGGGTGTGAGTACCCTACCATAAACAGATGGGCTTGTGCAGAGAACTATTCTGCTCTGCTGGCTGAAGCTCTTATCTGGACTGGGGCTTGTGTGTAACTTTCTAAACTTTAGGACGTGATTGACCAAGGCTAATTTCTAATCAGAAGCAGAGACTCTGCCATAATTGTACCATTCAAGAGAGGTCTGGGATGGACTGGTCTCTCTCTTCCAGAGTCTTTGAAGCATAAGGAGACTCTCTGAAGGTAGGAGCCTAGAGGATGACAATCTTGACTTCTAGATAACCTATTCTTGTCTCAGGCCCTAGCATTTGCATTTTGGGAATATATAAGGAGAAGCTAGTGTGAACAGACACCCAGATATCATGTGTTTTCAGCCACACATGTGTATGTGGCTGTGTATGTGTTTGAGCATGGGGCTGGGGAGGGAAGGAGAAAGTGTACCTTGACTATTGAAATATATCACTGGGAAAATAAATACTAGACTGAAGTTTAAAAGTGTATATATGATTCTTTTCTATAAATACAGAATAGCTATCGGTCCTCCAGATAAATTCAAACTACTAATTAAACTATAACTCATAAATCATCTTGTATAGACACAACATTAGTATCACGATTTTGTAAAAAAACAAAAGGTGGAGAAAAATTTCAGATGTACCAAGCAGTTATAAGGATTTTATATGTCTCTGTCATGCCTTTCTTCCAAATTCCTAAGTACAGAACACCACCGACCATCCTGATGTGTTGGTCCCTGTCAAAGTGACACTTAAGCTGTCTTATGAAATAAATCCCCAAATTTCAGCAGCTTTTCCTAGTGAAAGCTTGTATCCAGCTTACCTAACATTCTAATGCAGATGCTCCTGACTGTAACAGTGACCTACTGTCCTGGTTTGCCAAGAATGGAGAAGGATCTGGAAATGTGAGATTTTCAGCCTTAAAACTGGGCAAGTTCTGGGCAAACAGGAACAAGTTGGTCACCCTACTGGTAACCAGATCTTCCTGAAAGAGGTGGTCAGGGTTCCTGGGCTTCTTCCATATTATGGCTTCCAAATCTTTATTGCTTGACTTCCAAGATTGCCCTGAAAGCTATCTGCATTCCCATCCAGCCAGAAAAGGGAAAGAACATGAAAGATGCCATGGGAGGTTTTGTGAGCCATTTTCAGAAGTGCCATACCTATCGTCTGCTCTCATCCCATTGGCAAGACTCAGTCATGCGGCAATACTTAACTGCTAGGGCAACTAGGAGATGGCGTCTACCTGTGTTTCCAGAAAGATCTTATTTAGCAATCAACTGGCAGTCTCTGGCACGTCAGCATGCATAGGTTGTGATGAATATGTGAGTATTCATATAGATCCCAGCCGGTAATGTGATAGTATTTCCTCCAAAGATTTTTTTCTCTCACCATTTCTTTAAATATTTGTTTGGATGACCTTAAACATTTTCTTTATTTTCATTTAACCTTTTACTTTTCTGTTTCTTCTTTTTTTTAACATTTAAAAAAAGATTTTGTTTATTTATTTGACAGAGAGAGAGATCACAGGCAGAGAAGCAGGCAGAGAGGGAAGCAGGCCTGCTAAGCAGAAAGCCCAACGTGGGGTTTGATCCCAGGACCCTGGGATCATGACCTGAGCCGAAGGCAGGGGCTTTAACCCACTGAGCCACACAGGCACCCCTATTTTTCTGTTTCTTCTATTGACTCTGCCCCATCAGAAAAAAAAATTTTTTTTAAATTAGGGAGCACTGAGTCTGTATTAGGCAGAAGTAGAGCTCTGACCCAGTGCTGGTGGAGAAGAAATTCAGCATAATGTTACTTTCCATTTGTCGAGGGTACCCCATCAGGAAGGTCAAGGATCCTGTTCTGGGGGCATGTGTGGCAGTTTCCAGCCCTGGGGTAGACTCTAGTTCTTTAACCCAGACCAGAGAAGGAAGACGGAATGCTCTTGGAAGGGTGGCTCTCAGAAAAATATCAGAATAGAATACGGCAAATGATGGAGCTTTTGAAAGACTTGAGGATTACTCTCAGGAACATATTACAAGAAAAATAAGACAATGAACAGCTCAAAAAAAAAAGGCTGTATAAAAAATAAATGTGATCATAGGATGCTTCTTGGTTCTTAGATGGGCCACACATCTATAACTTTGCTAATATAAACACTGATGATGTAATTACATTAGAATAAGTGGCAAGAGGAGGTTGTGCTTAATGTAAAAAGGGTCATATCCTCATCTTATCATAACTGACATTATATAGATCATATTGAAAATTGATGAATCAGGATAAATCTGGATAGGCATATCACTTAGCTATATGAATTAGTTACTGTACAATTTAATGAAGAGTTCAAATGGGAGACATACCATGGGTCGGGAAGGTAGGACTGGGGAGAACTGTTTCTCATCATAATCGTCTTGACATTTAAAAAAAATAACTCTATATGTATATGGCACTGATGAGATGAGGACCCTGGGATCATGACCTGAGCTGAAGTCAGACGCTTAACCAGCTGAGCTACCCAGACGCCCGACATAAAGATTCATTTTTTATAAAAAACAGTGCAATGTCACGTGGGTCTCATCCTACTGGTAGAGATGGCCTCAGCTAGGAATGCCTGAGGCATTCCCTGGGGCCAATGTTGCTGCTGGACTGGCCATTGTACTTTGCAGGTCACATCTCAGCAAAACCTTCAGGGAAGTTTGAAGAAAGATATATTACTTACCAGGTCTGGAGGGGAAGGGAAGTGAGGGAGCTTTGACTTGAGGCTCGTTTATATGAATTGAGGGCGGCATGCTTAGGGTCTCAGGAGTTCATTCTTTTTGGGGAACTTTAAAGCATAAGGGCAGGAATTAGGATTTGGGAAGGGAAAAGCAGGGTTCTTCAAGTGGTAACCCTTTCCAAAAGGAAAACTTAAGGGGTACGGGACAGCCTGGCTCTTTATTCCTTTGTTTTTCTAGCAGCTGTATCAAACAGCTGGTAACCCGCTTATTCCAGATGGACGTCTTTGAAATGAGGGTGGTTCAGCGATCAAAAGCTGAACCTCAGGCACTTACATTACAATCAAAAACTTAAACATCGGGCATTTACACTCTAATCCAAAAGCTTATTGTGAGGTACTTACACAATATATGCATCCTTGTGGATTCTTGTAAATATCATGCCAGAGGACAAAGGATATTACCGAGGTGCCGCGATATTATGATATTAGATGTTGTTGTTCTTCTTTGACCACAGGAATGAAATGAAACAAAGAGTAGAGATCATCAAGAACATTTCTGGATGTTTGTTACACAGAGTAAGTAGATCAGGTTGCTTAGTACTGGGGGCATAGATGAGATTGTATTTATTACAAATCAGTACATGGAACGTGAAATCTATAGATTCTGAGCTCAACCAAGGTGTTTTCTTTTTTCTGCATTCCTAAGTACTGAGTTGGTAGAGACAAAGGATAGGAAAGTGCGACAGACATATAATTAGATTATTAGATAAAAAGTAGAAAATAGAATTAATGCAGACAAAACTCAAGATAATGCAGTGAGAGAAAAATGAAAAGATGTCTATTTTAGGTTAGTGAAAGGAAGTTACTCAAATATATTTTAAAGGACAACGGCAAGTCTCTTTAGAACTTAGGTTCTTTCAGGTTTTAAGGAGAAGACGTGGTGAGATTAATCTGGGTGATGGCGGATGATATCAGTGTGGCAGGAGAATTCACTGAAACTTTTTTGTCTGTTAGTTTTTCCTGATGGTGTTCTCCCTGTCTCTCCTAAGAAAGTAGACCTTGCCATTTTAGGATAAAATGTAGCAGTTGCTACACTTCAGGAGGTCAATTCCTCTTTCCCTTCCTAGTGTTGCTTCATAAAGCCTGGATTTGGGATTCCAGGGTCCTTCTACTCCTTGACTGTGCTATCTTCAATACGTAGCTTCTAAGGTAGCCTAGCCATCCATCCACATCCAGCCAGTATGAGAGCAAAGAACATGGAGGGGGGGTCATGTGGAGATGAGTTTCATCAATGAATCCTGAAGGTGATCTATATGACTTCCACTAGGCTGTGACTTGGTCATATGGCTATTTTAACAGGTTCAGGAGGAAAAGAATCTATTTGTGTTCTGAGGACAAAAAAGAGAATGGCTAGCCAATCTTTGCCATACCTAAGGAGGCTGGACCCCAGGAGCCAGGGTTTCAACCTCGATAAAAATCCTGGTGCATAAATATGGAATTGGAGCAGAGAAATCACCTCCCTTTGGGAGACCATGCTCTCATGGACGATTATTTACTAGCAGTGAGTTGTGTGGACTAATAACCAGAGGTTATTAGTGCTAATAATGCTAATTTTTATTAATTAGCTCTGTCCCTTATGTAAGACCCCTGTGACCTTCGTGAAGGTAACACCCATCAATAATGAGTTGTTTGACCTTTCCTCCATTCAGGGAAAAGGAAAATTAAATCTGATTCAAAGGATGTTTTAGCTATGGCTTCATAGCAGACAACCACGAAATGTCAATGGCTTATCAGAATTAGCTTTTTCTACTACATGTTGATGGGTGGGCTGAAAAGTATTTGATTTAGGCTGGGCTCGGCCGTGTGCTGTGGGTTGTACATGGGTTTGCTCCATGTGTCTCTCATTCTGCTTGGACCGGCAGCGTGTTCTCCTCATGGAAAAAGGCAGAAATCCAAAAGGAGTGAGCAGAAACATAGGATTCTGTTTAAGTCCTAAATTCAGAACTGGCCCATCATCACTTCTCTCATATTTCCCTCATATTTCATTGGTCACAGCAAGTCACAGGACCAATCTCCACATCCACGGAGTAAGGAAGTATTCTCCGTCCATGGAGATGGGGAAAGGAAAGAGTCACTATCTACTTATTAATAATTTAACCTAAGACAGAAATGAAGTAAAGTTTGTATATTATCTGGAGTTAGGATTCTATCTACTACTTAAGGGAAAATCAAGTAAGAAAAACTGGGAACCACCCCAGAAATAGCACAAACTTTTGGTGTAGAGATGATGAACTTGGGTGTAGACCTATTTGAGGTATCTAGAAGACATTCAAGGGGAGACAGCCCCAGTAACAAGAACATAATAACAAGAACATAAGCGAACGCATTATTCCCATGTGTTACAAAACTACAGCCATACTTGGCATATTTCAATTCTAGTTGCCTTCTCCCATATGCACCTCACACAAAAAAATGTGTTTTTCTGAGGAGTTCTAGAGACAGGCCATGACTAAAAGATCAGGTGTTAGGCACCTGGAATTTTCCATGTGAACATAATAGGGACTTCATTATTAGAATATGGAAAAACAGATAGCCCAAACCTAGAGTATTTTAATGAAACTAGATGAGGCAAAATTTGACCTTCTAATCAAAATCCCGTATGATAGTTTTAGGGGGAGTGAGGTCTCAAAAATTGCAAAAAGTAGGCTCAAGATGAAAAACTAAAGTATTCTTGCCCTCAGAGATAGTCAATTTATAGACCTAGGGTTACGAGGATAAAATATGGTATGTTAAGTGAATTTCAGATATTTAAAAAAATGAATGTTTTTAGTATGTCCCAAATATCACATGGGACACACTTACACTAAAAAAATTCATGTGGTTCATCTGAAACTTAAATTTAACTGTGTGTTCTGTATTTTTATTTGCTTAATTTGAAGCCCTATAATAAGCTTTCATTTTATGATGAAAATACAAAATCTAGTAGCTGTATTAGTTTCCTATTGGTGTTTTAACAAATTACCACAAATGAATTCCTTAAAACAATACAAATTTATTATCTTACAGTTCTGGAGGTCAGACTTCTGAAATGGGTTTCACTGGGCTAAAATCAAGTTGTCCTCAGGCCTACATTGGGTCTGGAGGCTATGGGAGAATTCATCCCCTTGTCTTTTCAAGCTTCTGGAAGCTTCCTACCTTCATTGGCTTTCAACCTCTTCCTCCACTTTCAAAATCATCCATGTCACGTTTTCCCGTCTCTATTTCTGACTCTTCTGCCTCCCTCTTATTAAAACTGTGTTTACAGTGAACCACCTGGATAATCCAGGATCATCTCCCCATTTTGTGATCCTTAAATTAATTGCATCTGCAAAGTTCCTTTTGCCATATAAGGCAATATTTTCACAGATTCCAGGGATTAGGGCATGGGCATCTTTTTTTTTTTATAATTTTTTTAAACTTTTTTATGAACATATAATGTATTATTAGCCCCAGGGGTACAGGTCTGTGAATCGCCAGGTTTACACAGTTCACAGCACTCACCAATGTCCATAATCCCACCACCCTCTCCCTACTCCCCTCTCCCCGGCAACCCTCAGTTTGTTTTGTGAGATTAAGAGTCTCTTATGGTTTGTCTCCCTCCCTTCCTACCCCCAAAACCCCCCACGTTGCATCTCCACTTTCTCATATCAGGGAGATCATATGATAGTTGTCTTTCTCCAATTGACTTACTTCACTAACTAATCATAACACCCTCTAGTTCCATCCACATGGTTGCAAATGGCAAGATTTCATTTCTTTTGACAGCTACATAGTATTCCATTGTATATATATACCACACCTCCTTTATCCATTCATCTGTTGATGGACGTCTAGGTTCTTCCCATAGTTTGGCTATTGTGGACATTGCTGTTATAAACATTCAGGTGCACGTGCCCCTTAGGATCACTACGTTTGTATCTTTAGGGTAAATACCCAGTAGTGCAATTGCTGGGTCATAAGGTAGCTCTATTTTCAACTTTTTGAGGAACCTCCATGCTGTTTTCCAAAGTGGTTGCACCAGCTTGCGTTCCCACCAAAAGTGTAGGAGGGTTCCCCTTTCTCCGCATCCTCGCCAGCATCTGTCATTTCCTGACTTGTTAATTTTAGCCATTCTGACTGGTGTGAGGTGGTATCTCATTGTGGTTTTGATTTGTATTTCCCTGATGCTGAGTGATGTGGAGCACTTTTTCATGTGTCTGTTGGCCACCTGGATGTCTTCTTTGCAGAAATGTCTGTTCATGTCCTCTGCCCATTTCTTGATTGGATTATTTGTTCTTTGGGTGTTGAGTTTGCTAAGCTCTTTATAGATTTTAGATACTAAACCTTTATCTGATATGTCATTGGCAAATATCTTCTCCCATTCTGTCAGTTGTCTTTTGGTTTTGTTAACTGTTTCCTTTGCTGTGCAAAAGCTTTTGGTTTTGATGAAGTCCCAAAAGTTCATTTTTGCCCTTGTTTCCCTTGCCTTTTGTGATGTTCTTAGGAAAGTTGCTGTGGCTGAGGTCAAAGAGGTTGCTGCCTGTGTTCTCCTCAAGGATTTTGATGGATTCCTTTCTCACATTGAGGTCCTTCATCCATTTTGAGTCTATTTTCATGTGTGGTGTAAGGAAATGGTCCAATTTCATTTTTCTGCATGTGGTTGTCCAATTTTCCCAACACCATTTGTTGAAGAGGCTATCTTTTTTCCATTGGACATTCTTTCTTTTTTTGTCGAAGATTAGTTGACCATAGAGTTGAGGGTCTATTTCTGGGCTCTCTATTCTGTTCCATTGATCTATGTGTCTGTTTTAGTGCCAGTGCCATACTATCTTGATGATGACAGCTTTGTAATAGAGCTTGAAGTCTGGAACTGTGATGCCACCAACTTTGGCTTTCTTTTTCAATATTCCTTTGGCTATTTGAGGTCTTTTCTGGTTCCATATAAATTTTAGGATTATTTGTTCCATTTCTTTGAGAAAAAAATGGATGGGATTTTGATAGGGATTGCATTAAATGTGTAGATTGCTTTAGGTAACATAGACATTTTCACAATATTTGTTCTTCCAATCCAGGAGCATGGAACATTTTTCCATTTCTTTGTGTCTTCCTCAATTTCTTTCATGAGTACTTTATAGTTTTCTGAGTATAGATTCTTTGCCTCTTTGGTTAGGTTTATTCCTAGGTATCTTATGGTTTTGGGTGCAATTGTAAGTGGGATTGACTCCTTAATTTCTCTTTCTTCTGTCCTGTTTTTGGTGTAAAGAAATGCAACTGATTTCTGTGCATTGATTTTATATCTTGACTACTGAATTCCTGTATAAGTTCTAGCAGATTTGGAGTGGAGTCTTATGGGTTTTCCACATAGGGCATTGGCATCTTTAGGGCCATTATTCTGCCTAAAACAGCAGCTTTCCAAAAATATTAGACTTATGGATGTCAAGTGTACAAGAGGCTAACTTTTTGTATCCTGTGTGACATGCCATCTCCAGTTTTTTGAGATTTTTCATCAGTTTTGTCTGCCAGCCCCAGGATAGGAGCCTATAAAGTACCTGGTCTACTAGTAGGGCAGTAAATCCTCCCGGGCTGATCGTGAGCAAATCTAACTCTCTTAGGGCAGAGGATTGTCCCGAGTTATAATGGAGGGGATGACATGAGGGATGGGGTCGATGGAGAGCTCATTATTTTCAAGATGCCCTCAAGCTCCCTTTGAATGTTGCCAAAGCTATGACATTAGAAGGCAGAGGGATGTGACTGGAAGAAATTTTGATGAATAATTCTCTTGGTTTTGCTTAACCTTTTCCTTAAAGAAGCATCAAAGAAGAATGTGGGCAATGTAACTAAAATGCCCCCATGTGGGCTGCTGTAACAAAGTACCACAGACTAGAGGGCTTATAAACAACAGACATTTAGTTCTCACGGTTCGGGAGGCTGGAAGTCCAAGGTCAGGGTGCCACCTCGACCGAGTAAGGGTCCTCTTCTGGGTCTCAGACTTCTCACTGTGTCTTCACATGGTGGGAGGGTCTAGGGCTCTGTGGGGAGGGGCTAGGGCTCTGTGGGCAGTAATCCCATTCATGAAGGTTCCAACCTTACAAGCTATTCACCTCCCATGGGCCCCATCTCCTAACACCATCACATTGGGGACCAAGATTTCAACAGAAGAATTTGGGTGGGGGGGGGCGGGCCACCGACATCCAAACCGTCAAAGCTGGGGCAGAAAGAGCCCAAAGCAACTGAGGAATCTGATCACTTCGACCAACTGGACAGTTTCTGCAGCTGGCTGAAAATACGTCCGAGATCATCTGGTGTCAGATAGACAGAAAAAGAAAAAAAAAATAGTTATTCATTCTTGCTTTGTCGTTGGCTATGACCACACACTGGTTCTGTTAAATGATAGGTATTATGATAGATTGATTTCACCTATATCATTTTCTTTAATCCTCCTAACTCACTTTCAAGGTAGATAGTGCATTCACCAGCTAAGCAGATGCTGAGGAGCAGAGAGATTAGTCTGCTTGTCCAGGGTGCAAACAAGCTTAATATCAGAGTCAGATTTAGCTGCTGGTATGTTCTTACCCCAGGCCACTTTTATGCATTGTGTCATGTTTCTGGGATGTTACACATTCTTTTAAAAGCTGTTAAAAGGAGTGCCTGGGTGGCTCAGTGGGTTAAAGCCTCTGCCTTCAGCTCAGGTCATGATCCCAGGGTCCTGGGATCGAGCCCCACATTGGGCTCTCTGCTCAGCAGGGAGCCTGCTTCCTTTCCTCTCTCTCTGTGCCTGACTCTCTGCCTACTTGTGATCTCTGCCTGTCAAATAAATAAATAAATAAATCTTTAAAAAAAATAAATAAAAGCTGTTAAAAGGAGCAAAGAAGGGGACGCCTGCTTTACTCTGTTGGTTAAGCATCTGCCTCTTTCTCAAGTCATGATCTTGGGGTCCTGGATTGAGCCCTGCATTGGGCTCCCTGCTCAGTGGGGAGTCTGTTTGTCCTTTTCCCTCTGCCCTCCCACCACCCCCACCCACTCATGCTCTCTTTCTCTGTCAAATTAAAAAAAAATAAAAAGGAGCAAAGAAACACCAATTAGGGTGTTGTAATTGGGAGAGATTCCCCTTGATCATTTACAAATTTCCTTCAGTCACATGAAAACAGCCACATAGCATTTACTTAATTAACAAGGATAATTGTGTCCCTTTCTAGAAGAGGAAGCACCTTGTTTTCTATTTTCTCTGCAGCCCATCCTCTCCTTTTCCCATGTAGCTTAATATCTGTTTCACGAGAAAATTATACCGAGGTAATACATTGTAAATGTTAAGGCATATTTTAGTTTTCTCTGGAAGAGACAGGAATTTCTGGCTCTTCATCATGTTTCTCTTTTGTTCTTTGTACAGTGAAGCTCCAGGGGAGCTTTCTCTCTTTTTCCACCAGGATTTCACTGTCCTGAGGCGCTCAGGGTTTGGAAATCCCGAACGCCAGTGAGCCATGAAAGGCGTTGGCCCATGGTCAGACCCAACCCAATGACATCAACTGAGACAATCTTGCTCTGCTGCAAATATGTTTTTCTGAACACACCCAAATCCCGAAGATTTTCATCTCCTCTGAGCTCCCTAACATCTGCTTTGTCAAAAAAAAAAAAAAAGAAAAAGAAAAAGAAAACAAACAAACAAACAAACAAAAAACCAAGCTGTTACAGAGAAATGAACCCAGTCTAGATTCCCAGAGATGACTCTTGGGGACAATGTTCCTCCTTCTAACAGAATATCAAGCGGTGATAGGTCCTGAGATCATTCTTGGACGCTCTATTTGTTGAAGATTTTCAAAGTCATTGGTTTCTGTAGAAGAATCCAGAGAAGGAGAACCAGGTACTGTGCTCTCCTAGTTTGGCACATGAAGGCTCCCTTAAACGCAAATGACCCAGAAATAACACGGACTGTTTTGAGACAAACTCAGTGGGGTGCCTGGGTGGCTCAGTGGGCTCTGGTCCTGATCTCGGGGTCCTGGGTTGGAGCCCCATGCTGGGCTCTGTGATTAGCGAGGAGACTGCTTCTCCCTCTCCCTGTCTATCCTCCTCCCCTGCTCGTGCCTACTCTTGTTCTCTCTCTCAAATAAATAAAATATTAAAAAAAAAAGAAAAAAAAGAAGAAAGAAACAAACAAACTCAGTGATTTCTTTCCTATTTTTGACTTTCAGTTTTCTTTTCTAAGTAGCTGCATCTCCTCCGAGCAGCGAGGGGCAGCAGGTTGAACCCCAGCACCCTATCAACACAGAAACAGCACCAGGTGGCATCAGGCACGCCTGGGGTTCGGTCCCAGCGCTGTCTCTCACTAGAAGTGTCACCCCAGCCAGATGACTGGATGTCACAAATCTCCCAATCTCTCAATTGTGACTTCATAATACTCTTCTTGGGATGCCAACATGAGGATATAATAAAATATATGCTTCGTGCCGGGTATGCAAAATATATAGCAGTAGCTACTCTTGTCTGTTTTCCTTTCTTCTTGTCAGCACCTTGAACATAGTTGACCTTTTAATCAATTTTGGTGGCAAGGAAAGAAAGAACGGAAGAAGGAAGACAATGCCTAGAGTCACCAAAAGCTTCTTTCTCTTCCTTGAAGTACCTTCTCCCTCCTAAGTAGTCACTGAACTATTCACATTCTCCGACTTGCTTTGTTTATGCTCACCCTGTTCGCCGTCCACCAAAATTTTTACCTCTTGAGCATGAAGAATTCAAACGTTCCTTGATCTCCGATGCCCCAACCCCTCAGCTAGGTATTGCAGAGAATATAAAAATAGATAAGATGACGTCCCTCTCTTCAAATCGCTTACTGCTAACTGCTCAAGAAAAGATACAAGACGCAGAACTATAATATGAGGGGAGGGGAAAAACTATGCAATGTAAGAATCTGCTCAGGTACGATGGGAGAAAGAGAGGGAAGGGCTTCATACGGGCCGCAGTGTTTGTGCTGATCTTAAGTGGCACTTAAAAAAATTTTTATTTACTAATTTGAGAGACAGAGAGGGCACAGAGAGGCAGAGAGAGAGGGAGAAGCAGGCTCCCCACTGAGCTGGAAGCCCAATGTGGGGCTCGATCCCAGGACCCTGGGATCATGACCTGAGCTGAAGGCAGATGCTTAACAGGCTGAGCCGCCCAGGTGCCCCTTGAGTGCGCTTGAACTTGCAGCCTAATGGTATCCAGGAAAGGAATCTGCAAAAGCAAACGCATGCTGAATGAAGAGGCTAAAACACTTAATCACCGTGCCACATCCACGGCTGCATCCTCGCGCTTACTGTGCGTCCGACAGAGCTCTATTCTACGTGCATTACATGGACAATTTCATTTCATTATGAAAATGAACTGTGGTGATAAATGTTTGTAGCCTCAAAATATCTTTGTTGCCATCTTGGTTGAAATTAATATGCACCCGGGGGGCACAGGCTCCAACAGAAGGAAGCTGGAGCCCATGTGTTAGAACATTGGAGCTGTTAACCCAGGGCTTTGAGGATACAGAGCACTAAATAATCTTACCTTCTTTCACTTTCATATAACAAACAGAAAAAAGGAGACAAGAATATTGATCACTCAGGTAGTTTAAATAGATAAGAGGCCTGAAGAGACCGAAAAAATTTCTTTTCAGATCTATACTAATCCTGGGTCTCGTCATTATAAAATTAGGTCACTTATTTAGAAGAACCTTCTGGTAGGAATCATCTGCTCTAACTGTAATAATCCTGACCTTTGAGTCTGTGATACTCATTTAAATTAAGAAATTATATTCATTATTGGAGAATACTGAATTTACTTATGAATTTTGTAATAACAACTGATTTTCTTACATTTAACCTGTATAAAAGCTGTCATATTCTCTTGGACTTAGGAAAATTTTTTTTTTCTTGCAAAATTATACAAGTGAAAACTCAACAGTGATTATAGTAGAATTACCTTTAACAGGCCAGGTGGCTGTCTGGGCCTTTCACCTGCACGTAATTTCAGTAGTACATTACCCCCACGTTAAGGATGAGGGGACTGAGATTGAAGACTTAGTCCTGCCTAGGCTCTAAGGGTTTCAGAGCGGGGACTTCTGTTTTAAAGTTCAAGGAATATGCTTGGTAGAAGTCCAACTAACTCCAGCTTTGCTTTAAAACCCTCTTCTACCATTGCTGGCACCAAGTCTGGCCTTGTCATCTGCTGTTCCCTGCCGGACTGAGCCCGCAGGGGTCATCAGGCAGACCCATTCCTGGGGGATACAGGGCTCCTCTGACAGCCAGCTTCTGCTTGAGAATGCCTGGTGGCTTGAGGAATTTTCCCTTCCCTTCCCTGTCACCCCCTTCTATCCCTCCCTCCATCACTAAGGGTCAGGTTGGCATCATGGTCTAATGCCTCTTCTGGTCTTCCCTACTTTCTCTTACAATCTGTCCTTATTTAGTTCTGTGGTGGCATCTCTGCTCTGGGTACCTGGGCTGACACCTTGAGTGACTTCCCCATAGCCACGCGGTGATAAAGTGGCAAATCCGGGACTCATGCTCAGGTTGGTACCAGAATGGGGGAGTGAGTGGTGGGGGGGAGTGAGCAGAGGGAGTTGGCGGGGGAGTGAGCAGTGGGATACAAAGCCAGAGGAGTGGTTACTAATAACACAAATTCTATAGAAATCTTCTCGGTGGAGAAACTGATCAGATTGCAGTCAGAAATTCTTAAAGGACCTTGTCTTAGAGACAGGATAGAGACACACTATTTTGGATATTCTGTCATTATGATTCCCCTTTTGGAGGGTAAATGCCAATGCGGTAGCTCTTAAGTTTTCCCACACCCTTTAGCGAACACTTCAGCTGAGGAGTGTGTGCAATCGAACCTCTGCTATAACTGGTCAGAGAACGCACTTGCAGGAGTTGGAAGTTTGGATACCCAGAGGGTAAGGATCAGGCCTGCTATGGGCGGGAAGAACTTTTCAAAAAGGTGGGGAGATACTCTTCCCTTCACCTTCATGCCTCAAGTGAGCAGATGAGCCTTTGCAATCACAGGGAACTGAGTCCTACTGAAACTAAGGGTTTAGAAGCAGGGACTTCTGTTATTAAGCGTTGGGCTCCTTAAAATAGGCTCAGAGTCTGAAAATGGAGACCAGGAACCCACGTTAGAGTTCAATGACGATGCATGCTGGTCACCCAGGGAATTACAAGGCTGATACCAGTCCGCTTTGGGCAAGAATGTGAGGTTGGCGCTTCAGCGAGCTCTTTCAGAGGCTGTGTGACCCTAAAAAATCCTTCCTGAATCTCAAGCTTCTTCCCCAACATAAAGCAGGTTATTGTGAGGATTAAAATAAATAAGGCAGAGGGGTGCCTGGGTGGCTCTGTCGGTTAAGGGTCTGGCTCTTAATTTCAGCTCAGATCATGATCTCAGAGTCCTGAGATGGAGGCCGGTACTGGACTTCTCTCTCTCTCTCTGCCCACCCCTCAACACACACCTGCCCTATCCCCCCTCCAATGCTCAAGTGCACGTGCTCTCTCTCTCAAAATAAATGAACAGACACATAAATAAATAAGGCAGAAATTTAAAAAATAAATAAAATAGAGAGAAAAGAAATGTTTTTATTCTACTGACCCCTCTTTCCCTGTTTCCCTCTCTCTGTCTCTTCTGCTCCAGCCCACGCTGGTCTTCCTGCTCAGCCTCAAATTGTTTAGCCCATTGGTGCCACAGGGCCTTTACATGTGCCTGTTACTTTGCACAGAATATTCTTCTCTGTATTTGCATGGCTTCCTCTTCCCCACCATGCAGTTCTCTTTTAAAATTTCTCCTTGGAGTGGTTGGTTTGGACTTTACTATCTAAAATGGGGCTCATTCACTCACCACTGTGTCTTTCTTTAACCTGATTTCATTTTCTTCATAACTGTTATCGTGAAAAGAAATTTTACCTAATTTATGTATTTATGGGTTTACT
Organism: Enhydra lutris kenyoni; assembly: GCF_002288905.1. Taxonomy (NCBI): domain Eukaryota; kingdom Metazoa; phylum Chordata; class Mammalia; order Carnivora; family Mustelidae; genus Enhydra; species Enhydra lutris. The sequence goes on along the minus strand of NW_019154108.1, from coordinate 21,924,822 downwards.
TGGCTAGTTCTCCCATTAGCTGGAGTCTTCAAGGAGTAGGGTGTTTTTGTTTTTTGTTTTTTTGTTTTTTTTGGTTTTTTGTTTTTTTTTGCTGCTGTTGTTGTTCACGGCTGAATCCTCCTGGCGTAGGAGAGCGCCTGACACAGGGGAGATGTCATTAAAAATTGTTGCATGAATGAACAAATGAATGAGTGAAATGAATGTGCTTAGCTCTAAGTAGATCTTGTGAAAATACTAGCTCTTTCCAGTCTGCTGTCCCATTAAAGGGTAGCAAGAGTTTTTTTGTTTTGTTTTGTTTTGTTTTTTTAAGAGTTTTTAATTCAACAGTTTTCCAGGCATATGTGCATTTCAAAGGGGGAAGTGATGTCGAAGTCATAACCTGGTAGGATGACTTTTCAATGCTAACAGTTCAGAGCTGGTGCTAAATAGATGTTTTTGAGCAGGGATATTTAACCCTTGTCTTTACCCAACAGCTAATGGTTCAGCTGTGTCAACACTAAACATGATACAAGATGACAATTTGAATTTTAACCTATCCTAGAAAACACTGAGGGTTCAGAAATCTCCCTTCCCTTCGTGTTTTGGAAAATGGCTTACGGCAAAGACCATCCTTCCTCATATGACTTAGTTAAGACTCAAGGATTTGGGGCGCCTGGGTGGCTCAGTGGGTTGGGCCTCTGCTTTCGGCTCAGGTCATGATCTCAGGGTCCTGGGATCGAGTCCCGCATCAGGCTTTCTGCTCCGCAGGGAGCCTACTTCCTCCTCTCTCTCTGCCTGCTTCTCTGCCTACTTGTGATCTCTGTCAAATAAATAAATAAATAAAATCTTCTAAAAAAAAAAAAAGACTCACGGATGTCTCCCTGTTTACCAATCATAAGGCCAGACACAGTTCCTTCAAATTCCCATTCTTGGCCTCATAAATAATTAGCTGAATAACTTGTCCCCATTGATCAAAAGACAGGAAGTGCTTGTTACTTTGAGCATGTCTTTCTCTCCTTTCCCCAAGGACCTGAGCTTTGCTCCTTGTAGTATCCTCCTGAGAATCAGCTGGGCTCTGGGGAAAACTATCTGCGACCTGCTGTTGGATCCTGCCACCTTGTCATCCCACGTTCCCACATTTGGTTCCTGGCAGCCCTGTTTCTGACTCTCTATAGAAAACCCCCCTCAGCCTCGTTTTTTTTTTTTTTTTTTTAAATTTTCAGCATAACAGTATTCACTGTTTTTGCACCACACCCAGTGCTCCATGCAATCCGTGCCCTCTCCAATACCCACCGCCTGGTTCCCCCAACGTCCCACCCCCCACCGCTTCAAACCCCTCAGATTGTTTTTCAGAGTCCATAGTCTCTCATGGTTCACCTCCCCTTCCAATTTCCCCCAACTCCCTTCTCCTAACTCCCCTTGTCCTCCATGCTATTTGTTAGGCTCCACATATAAGTGAAACCATATGATAATTGACTCTCTCCGCTTGACTTATTTCACTCAGCATAATCTCTTCCAGTCCTGTCCTTGTTGCTACAAAAGTTGTGTATTCATCCTTTCTGATGGAGGCGTAATACTCAGCCTCGTTTTTGACACTTCCGCAGGTCTCAGGGTTCTCCTTACTGCAATATTCTCCCCATCCCCCTTGGGAAAGGTCCCTCCCCCTCCCCCCTAGCAATAATCCTTTCTGAATGAAGTCTGTCCTTACTCAGTCTGGATTTGTCATTATTTAACAAAGAATAAAAATATTGCTTTATGATAATGGGCTATGGAAGGGCTTGGGTCAAACACAAATGAGCTCAGACAACACAGTCTCTATTATGACACCACTCTAACACGTTTTAGATTCTTAAGCTACTTTCTTTTTCTTTTTTTTTTTTTTAATACCAGCTTCCACCAGTCTCCATACCAGACTGCTTTTATTTATTTTTATTTTTTAAAGATTTATTTATTTATTTGAGAGAGAGTGAGCAGGGGTTGGGGCAGAGGGAGAGAGAATCCTGAAGCAGATTCCCTGTTGAGCAGGGAGCCTGATGTGGGGGCTCGATCCCAGGACCCAGAGATCATGACCTGAGGCAAAATCAAGAATCGGCAGGCCCCTTAACCGAATGAGCCACCCAGGTGCCCCAAGATTCTTTACTTACTTTCATAGTATCAATATCACTGATACTTTCTTTCTCTGACCCCCAGCAGTCCATAATGATGTCCTTGGGTTTGACCTTCAGAGTATGTTCACTATCCCTCATCTCCGCTGCCGCTACCCCTTGTAACCCATTGCCATCTACCTGCTGTCGCCCAGGTTACTGTTCTCCCTGATCTCAGGTGGGTTTTTACCCCACTCTCGTCTGTAGGCTGTGCCTACAACCACTGTCCTAAACAGCAAGCCTGAGCAGGTCACCATACCGTGCTCGGTACTTTGGGGGCATGTTGGAGGCCATGATAAGGCTTGAGACGAGGACCAAACCAGGCCCTGACCTGTGTCTCCCTTTAAGTCCAAATACCTTAATAAAAGGTTACGGACAGGAAAGGTTGAGTAGCACTGAGAAAGGGTCTGTGCCATACGTCCTGCGCTCGCCTATGTTGACTTCCCACACGTTCCCTAAACAGAAGGGAACAATGTGGTCAGGGTCATAAATTCTTAGTTGGTCCTTGTTGTTCCTGTACTTCCCATAATCCACACCCTGCTTGATTGTAACTTCTTGTATCAATAGTAGCTAATGGCATTAGCCGCGATTACCTGCCATCACGAGATTTGTTTGTAGTTAATGTAAAACTTGATATAGGAACTTGCGGTTATCTGACTAGGTACTGACGTATTAGTCCTTCTGTTGTGGTCTGCTCTATAAATGCTTGTAAGATGTGGAATAAAATCAGCACTGTTGGACATCCTCCTCAGTGCTCCTCCTGCCCCCATTTCCCTGTTTCTCCAGTTCTTTTCTTTATCCTCTCACCCTCACATTCCTGGTCAATTTGTCGTGCTGGCCGCAACAAGTGGCGAAATCCACCAAGGACCTAAGGATAAAAGGATGAGGAAAAGAGGCCAAGAGACAAAGAGATGGGGGCAGGAGGAGCACTGAGGAGGATGTCCAACAGTGCTGATTTTATTCCACATCTTACAAGCATTTATAGAGCAGACCACAACAGAAGGACTAATACGTCAGTACCTAGTCAGATAACCGCAAGTTCCTATATCAAGTTTTACATTAACTACAAACAAATCTCATGAGGCCAGGTAATCGCGGCTAATGCCATTAGCTACCATTGATACAAGAAGTTACAATCAAGCAGGGAGTGGATTATGGGAAGTACAGGAACAACAAGGACCAACTAAGAATTTATGACCCTGACCACATTGTTCCCTTCTGTTTAGGGAACGTGTGGGAAGTCACGTAGGCGAGCACACGACGCATGGCACAGACCCTTTCTCAGTGCTACTCAACCTTTCCTGTCCGTAACCCTTTAGTAAGGTATTTGGACTTAAAGGGAGACACAGGTCAGGGCCTGGTTTGGTCCTCGTCTCAAGCCTTATTGTGGCCTCCAACAGGGGAAGTACATTTTTGTGAGTATAATGTAGATTTTTTTTTTCCCCTTAGAATTTTTCTTTTTCTCCATTTGAAGAGGGAGGTAGCTCTGGCTTTCTTGGCTTAAGGAGACATTTGTGGCATGGTCCTTGTATTTTTGTTTTTGTTTTTCCAAACTCCCATAGAAGAGATCCTGTGATATATTCTGGCCGCTTCGAGGACAGAGGGAGTGTCTGTGAGGAAAACTTGGTGAGGGATCCTTTCCCGCTTCCCCCTTGGACAAAGGAAAATATAATAAAGGACTCTGGAAGTGGGGTACCTGGGTGGCTCAGGCTGTTGAGCATCTGCCTTTGGCTCAGGTCATGATCTCAGGGTCCTGGGATGGAGCCCCAGGCTCCCTACTCAGTGGGAAGCCTGCTTCTCCCTCTGCCTCTGCCCCTTCCTCCTGCTTGTGTGCTCTCTCTTGCTCTGTTCCCTCCCAGCCCCCAAAAAAGACTCTGAAAGAGGTGATAGAGGTTTGGGGATTACAAAATCTCCAGGGCACCAGAGTGGGGATCTGCAGCAGAGAGCTGGTTCCCAAGGGCTCATGCCAAAGGAGCGCCTGAGCAAAGGCAAGGGCCAGCGGGTGGTGCGGCATTGCGGTCAAGAACAGATGGCATCCTGCAAAGAGTGTCTGGATGTGGAATCAGAACGAATTGGACCCCGAGGAAGCTCTTCCACTTACCACCTATAAAATATTATTTCACCTCTATGAACTTCAACTTCTTCAAAGGTAAATAGAATAGATAGAAAGAAAGAAAGTAATGCTGTTATAGGAGATTAATCAGAAAAATACACAACTTAATGTGTGGCATAGACTAGGCACGTAATAAATATGAATTTCCCTTCCTCTCTCAAGAATATAAAATGTGGTTTAAATAAACGTGAACATGACTGTGTTCCACTGAGCATATCAGAGGGAAGTCCTCTTGATATAAATCTTCTTCAGCAGAGAAAAGCAGTAAGGCCTTATTAGATCTGTGCCATCGGTGAACAATTTTGCATTCGGTCTTCCAAGCAGAGCTGAAGGCACACACCTGTTTAATGAGTCCACAAGGACACTGCACCATCTGTGCGTTGACCCTTCTTTTTGTAGACTCTCCCACAGCTTCTCTTTTCATGTCACCCAGTCTCTGGGATTGGGTGCCCATTTATGTTAAGCCTTTATTATTCTCTGAGTCCCTGAATTTTTTAATGTCTTTTAGACATGGAGGCTTGAGTTTTGAGTGATGCTTTAGCATTATTCATGCAATATGGTTTCTTTTTATTCTGATGTCAGTTGGAAGGCTGCTCTATTTGTTTGTCATGCAAGCGCGGACTTTTGCACAGAAATTTCTGTTGGCCAAATGCAGCAATGCCTTGTATTTTTGTGCTCAGCGTTCTGGTATTTAATAATCCCTTCATACTTCCTTTCTTATGCTATATAATGATTTTACTTTTAAGAATTCATTTTCTACCAGTAGTGGTTTTCAATATGGAATGCAAAATATTGATTTATTTAACCTCATACATTGTGTCTATATTCTATCCATGTAGTCTAAAAATAATTTAAACTCAATACTTTGATGAGATCCCAAAGTAATCATAACTAGCTCGCAAGGGTTGAATGTCTAGGGTGTCTCAGCTTGGAGTACGCAAAGGCAGCTATGCCCTCAGCCTAATTAAATCATGATGATTCGCCAACATAGGGCAAGTTTTGATATATATGATGAAATTTAGTAGAACTTTTCTTTGGCTTCTCATAGGTCTCCTATCCACTTAAGTATAGACTTCTGAAGAGTATGATATCTGGCTTCCTTAAGTAGTCACATGGAGACAGTATTATATTTTGATCTGTCATGTACTTTATTATGAAAGGTGACATTACAAATGAAATATAACTGAAAGAACAGAATGGAATTAGGTAAACTCAGATTTTTAAGGTCCACTGAGAACCAGAAAACTATAGCTAGTACTTAATTCTATGCTAACAGACATTCAAATCATACATGGATTATTTTCATAAGAATTAAGCTGCTTTTGGGGGCACCTGGGTGGCTCAGTAGGTCAAGTGTCCAATTCTTGATTTCAGCTGAGGACATGATCTTGGGGTCATGAAATAAACAGCCACATGTCAGACTCCACGTTTGCGGCGGGGGGTGGGAGCATCTGCTTGAGATTCTCTTTCCCTCTCCAAATACATAAATACATACATAAATAAATAAATGATTGAAATGTTTAAAATATTAAAAAAAAGAACTAAGCTGCTTTTGATTAATAAATTATGAGTTTCCCTTCAATCCACTGCGTCTGTGAAGAGCTTTTAGAAATAGCTGAATGTGAGACACATTCCACTGCTGTTGGGGTCCCGGTCTCAATGAAATGCTGTTGAGGAGTGTCTCTCTGAAGAATTTTGGAAGCCTCCAGGATTACTTGCTCTGGTTGCTACCTCAGTAATGTCAAGGAGGGGTGGGGGGGAAGCCTGTGTGTGGCCACCGTGTGTACAGAGTCATGCAATGCATAAAGGGAGGGTGTAGCCTTGGATTCCAGCTTCATAAGGTCATGAGCAGATGGAATCTCCTGATGTAAATGGTTGTATTAAAAAAGCCTAGGCCTAGAGTCGCCAAACTGTGGAAAGAACCAAGATGCCCTTCAACGGACGAATGGATAAGGAAGATGTGGTCCATATACACTATGGAGTATTATGCCTCCATCAGAAAGGATGAATACCCAACTTTTGTATCAATGTGGACGGGACTGGAAGAGATTCTGCTGAGTGACATAAGTCAAGCAGAGAGAGTCAATTATCATATGGTTTCACTTACTTGTGGAGCATAAGGAATAACACGGAGGACATGGGGAGATGGAGAGGAGAAGGGAGTTGGGGGAAATTGGAGGAGGAGATGAACCATGAGAGACTGTGGACTCTGAAAATAATCTGAGGGTTTTGGAGGGGTGGAGGGTAGGAGGTCGGGTGAGCCTGGTGGTGGGTATTAAGGAGGGCACGTATTGCACGGAGCACTGGGTGTGGTGCATAATCAATGAGTTCTGGAACACTGAAAAGAAATTTACAAAATAAATAAAAATTTTAAAAAAATGCCTAGTCCTCCAGCCGGCCTAACTTAAGTAATACATGCTTCTTGGGGTGAGCGCATAGGAGGAAGTCAGGTGTATTTGCGATTATTATTATTATTATTAAATATTTTATGTATGTATGCATGTATGTATGTATGTATTTGAGAGACAGAGCATGGGAGCGGAGGGAGGGGCAGAAGGAGAGGGAGAGAGAAGCAGACTCCCTGCTGGATGCAGAGTGGGTACAGGGCTCGATCTCCCAACTCTTGAGATCAACACCTGAGCTGAAATCAAGAGTTGCATGTTTATTTAATTTATTTTTTTTAAAGATTTTATTTATTTGACAGACAGAGATCACAAGTAGGCAGAGAGGTAGGCAGAGAGAGAGAGAGAGGAGGAAGCAGGCTCCCTGCCGAGCAGAGCCTGATGCGGGGCTCGATCCCAGGACCTGGAGATCATGACCTGAGCCAAAGGCAGAGGCTTAACCCACTGAGCCACCCAGGCGCCCCAAAAGTTGCATGTTTAAATGACCGAACCACCCAGGTGCCCCCCGGTGGATTTGAGATTGTTGAATTTGGGGTTTTCTCAGAAGGCAGATGGCTTTCATGCCCATTCCCTATTTCTCTTATTCCCTACAAGACACCTTCGTTAGGTGAAACAAAGTGTTCTTTCTGTTTCTTCCTTATGACTGGAAACATATTTTCTTAGTTATTATCTGGCCCTTAGACTGGAATTGACATATGAATTTAGCTAAATAAGCCACAGATTGGCCTCAGCAATGATTTAGAGAGAGAAATAACTCATATTTAAATAAAACATCATGCAAAGTAAATCTGCTCATGTATCGTATTTTGTTTCATCTTATGTCCATGTATTCAAGCTGGAACCATGTTTCCCAGAATTTCCCTCACTGTGTGGTTCCAGGCTAGTGTTGGGCACATGATTTGGATGATGGAAATGCGCAATCACACTCCGGCGAATCGCGCAGCTTTCACTCATGATCCTGGATCTGCCGGCTCGTCTTCTCTGCATGGGACCACTGTGGACATTTCCAGCTCCTGCCGGACTTGTCCTCACACTCATCGTTCAGCGTCGACGTCTGGACCAAGCACATGTTTAGGTCTGTAGGGAAGAGTGCCAGCTCCTCCTCTGGGGCCACTTGCATCACTGAAGTTGGTGGCTTGGTGGCTTGGCACCTGGAAAAGTTCAACACGGATCCCAGCTTTCTCAATGGGTTCTGATGTGTCAGTGTTCTCCCTCTCCCTCACTTTACAACCTTCTTTCCTTCCTGTCTGTCTGTCCTGTGACCACAGGTCCAGCAAGAGCTGTGCATTAACAACAGAAAGTAAATTGCTTGCCCAGCTCCCATAGCTGTGAGGTCAAATCTCTCCAATAATTCCCTATTACATACATGTAATAGGGAATGTCCTAGTGGGTTTGCTTTTCTGATCAAACCATGACAATGTTGGGGTGTGTTTTGGTAAGCATGAGGGTGCCAGGCGGAATTTCTTTTCCTCGGAAAGTTTAGGTCACAAGAAATTACAAACAAGAAATGATATTGTTGCAACAAGTCTGCTAATAGAGAAGCTGGTAGGAAATTTAACAAGAACGTGAATATAAAGAACATAGTTTACCAATTCTGATGACTTTCAAGATTTCTTTTTCTACATATTTATAATGTTGCTATGTCTGCTAATAGGTTCCTAAGGGACTAATTTTATAGGAATGGAAATTTCTTTTTTTTTAAGATTTTATTTATTCATTTGACAGACAGAGATCACAAGTAGACAGAGAGGTAGGCAGATAGAGAGAGGGAAGCAGGCTCCCTGCTGAGCAGAGAGCCCGATGTGGGGCTTGATCCCAGGACCCCAGGATCATGACCCAAGCCGAAGGCAGAGGCTTTAACCCACTGAACCACCCAGGTGCCCCGGAATGGAAATTTCTGACTGAATCTGTGGTAGGTATCTCCTTTTCAAACCCAAGACACAGGCTAGAGAATAATATGCATCAACTTTGATCTACGAGTGAAGCTGAGGGATTGGATTGGGTGATGTTGGAAGCTTGGACTTTGGAATCCAGCTGAATTGTAATCAAACATTTATCGTTGTGTAGCTGGGGCAGGCCACTTGACCTCTCGGAGCCTTAGGGTTCCTATCTATACGTTACCTTCCGCTTATTCGGAAATTGTGAGAATTAAAGGAAATAATGTATCAAGACCAAGCAAGTGTACAGATGAAAGCAAGATTTGCCATGTCCTATCATCGGTGCACATGTCTTATCTCACACTCTTTTTAATTTTTTTAATTTTTTTAAATTTTCAGCATAACAGTATTCCTTGTTTATGCACCACACCCAGTGCTCCATGCAATCCTTGCCCTAATACCCACCACCTGGTTCCCCCAATGTCCCACCCCCCACCGCTTCAAACCCCTCAGATTGTTTTTCAGAGTCCATAGTCTCTCATGGTTCACCTCCCCTTCCAATTTCCCCCAACTCCCTTCTCCTCTCTAACTCCCCTTGTCCTCCATGTTATTTGTTATGCTCCACAAATAAGTGAAACCATATCATAATTGACTCTCTCTGCTTGACTTATTTCACTCAGCATAATCTCTTCCAGTCCCGTCCATGTTGATACAAAAGTTGGGTATTCATCCTTTCTGATGGAGGCATCGTACTCCATAGTATATATGGACCACATCTTCCTTATCCATTCGTCCGTTGAAGGGCATCTTGGTTCTTTCCACAGTTTGGCGACCGTGGCCATTGCTGCTATAAACATTGGGGTACAGATGGCCCTTCTTTTCACTACATCTGCATCTCACTCTCTTTTTAAAAAAGATTTATTTATTTATTTTGGGGAGAGGGAGGGTGAGCCCAGAGTCGGATATGGGGCTGATCTCACAAACCCAAGTTCAGGACCTGGGCCAAAATCAAGAGTTGGATGCTTAACCCACTGGGCCATCCAGGTGCCCCCGCTCATCTCTTTTTTTTTTATTTGAAAATATCCTTGAGGCATGACTGTTTTTTTTTTCATCACCATTCCCAGTACTCTGTGAGGCGCTCAGGAATGGGCACGGAGTCATGCTAGATCTTATTTGTGCTGCAAATGAATGCATGTCCAGAAGTAGCATATCTAGACCTGGTGTTTATTAGATCTTCTTTCCTAAGATTCAAAGTAGGCAAGACTGGTCACTCTCCTTAGAAATTTAGGAGTATTGCATGGATGAATGTCTGATATACACGGTGCCCTGCATAACGTCTCAGTTAAGGATTTCTCATTTGCAGATTATTTTTTTTAAAGATTTTATTTATTTAACAGAGAGAGAGAGACAGTGAGAGAGGGAACTCAAGCAGGGAGAGTGGGAGAGGGAGAAGCAGGCTTCCTGCTGAGCAGGGAGCTTGATGCGGGGCTCGACCCCAGGACCCTGGGATCATGACCTGAGTCGAAGGGACTCTTAAGGACTGAGCCTCCCAGGTGTCCCTCTGCAGATCTTAGAAGGCCTGACCCACATGCAGTTTTAATTGTGCACCAGTGGATGTCACCCTTGGAACACACAAACGTGCTCTCGGGCCCTCTGGAAAGGCAAGGCAGACACTCCACAGATGTTTGTTTCTTTCTCCAGAGTGTGGGAAGTGATGTTGGCCTCCAGATGTCACCCATCATCATGGAGGCCTCCATGCTGAATCTTCATCCAAGGGTAGAAAAGAGGAATTGTGGAATGTTCTGCAAAGCATGCTTTTATCTATAGGAATGGTGTTCATTGATTGATGGAATCTGGGGAATGCTTCTTAGTGTATTGATATCATTTAAAAATGTTATTTGGCTGTAATGGTAGTTGCCTCTTGGAAGCAAAGAAGGCAATTCAGGCACAGAAATGGGAAAGAGATTTACTTTTCACTTTTGTATCTGATGCTTGTGATTGTGTTTGTACTTTGTTAATAAAGATGAAAGAGAAATAAAATAATATTTGGCAAAAATCTTGATAATGTACTCTTTCTTGTTGGAATTGTTTGTCCTATTACTGATTAAAGAAATTTCTATTAAAAAAAAAAACACTGATAGTGTTCTCTGCAATATTATTGATTTCCATTCAAATTGGTCATTCATTCAGACATTAATTCATATTCATTTATTTACATTTTTGTTATGTACCACCTATCTGTTGTCTGTTACACAGGTGCTGAGGTACACTGGCAAATTAAAAAAAAAACAAGTTTTTAGGGGCACCTGGGTGGCTCAGTGGGTTAAGCGTCTGCCTTCAACTCAGGTCATGATCCCAGAGTTCTGGGATCGAGCCCCACACCCCCCACAACAAGCCCCACGTCGGGCTCCCTGCTGAGCCCAGAGCCTGCTTCTCTGCACTACCTACCCCCGCCGCCAGCCCCACCCCCGCCCCTGGCTCGTGCTCTCTCTCTCAACTAAAGAAATAAAAATCTTAAAAAAAAAAAAGTTTTTAAAAGAGAACTCTAATAAAGATTAAAGAAACATGTCACCTTCAAAATGATCCTTATCGGGTTTATAGTTTATAGGTAGATTCGCAAATAGGTAAGTTTACTATAAAATGCACATATTTTGCCATTTTCAAGAGTACAGTGTGGTTTGAACTTGAAAAAATCAGATGTTTTCTACTTGGGAGTGCAAACTGATACAGTCTGTTCTCCAAGCAACTTGGACATATGTCTCAGAAATGTCGGGAGTTATAATTTTTGACTCAGGAATTCTGCCTCCAGAAATCATTTTTTTAACTTGTTTATTTGAAAAAGAGAGTGAATGAGTGAGTGCAAGTGGGAGGAGGGGTGGAGGAAGAGGGAGAGAATCTTCAAGCAGACTCCCCACTGAGCAGGGAGCCCCACACTGGACTTCATCGCGGGATCCTGAGATCATGATCTGACTGGAAATCAGATCTTAGCCAACTGAGTCACCCAGGTGCCCCTAGAAATCATTCTCAAGGGACAAAGATGTACTTTAGAAGTACATACAAGAAACAACTATTAATATTGAAGAAAAATAAGAAGAAAGAAGTAATCACATCTTAGCAGAACAGTGTGGCCGGGATGTAGCAGTTGACAGCGCACAAGCACAACGTTGCCTTGAATCCTTCAAGCATCCCTTCCTCTTTGGGTCCTTTGCGTCACTGGTGTCACCGGCAAAGTCCCAGGCAGGAGGATGATAAAAGGTGAGCTCTCTTTACTTTGACTTTTGTGTGTGGAGGCGTCTAGATAAGGCCCTGTGAGGACCAGCAGTCCTACACACAGCGCGTGACTCCCCACCCTGTAGGCAGAGGGATTGACCTTGGGTAAAAAACCGACCCACTCTAATGACCTCATCTTAACTTCGTTGCATTTGCAAAGACCTTATTTCCAACTAAGGTCATTTTCACAGCTATTAGGTGTTAGGACTTTAAGGGGGACAACCTTTCAACCTATTTCAACCAAATTCAACTCTCTTCTTTTTCTTTATCCTTTGTCTTATTCTGTTCCCTATAGTCTATTCCTTATTCCACTCTATACATATATTTTTAAGATTTTATTTATTTATTTGACAGAGAGAGTGAGAGAGCACAAGCAGGGTGGACAGTGGGGAGACAGAGGGAGAAGTAGACTCCTGCCGAGCAGGGAGCCTGATGCGGGGCTGGATGCCAGGACCCTGGGATCATGACCTGATCCAAAGGCAGATGCCTAATCATCCGAGCCATCCAGGCAGGCCCCGTTATTCCACTCTATACCATATGTCCACACCACCACTGACAAAGTCTTTCCTGCGTTTATTTTCATTAGGATTATTTCCATTATCCACACTCAGGTGACCAAGGTAAAATTTGAAATTACAAATGTGACGAAAAATGAAAAGACTGTGAAATATTCTATTGAGTGGCATCCAGCCCAAGGTGGGACCTAAACACTTGACTTGACCTTACCCATACCATTCGTCCTTTCTGGACCTCAGCTTCCTCATGGGTAAAATGACCTTCAGCTTCTCAGCCTAAATAGTCATAATATGTGTGAACAAACTGGGGTAGCCAACATTTCTGGAACAGAGGTCTTTGATTAGGAGCAGAGATTAAGACAGCCTAAAACAACCCTACTGTTTGGCACACTGGGGTCTCCAGATAAACTGTGGTGCATCCTCCATTCTCTATTGGAACAGACATATCAACAATCTCTCCCTCCCTGAATTTGGCTCACACTTCAAGGTTTCCTCCAACCCGACATCTGAAGCAAGCTCTGAAGAATGGAGGAACTCTGGAAGCTACAGTTTGAAAGAGACTAGCAGGCCAACCGTCAAGTTCAGTCTGTAGGTCTGGTCATTGTTTCTGTTGCATATCAAAGGATGCCTATTTTTCATCTCCATACCATGTTGCCAAAGAGGTAATCATGACGAAGTGTTCTGCTGTAAAGGAACAGCTCTACATCAAATGCATGTCCTTCTTTGATCCAACAGAGCCAGATGATAGTTATTGTACTCTCAAGAGAGCAATGACGAAAGGCCAGCCAATGCTGCAACATTTTAGCTGGGTGTGTGTCAATTGAGGACAGATGCATGTGTCTGTTTTAACTGGAGGGGAAGAGAGCTCAGTTTCATTTGTTCAGAATCCAGATGTAGCAACTGGTAACTGAAAAATCAGTTTATGGGAACGAGGCTCCTGAGGTGTGAGAAAGATTAAAGTGTCTCCATTTCTTTTTTTTAACCTTTAGTCTGTGCGATAATACTCTGAAGACAGGAAGCTGAGAGGATGGATAGGGACATTACTTCTTATTCATTCTCATCTGCTTTGAATGAAAGCTAGTTTTTGGTGCTACATGGGAAAAAGCACAAATGTTCTTTTTCTCTGTGTGTGTGTCTCTCTATATATACATATTTCCTTTTTACGTACCATATAAATACGTATTTCTCCTCTTAAGGAACGTTTTCGTAGAGTGCAATCAGATAATTTGGATTGTGGGGTTCCTTTCAAAGGGAAATACAAAATTGCAAAAAAGATGGCTCAATGACGTCAATTTAGTAAATTTCATTCTTGCATGTATTTACTCTTGCTTGATAACAAGTAGTTAGGAATTTTGCCACCTATTGTAATGGCTTTCCAAATGCTGCTTGGTGCTCTATTTCTTTCTGCAACTCTTCTGTCATTGTGCGCCACTTCGTCCTCAGCCCGGGAATGAAAATTTACGTGAGGAAAAAACACCCCATATATCAGCTGCAGTAAGGGTGCTCTTTGCCTTTTAATGGAAATTCTGGCTTTGCAGGAGAAGCAACGTTTGGTAACTTCAGATATTTGAGGTGGTCCCATTTCTGAGACAGATAGTCCTGGTTTGCTGGGGCCAGGAAGTCTACATCTAAATTCCTGGACTCTTTGCCAAAGTGTCTGGTACCTTCTTATTTGAGACAGATGAGACTAAAACTCATTGGACTTCACCACCTAGAATAAGAGCCTTCAGTCATTTTGTTGTATAAAAGATAAATGAACGTTAGCAAAGTACAAAACAATCCATTCCTGAATCTCCTATAACATTCCTCAGTTTGGGATGAGGACCAACATTGCAGGGTTACTCTCATGAAACCTAGCCCTTTTGGGTCTCTCAAAACAAATTCTGTTTCCCATTACTCTGGACGAAAAGCCGAAACTCCTTAAAAGGATTTATGGGACCCTTCATACTTGGGCATCTGCTCGCTTCTGCAGCCATTCAGACGCCCTGAACTACTAACTCACCTCGGGCTTCTGCAAAACCCCATGACCTCTTTAGAGAACGGCCTTTGTCCCTGTCCTTCTCCTTCCTTGCTGCCTGGGGAACTCTTGGTCATTCCATGCACAGCGAAGCACAGAGAAACCAAAGATGACCTGGTTTTCCATCCTGGCGCTGCCACTTATTAACTTCATTAGCTTTGGGCAGTTGACCTTACTTTTTATGCCTCTGTTTTTTCACTATAAGCTAGCGGTAAACTACGGAGTCTCCCTCAGGGGATTATTGAAATATTCATTAACAAATTTAGGTAATGACACTTGAAGTGTGTAGAGCTGTGTCTGGCTCAATAAGGGTTAATTCATATTTTTGTGAGTCAGATTTTTAGTTTCGCTGTGATATTCCTTGGGTTTCGCTGTGATATTCCTTGGGGATTCCTTCTTCCCCACCCTACCTATGCCCTAATTGTACCTTGTGCTTGTCCTTATCACATGACTTACCATGTGGTGCTGTAACATGGGAAAGGAGTCTACACTGAGATGAGCCACTGCAGTCCTGCTTATAGGTACTTAATACTGTCACCCAAGAGTGAGTAGACTTTGTCTCTTCACTCTCTCCTGTATTCAAGTCACTTAAAGAATGCCCCTTAAATTCCCAAGCCAATAACCCTCAAAGATACCACATGAAAAAGTTCAGTTTTCAAAGGAGGACAAGAGGAAAACCACGTCTGTGAACCATCCCTTCTTTCCCCACTGGGCCCACAGAACCTCTTTTCATATGCTAATTCAGGACAGTGAGTCTCAAAAGCTGTTTCCTTCCTTGGGCATATTACACATTCTTTCTACTGTGTTTGTCTATCCCGAAAGGAGGATGCCTTTTGGAGTGCATTATGGTGGAAAGCGACCTCTGTCTTCCAGCTCAGCCTCACACGTGGTGGGAAGTAGTCAGAGGTACGCAGTGCCCAGATGGGCCCGTACGTCTCACTGCCCATCTTGGACTACTGTGTGTAGTACTACTGTCCACATGCTGGAATGCCAGAGGATACATACAAAATCTTGTCCAGCTGTAATCATTTGGCACTAGTAAGTCGCTGTGTTTTAGGTCCTGAATATACTGGGAGTCAAGAGCATGAGAAGCTTGACTGCCTGAACACAGGAGAGAAATCCGGGAGGAAGATGAAGCATTGAGCCGCTCTTCTGAATGCTTTCAGATACTAGGGAATGTGTGGACCAAACATCTGGGAAAAAGGACTGAATTTTTCATTTGCCATCCAGATGTTTCTATGTATTGCCCCCAATTTCTTTAATCTCCTTTTGTCTCCTTGACATCAAAACAGCTGATCTGTTTAGTACCCATCCTTCTTGGCCTCTCACTACATTTTTCATTTGGTCTTCTCCTGTACTGCCAAGATTTTGCCTGTGTTCCACTGAACTCTTAACTCTTTGAGCGGTTTTCATGCCCCAGTCCACAGGCAGGTGAACCTGAGTATTCTCTGAAGATAACACAGCACGGCAGAAATTGGCAGTTTTAAATCTCGTTAGCCATAACTTCAGAGGTCTTTCTTCTGGAGGCAAAGATGCCATCAAAGACGAGCTTCTGAGAAACTTTCAAGGGCCTTGAAGTTCATACTCAACGCAGAAGTCTTTTTCCTTCCCCTTAAAGCTAAGCACATCCCTAAAACTCTCCCCATTCTCCCCACTAACCACAACTATGTTAGGCAAATGTATATTCACCCATAAACATTCATTCAATCCCATTGTATGCCATGCACTGTGCTAAGTGTAGAGGATAGTTTATTAACAAATGCATTGGTATAGACTTAGAGGAAGAATCATGTAAACAGATAATTACCAGATCCTATTATTATGGATGAACTGTGTCCCCTCCCACATCTCATCTAGTGAAGCACCAGCCCCTAATACCTCAGAATATGACTGTTTGGGTGCACCTGGGTGGCTCAGAGGGTTAAGCCTCTGCCTTCGGCTCAGGTTATGATCTCAGGTCCTGGGATTGAGCCCCTCATCGGGCTCTCTGCTCAACGAGGAGCCTGCTTCCCCCTCTCTCTGCATGCCTCTCTGCCTACTTGTGATTTCTCTCTGTCAAATAAATAAATAAGACCTTAAAAAAAAAGAATATGACTCTTTGGAGAGATGGCCTTAAAAAATGTGTTGAAGTTGAAATGAGGTCATTAGGACAGACCTTCATCCAATCTGATTCATATTCTTATAAGAAGAGGAATTTGAATGCACAAAGAGACAGCAGGGCCTTGTGTGCACAGAAGGATGACCATGGGAAGACGTGAAGATGTTAATTTTTTAACATTAAAAAAGGTATACTTTAATAAGTATAAAGTACATAAATAATTTGTAAGTTTGTGGAGAAGCTGACCAAGAGAGGTTAAAAGATACAAGTGTTCACCTAAATTTCAATATTTCATTTTTTTAACAGAATGTTTATTAAAGTTGTTTCATGTACAGTTTCTCATTTGTCATTGTGGGAGTTCTTTATTGTAAAGACAATTATTATTATTAACATATCATGTGTTATTTGCTTCAGGGGTACAGGTCTGTGATTCATCAGGCTTACACAATCCACAGCGCTCACCCTAGCACATACCCGCCCCATGTCCACTGTAAAGACAGTTCTTTTGTCTGATAGCAAGCAGCAGTCTTACTGTCAGTGATTATTCTGAACCTCCTGCTGGTGCTAAGGAGGGAAGCCTTTAGTAGAAAGAACGGAAGGGTTAAAAGCTGGAGGTTCTATTCGGCATATTCTCTTTCTTTAAGCTTCCTCCCTCGAGTTCCACAATTTCTCCTGAATTCTATAATCCATCTCTCATGCCACTATGGAAGTCCCAGGAAAAAGAAGCCAAAAATGTCCCTTTGTCTGATTTTGGTGAAGTCCTTGGCTCTACTCATAGTGCAAGCCGAAGGTGTCCCAGCTCCACACCAGCCCGTATTGTTGTCGTAACTTTGCTTATCCATCTGTGCAAACCAATTGTGACTGGGTGCAGACGGTTGGTTGAGGGTCTTGGTTGCTGGCTTAATATCCTCTCTAATCACCTGCGAATCTTACTGCAGGTCCCAAGACAGAGAGAGACAAATCCTGATAGTCCATGATGCGGCTACGAGTGCAGGCTGACGGGAAATGAGGGAGAATGGACAAGGATGGGAGACAATGCGGCTGAGGTGCGTCATGGCCGGCTTGAGGGTTGAGGTGGTACAAATGGGAAAGGAGGAGCTCATCCAGAAACCACTGTGAAGAACTTCCAAATTCCCAGGCTGTTCCTCTGAGAATAGTGAATTTGAAACAGAATCTTGGCAGAGGACGAGGATGGGGAAACTACAACCTTTCTGACCAGTTGCATGTTCTACTGCTGCTCCAGCTTGGCAGTGAGCTTTCTGACTCAGTGCAGAGAGAAGTGATTACATACCGAAAACTTGGCTTCAGCTTGTCCCCTACGAGGACCCCTGGGACACTGCAGTTAATCAGCAGACCGGTCATCAAGGGTCGCTTGACATTTTGAAAATGTGTTTTAGATACCTGGGCAAGTCTGTTGGTACATTCTTTCAGTCTCCCTACGGAGCTGGAACAACCTGTGGCCAACGGGACATGTCAGGCGCTGCCTCCACACATGGAACTACTTTATTTGGGAACCCGGGCCAGAGCTCGCAGAGCTTGTCTCTATCCCGCTGTCTGACTCAGAGGTGGAGGAAACTGGAAACATCAGGATGATGTAGATTACAAGCCTGAGAATCAGACATGCTGGGAACCTGAAAACCAGTAGGACAACAACAGTGTGGCTCAGGGCGCAGGGATAGCCTCTTAGTGCCAGAAAAATCATGTAACAACTAAGGACTTTGTGTTTGTCCCATTGGGTCAAAGTGCATTATTGTCATTGGGAACATTCTAAGGGTAGCTAGAACACAGGGCTTCTCTCTGGGCTTGAGTCAAATGATACTTGTCCCCCTAAGACATACATAAATACACACATGCGCACACACATACACACACACCCCTCTATGGGCACATTAGTCTGTGAAATCAATTAAAAATGGACATAAGCTTAGAAGAGAAAACCAGGGCTCAAACAGGAGAGGAAGATAAAAGAATAAGGCTTTCTTTAGCAATTTTTTGTGGTGCATAGTGAGCAGGGGTTTGTGTTGGTTGAATGAATGTAAAGCCATTTTTTTTTTTTTTTTGAAGGGGTAAGTTGCAATTTTATTTAAGTTTTATTTTTTAAAACATATAATATCTTTTTATCCCCAGGGGTACAGGTCTGTGAATCGCCAGGTTTACACACTTCACAGCACTCACCATAGCACATACCCTCCCCAATGTCCATAATCCCACCCCCCCAACCCCCTCCCCCCATTAACCCTCAGTTTGTTTTGTGAGATTAAGAGTCACTTGTGGTTTGTCTCCCTCCCAATCCCATCTTGTTTCATTTATTCTTCTCCTACACCCTTAACCCCCCATGTTGCATCTCCTCTCCCTCATATCAGGGAAATCATATGATAGTTGTCTTTCTCCGATTGACTTATTTCGCTAAGCATGATACCCTCTAGTTCCATCCACGTCGTCGCAAATGGCAAGATTTCATTTCTTTTGATGGCTGCATAGTATTCCATTGTGTATATATACCACATCTTCTTTATCCATTCGTCTGTTGATGGACATCTAGGTTCTTTCCATAGTTCGGCTATTGTAGACATTGCTGCTATAAACATTCGGGTGCACGTGCCCCTTCGGATCACTACGTTTGTATCTTTAGGGTAAATACCCAGCAGTGCGATTGCTGGGTCATAGGGGAGTTCTATTTTCAACATTTTGAGGAACCTCCATGCTGTTTTCCAGAGTGGTTGCACCAGCTTGCATTCCCACCAACAGTGTAGGAGGGTTCCCCTTTCTCCGCATCCTCGCCAGCATCTGTCATTTCCTGACTTGTTAATTTTAGCCATTCTGACTGGTGTGAGGTGGTATCTCATTGTGGTTTTGATTTGTATTTCCCTGATGCTGAGTGATATGGAGCACTTTTTCCATTTTTTCTTTTTTTAAAGGCTGCTGGTGGAGCTAATATTTTATCCCTTTTACATGTTTTCCTAGTAAGTTTTATCTTCCCTGTCCCCCACCAGCACCAAAGCTATCTTCTTATCCCCTACCCACCCAAAGCAACAAAAACACAGAAGTCAGGGCAATCCCACTCTTTGAGAGAATTCTTCCACTTGTAACTCTTTATCTCTAGTGCCTACATTGTTCCCGGCAGAACAAGAAATGACAATATGGTAACAACAGCTAACAAGAAGCACTGTCCTAAAGACTCCAGAGAAAATATATCTTTTGATTCTGAAGAAGTAGAAGCAGGTATAGCTAATGCCCCCATTTTAAAGATAGGGAAACTGAGGTTTAGAGATTCAATTGCCCAAGATTATGCCATAGGAAATGAAACTGGCTGTTTATCTGACTCCAAAATCTATGTTCGCAACCATTTTTCTATGATTCAGGAATAGTTTTTATCCCCCCAACTTGATCTACAGATTCGAGTATAATCTCTATCAAAATCTCAGGGCTCTTTTTGCAGAAATTTACAGGTGGATCTGAAATTTATGTGGAAATGTAAGAAACCCAACATAGTCAAAATAATCTTGAAAAGGAAAAAAAATAGAAGACTTCCATTCCTAGTTCACAAAACTTCCTATAAAGCTGCAGTGATCACTTTTTAATCAACTGATTCTTGACAATGATGTCAAGACAATTCAATGAGGCTAGCTTTTTCAAAAATGGTGCTAGGACAACTTGATATCCATAGGCAACACAATGAATTTAGACCTTTATCTCTTATCATACACAAAAATTAAACCAATGCATAGAAGAGCTAAATTAATTAAACCAATAGAAGAGCTAAAACTCTAAAGCTTTTAGAAGAATATAGGAGAAAATCTTTGTGACCTTAAGGTAGACAAAGACTTCTTAGCTACAAAACCAAAAGCATGGGGCACCTGGGTGGCCCAGGGGGTTAAAGCCTCTGCCTTCGGCTCTGGTCATGATCCTGGGATCCTGGGATCAAGTTCCGAATCAGTCTCTCTGCTCAGCAGGGAGACTGCTCCCCCCACCTCTCTCTACCTGCCACTCTGCCTACTTGTGATCTCTGTCTGTCAAATAAATAAAATCTTAAAAAAAAACCCCAAATGCATAATCCATTAAAAAAATCAATAAATTGGATTTAATGAAAATCAAATTTTTGCATTTCAAAAGAAACTATTAAGAAAGTGAAAAGATAAGCCACAGACTGGTAATGACAAAGAACTTATATCTAAAACATATAAAAAACTCTTACCTCATATTAAGAAGACAAATAACCCATTAGCTATCTTGCCAAAAAAGATATCCAAGTGGCCAATGAGCTCAAGAAGAAAAAAAAATGCTCAACAACATCAGTCAGTAGGGAAATGCAGATTAGAATGCTCACTAGAATAGATAATAATGTGTGCTGGTGAGGAGATGAAGAAACTAGAATCCTCATGTATCACTAATGAGTATATAAATGGTACAGTCACTTTGAAAAATAGTTTGACAATTTCTTTCAAATTTAAATACAAATTTACATCTAAGTCTTATGTGGATATCTCTTGAGTAGACCCCTATGCATAAAATTACTAGGTTCTTGGGAATTCAAGGTCTCTATGCAAGGGAAATGCAAATCTATGTCCACACAAAGGTGTACGTGTAAATTCTCACAGCATTATGACTCATAATAGTCCCAAACTGGAAACTGAGGAACAGGTAAGTAAAAGTCGTGCACTCACACAATGGAAGACTATTCAGCAATAAGGGGGAATGAAATACTGGTAATACGGAGGAACCTCAAGAAGTTTATGCTAAGTAGAAAGAGTCAAATGTAAAGGACCACATATGATATAATTTCACTTATATGAATGATCTAGGAAAGGCAAATCTATAGGGACAGAAAATTAATGACTGGTTGTCTAGGGCCAATTGCACTTGGAACAGACTTTCATTATAATTACCATATTGAATTATAGTTCATTTTTACATATAAATTCTCACTGGGCTATGTGTATCTTTGAATTTTTTGTATTCTTCACATTTATCAGTAAGCCCAGTGTATAACAAATATTGGACATTTTTTTTTTCAGAATTTTATTTATTTATTTGACAGAGAGAGACAGTGAGAGAAGGAACACAAGCGAGGGGAGTGGGAGAGGGAGAAGCTGTCTACCCGTTGAGCAGGGATCCTGAAGTGGGGCTCTGTCCTAGGTCCCTGGGATCATGACCTGAGCTGAAGGCAGATGCTTAACCGACTGAGCCACCCAGGCGCCCCGCAACATATACTTTTTTGAAAGAATAAATAAATATATGAATGATTTCTATGGCCAGCTTTGAATTTAACTATAAACCTTGGGCCTTTTTTATATAAATTTAGCCAATCCATCAGTATATTGTACATTGTGAGAACAAACAAATTTCAGTTCTTGAGAACTTTCAGATAAACAACCAGTTAAACTTTCAGTCTTTTTTATTTTAGTTGACCTAATCATGATTTTAAAACCTCGGTCTCCAGGACAGGAAAGGTAGAGGGCTTTAATTTTTAAAGTGGCTTCAAATCTTATTCTTTTAGGTTCATGGTGGGGAGGTCCACTGGTATTACTTCAATGTCAAGTCAGAACCCCGGAATGCTAATAGTTGAATTCCCATTGATGATTTTCAAGGATGAGTGATCACTGCAGCTACACGTCCAGAGATGAGGTCCCAGTTCTGTGGTAGATGTGAAGATTTTTTGGTCAAAGCTGCAGCCAGGGCAGTTTTGGTTCATGTTCACGCTGCAAACATAATGCTTGGATGTAAGTAAATGTTTCCGAAGAAGCTGAGAGGGGTTTCCTTATGGAATATGGACAAGTGGTATGGCTTTGTAATTCGTGGACCTGGGTCCAAACCCTAGCTCTCCATCCCGCTCCCCCCCTCCCCCAGTGATTGCCTCTGCAGCAGGTTATTTAATTGCTTTGAACTTCAGCATCCTTCTCTGTGAAACAGTAGGTTGTGATTTTTGTTCTTGGCATCCTACAGTGCTTTTCAAACTACTGTGGTAAAGGACCAGATTTTAAAAATTTTGTTGTAGATGGCTACTTTAAAAAATATAGTAAATATGAATTATAAAAAAATACAATCTTCATTTTTTGGGTTTTGTTTTGTTATTGAAATCTAAAGATGTAAATCTGGTCATGGTTCTAGAAGAAACAAAAAGTGAGAAGGGCTGGTCCTGAAAAGGCTCAGAGTCTTTTGCAATGACTTCAGAAGAGGCCATTACAGGTTGTTTAGACAAGACTAACTTCCTCAGACAAAGAGGAAGGGCTGTTTCTGTTGGCAGAGAAGACATATCAGATTTGGAGCTGAAGGGTTCCAGCTTCATCAAAATCTGCTCCCATGTCTCTATCCCAAATTGTGGGGTCATACTTCATTTTCTTTTTTTTTTTTTTTTAAACATTTTATTTATTTATTTGACAGAGATAGACAGAGACAGAGAGATCACAAACAGGGAGAGGGAGAGAGGGAGAAGCAGACTCCTGCTGAGCAGGGAGCCCAATGCAGGACTGGATCCCAGGATCCCAGGATCATGACCGGGGCTGAAGGCAGACGCTTAATCGACTGAACAACCCAGGCGCCCCATCATATTTCCTTTTCAATCAGTGCTCTAACTTTAACACAAGAGAACCTGTGAGATTAGGAACTAAATTTGTATTGCAATCCAGTCACTGTCAGAGTTAGACCTTTGGTTTGGTTTTCAGAAAACTTGGTGCTGCAGTTCTAGGAAATAAGGGTTTCCCTCAGATCATCATTCAACTTTATATCCTTTTTGCAGAACTTCAGTTGAGAATTTAAAGCCCTCAACTCATTATTTTCTTTCTCCATATTCTCCAGTATACTTACAAGCAAGCAACCACTACTGGTGGGAATTTAAGTACTATTTTGGCACTGTATCCCATGAACAGAGTTCACTTTACCACTTGAGACAGGTTATTAATTCCATTAAATGTGACTGTATCACAGAACCAATTAAAGTTAACTCAGACCCAGTTCAGAGAATCCATTTAAAGTCTGTTTCAGTCAGGCTACGTATGGTAGATGCAGATAGGTGTGTATATGTGACTATCTTCACACCTAGGATAGCTATAAGGAAACAAATTTTAAGTTTTCAAAAAGGTTAATAAAAGGGATGTGAAAATTTTATTCAGGCTGGTTTGACTGTAACATTGTTTTTTGTTTTATAAAATAATTATATAAAAAGTCCATCAAGATATTATATAGAAAATACACCAAGGTAATATATATACATTTCATAAAAATAGAATACATCTTGGCAATTGCTTCCAGAGTCTGTTACCACCACGTACAGTGTATTGACGTTCAACATTTATGCTAATTTGAACATAGAAGATTTTTAAGAAAAACAAAGAAAACTGTCTCATTGGTATTTGTAAAAGTTGTTTTCACTTGACAGGAAAATAAAATGCTGGAATGTAAAAGTTATGGAGCCAATGGGAAAGAAGGTTATATCAAAGATCCTTGCCATGAACAATCATCTGAGGACAAAGAAATATTTTTTTTTTCTATTATCATAAGTGGTTCATCTCATTTCACAAAATCACTGAAAATAATATCCTTATTTTGGATGCTCAGTCTACGTGAACACTATTTGGTATCAAAGAAACATTCTAGAAGCCATACTATATTTCTAAAATGAGCGGTGTTTCTTTTTTCCCTTAAGGTGAAAATAGGTGCAGAAGTCCCATTATAGAGTATCAATACTTTAAAAAAAAAAGCATCTTTATAAGTTATTTAATAAGTTTTGATCAAAACACATAGCAAGCAGTTTTATTATTCTAGAAATGGCCAAATGCTTAAAAATTCACTTGGCTTTGAGTGAGGTTTTTTTGTTTTATTTTTGTTTTTTTTTTAAGGAAAATGATCTTAGTTAGCTACTATGCTACTCTATAACATCACTGATAGGTCCTCCTGTGAGATGTTCTGAATAATCTTTGGAATAATCTTTGGAAAGTAACTGCTCCAGTGTAATAAATAGAGAAAAATAATAAGGGACTTCTCTAGACCTTACCAAAATATATGACCATGGTGGGATCATGAAAATACCTCAGCAGTACCAAGGAAGGCACACAAAACAGAGTCTCCTCAGGCTTAAGCACCATTTTCAAGTTGCCAAGATGGCAACTGTTCAGGAGCTGGTAATCTGGAAGGGGACTGGATGCTCATGATTAATGTGGTTTAAATATGCGAATTAGGCTCTGGAGAGCTTCTTAGTAGGGATAGGCAGACACAGCTATATAAACTATGAATGTGGTCTGATACTCAATGGTCCCGTTGGCACTGTAGGATGAGGCTCGAACCCTCATGCGGTAGGTCTCTGGTTCTCGCAATGGTCGTGTGGTATACACCACTCCTTTCAGGTTTTCATCCCTTAAGGCAAAAGGAACAGTCTGTTCCTCATCTACCATGAGGAAAGTTGTCCTGGGATGCATCACTCCATCCTGCGTGTATGCTACCAGCCGGATTAAATCTTGATTGGCAGCTATTCCAAATGGGAGAGAGACAAGTTTGTATTCCAAAGCATATGGGCTCAAGGCACATTCCAAATCATTGGGTGGACAATTCTTGAGGCAGAACCTAAGGACGAAAAAAAAACACAGAGCGCATATTGTTATCTGGCTTGGAAGCAGGAGAGGGCATGAGGCAGGTGACCGTGACCCATGACAACTCTTAGGCATTAAAGGCAGCAGACAGTCTGATGGCGAGAGCAACAGGCCCACACCATGTGCTATTCCACTAACTCAAACCAGATGCCGGATGCCTACGAGAGTATGCTGGTCTAGAGTCCAATCTCTTTCTCTCAGCTTCAGCAAAATCAGAAGTGTTTGACCCACTGAAGTAAGTATGAGTACCACAACAGTTACTCTAAAATGAAAAGTTAGTTTTGGAAATAGAAGGATCTGTACATAGACTGGAAACAAGTAGTTTTTATTTTTTTATTTTTTTTTTTATTTTTTTTTTTTT
>NW_019154108.1:21763681-21894464 GCF_002288905.1 Enhydra lutris kenyoni | reverse complement strand
AGTATTTTTAGATGTTTCTTAAGTCAATATTTTTAAATTTTTGCCCTCCCCTTCCTATTCCCTTCCTCTTCCCCCTAAAACAATTATGAATAGGTTTTTGCTGGATCCGGGGCAGTCCACACTTGATCATGTTACAGTAACTTGGTAGTCACTGCTGAGAGGAAAAACAAAGTGTGAGCTCCAACCAGCATCTGGTTTCAGAAACACCTTTTTATTAGCAGGTCCTAGTCATGATGACCATTATCTCTGTTTTCAAGCACCCCGTTGGCTTGGTACCTGAACAGAGTATGATATTTCTGTAAGAGGAGGGAGAAAATGGAAGAGTAGTTTATTCAGAACCCATAAAAGATAGCGTTTCAGACAGCAGGGAATGTAAGCAAGACCATATATGAGCAGGCAGACAGCTGACTCATCCTTGCTCATCTCCATTCTCTCATGGAGTCATGGTGAGTCATCACGATTACAGCCAAGGTACTTCTTGGAATGCTCTGAGTCCTGAGAGCTCTTAAAACCCTGAGGCGACACAAACAAACTAGGAAATTTCAAAGGAGGTGAGGTTTTATCACCCCATAAAATGCTCACCTCTGAGGCAGAATTCTAGATATGGCATGGCGGATTACCTACTGGGGAGACGCTCCAGGAAAACCTTGGCAACCAACAGTGATAGTTTAGACTACAGTGGCTGCTGCAGGATGAACTCATTTCATACCCATTCATTGAAGAAGGAACACACTGTAACTCCACATACCCCTTGGTATTATTGACGTCCTGTGAGCTACATGCGACAACAGACAGGGTTTGTTGGTTGAGGAGAGAAAGCTTTTCAAAAGGTATTTCTGAGAAGAGAAGGCAGGACATACCCTGAAACAGGATCCCGTTGGTAGTTGGGCGGACAGGGGGTATCGATGCACTGGTAGCTTCCTCTCATGTTGAAGCACATGCGATTTGGCCCACAGCGCACACTCTGCTCCAGACACTCATCAACATCTAGCAAAAGCACGAGAAACACGCAGCGTCAGCAACTCGGGTCAGAGCAGGCCGTGAGAGCAGGCATTGCGAATGCTTGACCGTAATGGCAAGTCCCCATGGATGAATCTGGTAGCCATACCTAAGCTTCTTCAACCACAAAATGGGGATCCTGATACCTGGTGTGCTAGTTCCCGTAGCGCTTTGAGGATAATTTTTAACACTTGTGAAAGGATATCGAAAAATAAAAGTTATAGGGGGCATCTGGTTGGCTCAGTGGGTTAAAGCCTCTGCCTTTGGCTCAGGTCATGATCCCAGGGTCCTGGGATCGAGCCCCGCATCGGGCTCTCTGCTCAGCAGACAGCCTGCTTCCTCCTCTCTCTCTGCCTGCCTCTCTGCCTACCTGTGATCTCTGTCTGTCAAATAAATAAATAAAATCTTAAAAAAAAATCTTTTTGTGTGTGCATGTATGAGTGTGTGTGTATGTGTGTGCGCGCGCGTGCGCATGAGAGAGAGGGAGAGAGAGAGAGAGAGAGAGACAGGGACAAAGACAGATGGAGAGACAGAGAGCACAACACTGAAATTGATGGATTTTCTGGGAAGTGGGTCCATAGGGTTCTACAACATTTTTAAGGGATTTTGAGATCCTAACATTAAAAACCATATTTTAGAGCAATAATTTCCAACTGCGGTACCTGCATTCCCCTGGTGGCACATGGAAGCTTTCCAGTAATAGGAGAGCAGGCAAATATTTCATGCAATCATTCACATCCAGAAATTTATTTCCCACAAATTCTCTTTCCTAAAAGCACTCTTCCTGAGAACTTCCTGTGGCCTGGAGTTCTCTTGTCCCCATTCCCATTTTATATCCTTCTGCTTTACAAAAGAAAGGTTTCCACTAATCCCTAGTCTCTTTATGATACTCAGGGGTAAAATGCTTCAAGGCACATAGGAAGGGTGAGAAACTGGTTATTCGTATTGATAGTGGCAGGCCTTATTTCATCATGGCTACGAACCAATGGTCTTGGTTCTCTCTTGTAAATTAGATTTCAGAAGCAAGCTGGTTGTCATGGGAACACCTACTAACACTTCTACTTGAACAGAAAAATGGCCTTAGACTTCTTCTGACGGTCAAGCTGGTTGGTGTAACAGCGACTGCAGACTTTTAAATTATATAGTGATTATTCCCCATTAACTAGGTTATCTACAGCTCCAAAGTATTGATGAGAATATATTTGAAGCACATGGACATCAAAGCCAGAATTCACACCCTTTAGGACAATTTAAATGATAAGAAACTTTAGAAGTCAGTTCTAAAATGTATGAATGAAGTGTAAGGTTTCAAATTTTTTTGGATTAGGCAAGCAAAAATTTAAGACAACTTATTTTAAAGTCTTAAGTCAACTGGCTGCTTATTGGCACTTATAATTCTCCTCCTTCTTTGGTATTTGAATAAACATAGATCCTGATGTATAGGAGGGAATGATTACAATGAACTGGGCCCAAATCCGTCCTCTGCAGAGGCAGGACCTAAAGGTCAAATGCACTTCCATGTGCAACTATTGTATCATTTCATGGTAGCAGGTGACTTGGTACCGGCATAATCGTGTGTATGTTGGACTTGGGTTAAAGTTGTAAGTTCTTTGGTGAATTCTTAAATAACTTGAAAAATTGCTATCAACAAAAGAAAAAGAGAGAAGCAGTTCCAAGAAACAGTATATATGAATGATGAACAATAAATGTTAAATTTTTTTTCTTTTTTTTAAAAGATTTTATTTATTTGACAGAGATCACAAGTAGGCAGAGAGAGAGGAAGGGAAGCAGGTTCCCTGCTGAGCAGAGAGCCCGATGCGGGGCTTGATTCCAGGACCTGGGATCATGACCCGAGCTGAAAGCAGAGGCTTTAACCCACTGAGCCACCCAGGTGCCCATTAAATTTTATTTCTGAATTATTTATCATTTCCATCTCAAAACTGAGCATTTTAGATTTGGTTTCAAATATATTCTGTTTTCTAAGGAAATGCAGTGTGATTATTTACTTTAAACTTGCTAATAGTGTGCACAATGTAAAAAGACACTGAGCTAGAGTGATATGGAGTAAATCACTTACGTGGCTTTTTAGTTACTTAGATGTGCTGATAATAACATAATGTGCTTTGTATGACTAGTTTTATATTAGGACTAATTTTCCTACAGGAATACAACACAGTGTTAAACAAATTTATATCTCAGTTAAATCTTGCCTATTGTCTCTGTGAACCAAGTTCTAATTATGATTTTATCTGTCAGAAGGGCATTATCTCCTTGGCAAAATGAGATTGTCTCAGAATGAAGTGAAAAGCCCTTTGGGAAAATGTGAAAGAAATGTAATTAGCCTTATCTTCTTTTTTTTTTTTTCCTCATAAAAAACATCCCCTTCATACTTATCTACCAAATTTCATTTTAGCTCTTATTTTTATGGTGAATTCCTTCCTGCAGGCACATGAAGGCCAGTGGGCTGCAGGGGCCCATGGAAATGGTGGCATGGAGACCAGAATCTGGACACATGCCTATGTGCATAATAAGAGTAGCTATCTTGGGGCACCTGGGTGGCAGTTAAGATCTGCCTTCGGCTCAGGTCATGATCCCAGGGTCCTGGGATCAAGCCCCACATCAGGCTCCTTGCTTGGCGGAGAGACTGCTTCTCCCTTTCCCTCTGCCCGCTGCTCCCAGTTCTTGTGCTCTCTTTCTGCGTCAAATAAATAAATAAAATCATTAAAAAAAAGTGTAGCTATCTTTCACAGATTTCCAATGGCTGAATATGAGTCTACAAAAATATATCAAAGTCTAATATTCAAAGTGTTTGCCTTCTGCTCCATAATAATGAACACTTCCCACTGAAAAGCTTTCTTAAGTATTTGAGCTTCTAGAAGGTGGCCTTCTTTTGTCTTCTGTCTACTATTATCTCCTCAGGCTTAAGCACCCTATAGGCATTCACTCTACTCCTTTAGTCTACTGCCTGGTTTTTAAAAAAGGAGCTGGAAAAGGTGGAGAAATCATGCTGTCTTCTGTTAGCTGACAACGTGAGGCTATCTGTTTTTTATTAAATATTATAAGAAAATTACTATGGTAGAAATTAAAGGGTAAGCATTTTATAATCTATATATTCTACAAGAAAAGATTACCAGGATGAGCTGAAAAGCTTTTATATTAATAGCTTTAGAACATACGACTGCATTTAACCCAGTGCTTCTGGATACATTATACAATAATTTAGAATAAACATACCTGAAACATTTATCTTATAGAGAGAATAATTTAGATTCTTGATAACATTATGGATTACTTTTTAAAACCTTGGATAGATTAGAACACTCATTTCAAGTGCAATGCCAATAAAGTATTTCTAAATGTTCAGAATTAGATTAGTGGGGCTTAAAATTAGCAGAAAGATCTTCCAGTTTCTCCTCTCTGCTTCTTGGGCAAATCATGATCAGTCATGTTTTTGTTTCTCATCTTGTAGTCTGCCGACTTCCACTTTTGACTAGAGTCTCTGTCCTTGTTCAATGTCAAATTCACTTTAATTTCCTTTTTGTCACTGACATTTGTATCACTAATGTATAAAGCTTCAAAAATGCACATGTAAATGGAAATCAACTTTTTTTCCTCTCATGAATGCCCGAAACACTTCCTAAAGCTATAAAAAGACTGCAAGTTATTCTTCAGATTAAAGACTGCTTTAAAAGATGTAATTGTTTTCTCTCGTCTTTTTTAAAAACCACAAAAATATGTAACCCATTTAAATCGCAAACATTTCAAGTGACACCTGTTTCTGATTTGTTCACATTATTTTCCACTCTCTGAAGCCCAACTGAAAACTGAAAAATGTTTGAACTGAATGAACGGCCAGGGCAATCAAGGAACAAAATGGCTTAATTTAGAAAAAAAAAAAAAAAAATCCTCTAATGAGGAGATAACATAATATAGCACTTAAAAATCTGGCTAAAGGCTTTTGTACTTTGGTTGGTTGTTCCAAACGCTTCCTTCCTTGGTGCCTGGTGCACTCACAGGAAGTGTAGTGTTGATGTTGGGTACTGCCACCTCTTCAGAGGATTCTTGGGGTGATGCCCTGGGGAAAGTTATAAAGCACGGACAGCATAAATGCTCTCACCTCACCCTGCTGCCACAGTACAATGACCCTGGTGTTCACAGCATGACAGGAGAGACAAAGGACCACTCTAGACATTATGAGATCTGTGATCAAGTCCGACCCTGTTCTTAATTGTTCTAGCACATTCATCTTATTATCTGTAGAATGGGTACAAATTATTGCCCTTGACATATCTGTACTGCTGCTTAAAATGAGTTAATAATTGCTTTGGAAAAACATAACTACAACGTCAATGTGTTATTCTCATACTTCAAATCTCAGTAGAAAGTTCTGCATAGGGTAAGTTCTTAACAAGCATTGGTGACAGATGACTGGGAGTGAAGGTTATTATGGCGTTCACTTTACTTCTCCAGTCCATGTGGTCCAGTGGAGACTCTCAGAGAGGGAACGGGTAAATGGGTGTGGGACAGGTCATGGTAGTCAGGTGGTCCCATCGCCCATCCGGGTCTTGCTTCCTGGAGCACCCTTTCCATGACCTGCATCCTAGCAAGTCTTCTGTGAATCCCCAGAGAAGGCAAGTTTAATTTGGTTATTACTGATAAAGCACTCTTTTGGAGATACTATCTGATATGCTTTAGGAAAGGATAAAGGCTGTATGTGACAGAAATTACGAGAATTCAGAGTCTTGTTAATACCTATATAACACTTTTGATTGGACCACAAAATTGAGGGGACTTCTTATAAAATTTTCAAGATTTAGATAAGTTCTTATTTCTTTTTGATCTAAGTATGCATTGCAATATAATATACCTTATCAAAGCAGAATGTCCCTTTCACATTTTTTTGTAAAGAAGGTAATATTGAGATTGATAGTTTTTTTCTTTCTACCGTCACTACACATTGTCCCAAACTCTGTTTATAGTACCTACAACCCTGTATATTATGCTTTTATTTACATATCTGTTTCCATTGTACTAAGATATCAAAGGGAAGAGACTATATTATTTGCATTCTTCAAAGCTAGCTTATGTTTACAACATTTGCAGACTCAAAGAATAGATCATTTAATCAATTACCCATGGTTGGCCAAAACAAAAAATAAAATAATGCCTACTACTGGAGTAAATTTACTGAGCTCTGCTCCTATTTCATCTTCCATCTTGGCTTAATTTTGAAAAGATATTTGAAGAGGTCTATTCCCACTTAGTTTTAAAAATATAGAACAAGAACTGATTTAGACATTCTCGTTCCTTCTGTAAGACTACACCGAAAATGATTCTCAACTTTTTTCCTCTGCCTAATGGCTTTCTCTCCAGTTCTCCTACTTACAAAAGCAATGATAAATATGACCAATGGGAATGAGAAGGAAGAGAAAGCAACCAGGAGAATAATTATTTAAAAAAAAAAGAAGAAGACACTTAATTTCTCACATTCTCCTACATTGGTTTTAAGTCAAGTAGCCATAATACACATTTCAAGATTTTCTCACCTTGACAAGTCTTTCCATTGAGCATGAGTTGATAGCCAGGTGGACAGATACACTGATAGCTCCCAAAGGTATTTTTACACTCATGCTGGCAAATGTCTCTATTTTCACATTCATCAATATCTGTGCAGAAAGAAAGCAGAATGTATAACCATGCAAAAAAAGGCAGAAACTACTGACAGAACCAATTACACACAAGTTGTTGATACACGATAGAAAAACTTCTTGGTGATTTTACACTTGTGTGTTTAAACATGCTCAGAGCTGTTTTATATCAGGATCTGTTTTTAATGAACCCAACGTCAACTGTACTATTTCACAAAATATGAACATCTCTTCTGTGTGTAAGTGTATATGAGCTGAAGCCCCAAACTGGCCAATTTCTATACGAGTTAAGCAAGCCTGGCATGGCAGATGGAACAGATTTATACAAGATCCTAAACCACCAAAGTACTGAACTCTTAACAGAATAGTAGAATTTACCAAAAAGGCAGTTTCTATTGAGGTTAATTGGAACAAGGAATCTTTTTATTTTATTTAAACTTTACCCACCTCTCTCTTTCCCTTACCCCTGCTCCCAACATCCATGCATTGCTTTCCCATACAGAGATATCAAGTGGAGGTGTTTTTAATTTTGTGATAAGGATATTCATCAAACTTCATACAATTG
The DNA here is from genome assembly GCF_002288905.1 of Enhydra lutris kenyoni. NCBI lineage: Eukaryota > Metazoa > Chordata > Mammalia > Carnivora > Mustelidae > Enhydra > Enhydra lutris. The sequence continues at coordinate 21,887,252 of NW_019154108.1, read as the reverse complement.
TAAAGTACTAACGGCAGCAACGTATCTACGCTTGATGGGACACCTTGGGCAGCTCACTTTATTTCTCAAGGTCCCAGTCAATTCTTTATCAAAGGACTCACTGATATGATCTCTCCACTGCACAGATTTGTTGGAAGGTCCATAGAGCATAATATATGGGAAAGCACTTTATCATTAAGAGCTATCTATTTGCTAGTATTAAACAAAGCCAAGAAAGTAGCAATAAATAGGAGAGGAGAATGGGTGATGATTAAACATTGCTATTTGCTTTCAGGACAAGGGATATGATTTGGAGCACCTCAGATTTCTTACCCAGTTGTGTTTTGCTCAGACTAATGTTAGAATTGGTTCAGAGTCCCACCAACCAGTGGGAGAATGAAAAGAGAACATGACATGAAGTGGGAGCAGGGGGGCTGTAGGGTGGAGGTAAAGAGAAGACAAGGAGAAAACTTGTGACTCAGAGCAAAGGGATGTTTCATTGTACATGTTTTTCATATGCTCAGAATGTAACTGTGAAGATTCAAAATCTGTTCATGATGAACACTAACCAAATATCTCTTACTGTTTTTACCCCACTGTGAACCAAAGCATTTATTCAACTTGCGTGTTATTTTTACTTTTTCCTTTTGCTATCTGCTTCCACACAAAATCATCCCAGCAGTGTCAGTGCTGTGGAACTCCAATAAGTCAGCTCACTCTTCCCAGAGCAGGAATTTCAATGTGGCCCCAAGTGCAATTTCGGTATTCAGAGGCAACACAGTGTTCATTTCTCCTGTTAAGCTTTGGAATAATTTCCTTAAAAAGCCCAATTTTGCCCAAGTCTAATAAGACTGCAGAGTGTTGATTGGAATCTTTTGTGAGTTGTCTATCCCAGGTGGTTAATTAAAGGCATTTGGTGTTATTGCAAGTTGCTCGTAGCATAATTCCGAAGCTGTCTGCAATCTTAGTGAAAATTTCTTTATTAGTATGAATACTACAAAATACTCACCATATTTTAAGAAATATTTCTAAAAGTCTATTAACTGCCTCCAAATAAAGTTCAAACATCCAGTAACCGACTAGATATGGAAGTTTACTTCAGATTCTCCAAGATTGGTTCTCTGAAATAGTAGGTGCTTCAAGCCAATGGTTTGGGGAGGATAATTCTTATGAACATGATATTAGTGTAATACAAACACACAGACACAGAATACATTTATAAGACTCTACTGTGAAACTTCAGAGCTTAGATAGTGATGAATAAATAGAGAATGGGGTTATTAATCAGGAATGCCTTCTTAAAAGAAATCAGCATGATGGTGTACCATGTTGGGGGTATGGTTTAACTCATGTGTCACCACATAAACAAGGGTTTGGGACAGGTAGAAGAGAAGAGCTTGTCTAAGATGAAGTCAGAGAGTGGGACAATAATTGGAGATGAAACCCCTTAGTGGGAATGACTATTTGGAAGAAACTTTGAAAGACATGTTAAATTTTAATTCTATCAATTAAAAAATGGTGAAGAGTTTTAACTAACAAAGAGGTCAAAATCCTGGGCATGAAAAATTACCAATGCTCAGAACGGTTTGGAGCAGGTTGAGAGTGGTGTTTGACTTCCTCGTAAGGATTGTGGAGTCCATAGGGTTAGGAATTCAGCAGTGTTTGACCATATGGACTAAAGGTAGAAAACTGGTGATGAAGGCATTAATGTTTGAAATTCAAAGGGTAAAAGGAACTAGCTTTGCTGACAGTTCTAAGACTGATCATAGGGAGAAGGTTTCATGTGCATCATATTAATCTTGAGGTACATCAAGACAGGTGGAGAGAAAAGCTCTGGGAAAATATAGACTTAAGGAGAAAAGTTTAAAGTTAAAGAATCCAGTGAGTCCAGCTGATAAAGGTTTTGGGAGTCTGGGTCCAGGGAAGAGTAATTAAGGAAGCACGTCTGAGACGATAATGATGCGGAACAAGGCTTGGGGTGAAGGGTAAAAAAAAAATGATAATTGAAGTCAGAAAAAGACATTTTTTAAATGTTTATAAGAAATGTGTAACAAAGTATATTTTGGCAAGAATAAGGGAAGTTCAGAATACTTAAGAAAAATGCAAGAAAATCAAGTTGGAGTAGAGGTCTTAAAATTTAAACAAAATTTCTTTCTTCCTGCCTTCCTCCCTCTCTTCCTTGTTTTCTTCTGTCATCTAACCAAAAGTGGGGCTAATTCGTGTTTGCTAATTTCTCTTGGCATGTAGCTCAATGGCATGCAAACTGTGGACGCTCACAGAAAATTGAATTAAATGAATGACAGATGGTAATGTTTGCAACTTAACTGAAAACAAAGTCTCAATTATTGAGTTGGAAATTACACTTCGCTTTTGCAAACAAATTAAATTGTAAATGAGTTTAGATAAAGATATCGAAAGCACATATTTTAGAGAAACGAAAGCAACTTAATTTTGTCCTGGCTCACATTATCTTTTCAGTGATTTCCATATATACAAAATAATCAAACTGAGAAATTCCACAGGGAGTGTGGGTCAACAGTCAACACCGTTTTGGTTGTCCCATAGAACAAGCAGTTGATGGAGTCACTGAAAGTTTCACTTTTAACCCATTGCTTTGGCATCAAGCAAGGACAGCCATAATCTGATGCTAGTATGTTATGTGGCAATACTCATAATTTCTTTTTTTTAAAAAACGTATTCTGAATGCCACTGAAATTTATTTCCACTAGCATTAGATTTAATAACACTTTCAGGAGTGATCAAAAGAGAGGAACGGTCAATACAAAACAATGTATTATCAGAATGTACACATGTAAATACATCATTTACTTGAATAAATTTTGTCATAGTTTTAGGTGCCAGAGTAAATGTCTTGGAACTTTGAGTCAACCCAGAGCTGAGATCAGATGTAGTTCACAGCACCCAGACAACCATGGGTGCGGTGTCTATGCTTAGACTCTGGCCCATAAGCGAGCCCACCGGAAGGAAATGTAATATGGCTGACATTTACCTACACATGTGTCACGGCTCGCCTCAGAGCCTTCAGGGCAAGTTTTCCTAATAGTCCTTCTAGTCCTGGAGAGAGATGTTCTGCTGTTTCTATACTCTGAGTAGGAGCTGTAGAGATGGGAGTATTGTCTGTAATGCTGTTGAGGTTGATAGTTGTTTCTCACAGAGGAGAACCGTGCAAGGTTATAGCTACTGTACTGAGTGCCATAATTAGGCAGCCTCTCCAATCCAGCGCAAGATTTCCCGTCCCCTAATAAATGTTGTCCTGGTGGACAGATACACTTGAAGCTGCCGGGGGTGTTGGCGCACTGATATGCACAAGGCTTAGGCACTTGTTCACATTCATTAATGTCTGCTCGTGTGCCATGATACATAAAAAAGAGAAAAAAAAACACATACATACACACACAAAACACAGGAATCAAGAATCAGTCTCTGGAACAAACTGAAGACATTATGTTACCCTCCAAAGCTACGAATACAATAATTTCTCCATTGTTGTGAACTTTAGAGAAAGCTTTAATCATTCATTCATGAACATACAGAAAGGTTCTAGGACTTCTCCTAAAGATTGCTTTTCGTGGACAGTAGAAACATAAAGGGTCATATGGGAAAATGTGGTCTGGAATCCAGAAAAACTAGAGTTCAAAGCTAATGCAGATCTTAATTCTGTTGGTGGAGGGAAGAGCTCAATCACATTTCTAGTTTGCGTTTTATTACAACATTCTCACTAGTACTGCCAATCTTTCATACAATTACAAGCTTCAGATGTGATAATATTGGTATAACTACTAACACTTTTATTTCTTTTGAATCAATAATTATTATGTAATAATCAAGCTAAGCACATTTTTTTACAAAAATTTAAACAGAAGGAAACTAAGAATTATTTACTAAGATATAAACTCAAAAGTCCATAAAATTTTTTAAAAAATTATTTTTCTTCCAATACCTAGGTCAACGTGTAGTATACACTCCCAACTTTTCCTGTAAATTGGAAAAGCAAATGAAAACCAGAGAACAAAACCAAATTCTTTAATTCATTATCACAGTGACATGAAAGACGGCAACATGAATAAGCAGAATAGAAGTAGTAAATTTTGTATTAAAAATTATTTTAGTAGGCAAAGGTTAAAATTAACATTTTCAATTTCTTTAAGGCAATGGCTCTACCTTCTTCATTGATGTATTTCCCAGTCCAAGGTCTGACATTCAACTTCAAGTCAAATTAGTGAACAAATAAACATATTTCATTCTGCTAGCTCACCGCTATGACTAATCAAGATGTTAAGTTATATATAAATTACAATACCTAAACAAAACACTAAAATGCTATGTTATGCACTTCTGCTATTAGAGAGTGTTTATTTTAAAAATGTTTCTAGCAATTGTATTATTTTCAACATTTGCTCTGTGCAAAGTACTAAGCTAGGGGCTACATAAAGACCGAACTAAGTCTTTATGAGAGAATTTGTTATAAATTGTTGTTAAGACAACCAAGGAAACCAATTTTAAAAGCACAGTATGCAAACTGGAAGCCAGTATGTAAAGCCCACACCATTTTTTTTTTTTTTTTTGGCGCCGTCCTTAAATATTCCAGGGGAATATAATTTCATAGGTTGGTTTTCAGGTTTTGATTATTCAGTGCATTAATTAAAAAGAAGTATATGGTTACCTTCTTACAGATCTCTTCTAATTGTCCATTACCTGCCTTATTTACATTTAGTTATAATTGAGATAGAAATAAACTAGCGATTGGGAGAACTGAGTGAGATTCTTAGCACAGGAAAAGGCACATAGTAAACACTAAATGTATGATAAAGAAATAATTATCAATTTATTTAAATTGTGCATTCATATTTTAATCCCTCATGCCTAAACCTTTGTATTACATTCGATTATGCTTCACATTCAACTAGAATGTATCTGTGCAAACATCTATGCCATGCACATAGAGAAATCATTGATGAGAGAACCTTCATAATTAACTCATCATGGTAATATATTGCCATCTCACTCCGATATGTGTAGTGTATAGTAAGCACTATGTAAATGGTGATTATTATCACGTTAAATGCCAGTACAAATGGAACTCCATATGAAATCTTTAAGAAGTAATTTAAATTATGTTATAAATTACTTAAACCAACTTACACATTTTCTAATTGTTCCAAGAAAACATTTGAGATGGGAGAGTGGTCTAATCAAATTGACAAGGCCAGCTAATCACGTTAGGAGCCCATTACTCAGTAAGAGTTGCTGGTAACTTACCCATACAGGGTCTTCCAACTCCTTGAGACCGGAAACCTCTGGGACATACACAGCGATAGCTGCCTCTTGTATTCTCACATATCTGGTTATATCTGCACTGATGGGTCCCATCTTTACATTCATCAATATCTACAGACACAGAGGCAATAAAAAGTAGTAACACTTCCTCTTTCAAAACTAAAGTCATTATATTTAAAATGACAGTCTTTAGAATTGTCAACGGTTGCATTTCTCACCATGTGACTGAGACCTGGGTTCAAGTTCTAGCTCTGCCAATTATTAAATGGCTCCTTTTCCCTCTCTTGTGGCCTACTATGGAAAGGGCTTGGTTCTCAGCTTTGTAGCTCTCTTCTCTCTACTCCCTCCACCTCTGGCTGTCTTAGTTATACTAGTGACTCTAGTAAGCTTGTTGATGTAGACTTACAGCAATAGTACTGCATTGTGTCTTATCTACAGCCCCACATTTCTAGCTGCTTGGCTGGTTCTCTCCACGTCCATCTTTTACCAGTACTTCAAACCCCACATGTCCTCAGTGTGTGTTTGTTTTTAAGGTCTTATTTCTTCATTTGAGAAAGAGAGTACAGAGAGAAAAAGAGAGAGAGAAAGAGAAAGAACAAGCAGGGGTGGGGATATAGGGGGCGGGAGAAGCAGACTTCCTGCTGAGCGGGGAGCTGGATGCGGGGCTAATTCCCAGGACCCTGGGATCATGACCTGAGCCAAAGGCAGATGCTTAACCCACTGAGCCACCCAGGTACCCAGGAAGGATGAATTTTAATCTGTTTTCTCCAAGCCCAGCCCCTTTCCCCTTCTAGGGGACTCTCTTTTCTTTTTCTATCTTGTCCACCTATTATTACCATTCCATTCGAGGCAATATTTAATGTGATCACTGCCATGACATCTATTAGATATGATCACTCTTTCAAGTGCTCTCGTACAATTTTGTTTCTCTTTTATGATATTTCATTCTCCCTTGTACTATAGGATTTTTTATTTTCTTTTGGTGAGGAAAGTAGAATTAGCCAATCTGTTCCAGCAGATTGTAGGGACATGAAAGGAGGAATGCTATCTGTTTCATTTTTGTTTTATAGTTTGCTAATTAAGGCAGACTGGCACAGAAAGAATAAACACGGGGAGAATATAATTTACTTTATTTGTTTGGTCATTGATTTGACATTGATAGAATATTTAGTTCTAAAATAAAATACCTTGAACTTTAAATAAATATGTATAAAGTTTTCTTAACCACCTGTGAAATTAACATATAGACACTGAATTTCAGAGACACAATGTGTGATGATTTATGTGGATGTTAAACTGTGTAAAGTGAATGTGTAATTGATAATCATAGAGAAATCATTGATGATTATGGTAATAAACTTCCATGGTGAGCTTCCACTTCTTGGTATAGAGTCTGGGATCCCACAGCTCAAACACACTAGAAGGTGGGAGTAAAAAAACCTGTGAGAAAAGAAAAACTTCCTTGTGAGATTAAATGTACTTTAATCATTAGTTTTAAAAATGGATCCCTTCAAGTTGAGAGGCAACATGGGGGGTTTGCAGCGTAGGAAAGGAATAAATGAAACAAGATGGGATCGGGAGGGAGTCAAACCATAAGAGACTCTTAATCTCACAAAACAAACTGAGGGTTGCTGGGGGGTGAGGGGAGGGAAAGGGTGGCTGGGTTATGGACATTGAGGGAGGTATGTGCTATGATGAGTGCTGTGAAGTGTGTAAGCCTGGCAATTCACAGAACTGTACCCCTGGGGCTAATAATACATTATATGTTAATAAAAAAATAAAATTTAATAAAAAAAAAATGGATCCCTTCCTTGGTGTGTCAATGGCAAGTGGATCTCAATCACTGAAATAGCCATGCACTCACCAATGCAGGTTCCGTTTTCAGCCTTGGTCATTCCGTTGGGACAAAGATCAATGCACTTATAGCCCCCGCGGGTGTTCTTGCAGTGCTGATCTGGTCTGCACACGTTCTGCCTACATTCATTCACATCTTGATAAAAGAACAAAGGTAATGAAGATTGAGAAAATGATTTCTTCTGCTTTTCCAAAAGAAATCATGCCTTGGGATTTTAAGGATAAGATGTTAATTATATAATCACTGTGTGAGGGTAAAATGTTTAAATCCATCAAAGTCAGTAATAGTAACAGACTATTTTTAAAACAGAAGGATAAAAATAAAAAAAAAAATTAGTCCACATACCTGGTAACCATACCAACCACCACTTCTTAGAAAAATAAATAAATAAAAATATATGTAAATATGTATGTGAAAGTGTGTGTATGTGTATATATATATATATATATATATATACACATATATATATCATATATATCATATGCTTCAGTGAAAAAATATAGTAAATAAAATAGGGAAATGCTAAAAAATTGCTATGTAATTGGAAAATGAAACCTGTAAAGGATAGCATTTGTTTCAATTTTGGTTTTACGTGGATTACATACATGATGGACAGAGATATCCTATGTATGAATCCAGCCCAGGACACGGCATGTGGATTAGATCAAATACCTAGAAATTATAAAGATGTCATTGCTTTGAATTTAAAGCCCTTTTCTTACCTATGCATTTTCTGCCTTTGAGCTGATACCCAGGTTCACATCCACAATGAAAACTTCCTATGGCATTGAAACAGCGGTGGTGACAGGGGCTGGATTCTTGACATTCATTAATATCTGTTAAATAAAATGAAACTTTTATTATATTTTGTTAGGAAACTTGCGTTAATTTATTTCAGATGTCTAACATTTTGATGATCTTTTATCATTATCATGTTTAAGATCTTTCCTAAAATGAATCCAATACAATTGTTCTCATGTGATCTGACAGATAATTGATTGGATTAACTGTTGGAGGCCGTATCTCTCTTCAAAGGCAGACATTTCCTTGTGACTTGGAACTTTGTGGATGAAAGAGTCCTCTACTTTAACTATCCTACCAGATGGGTCCCATGTCTGGTTCTAGGAAGTTTCAGGCCTGGAATGTTGCTGGCAGACTAGAACACTGAAGATGGGGGGAAAAAAAAAGCCAAGGTCTTGGGCAGTATCCTCTGCAATTGGCCTTTCTTCCCCATTTTTGCTGCTGTTAGCCTGATGTAGATCTTGACCACTTTGTTTGTGCCTGACACCAGCAACTTTAGCATTTTTTCCTTGTCCACAGTTACTGCCGAATTAATCTTCCCAACACCATGTGGGGCATAGTATAATAAAAAAAAATGCAGGCATGAATTTCCCAAATTCGTGAGCATTTGCCTGTTGTTGCTGTTTTTTGTTTTTTGCTTTTGGTTTTTTTTTTGTCTTTTTTACACACCCGGCATTGACAGTTGGTGTCAGGAAGATGAGCTGTATCAGTTCACCTGGTGTGGTGGTTAAAGTGCTTGGATGTTTTCCCCCCACTTTTAAAAAACCTTTTGCATTTGCCTGTTTTATGTACCTTTTCCAAAACTCTCCTTCCTTCTAGTCTCATAGGAAGAGAGAACTTTTCTCCCATGTAAGAAAAGTCCCTCTATTTGAGTGTTTGAGTTCTGAAGCCCATCTCCTCCTTCCTCACCAAGATGAGGACTGTGGTCCATTGATAACTCTCTCCGTGTTTGCATTTTTAAAGTCCTTCTTTCTTATGGTCATCTTTCCCATAGTCCTACAGACACAATCAAATCTTTCCTACCCTAACATAATCCCTCTCTCAGGTCTGTACTCAAGTTCCTTCTACTTCTCTACTGTTCTATTCATTCTTTTCAAACCCTCCAAAGCAACAATTACCATACTTAGGCTCTCCACATCCCCCTCTTACATTCCCAAACTCAGAAGATTGCCTGTGTCTTATTTTGTACTTGTATTCTATTTGAGCTCTTTAATTTTTTTATTTTGAAAAAAATGTTTCAAGTTTTTATTTAAATTCCAGTTAGTTAACAAACCGTAATATTAGTTTCAGGTGTATGAGCTCTTTTAATCTTTCAAAATCTACATGTTACTACAACTGCATACATGTGATTATATACTTTAAAAATATTTTCTTAATGTAGCTTTTTCTTCTTTCTTTTTTCTTGGCTTCCTTTATTGCTTTTCATCTTCTTGCCCACCAAAGCCAGTCTGCACTGAAAATCTAGTATAAATATTAACATATCTCTACATATATATCTCTATGTAAATATTTAAATCCATTTCCTTTATCTTCGGTTATTGATTGTTTTTCTGGCCACATAATCTTTTCCACACAAGTTATGTACACTTTTCTACATCTTGTTCTCACTGAACAACTCAGCAAGGATACAGTTGAGCTGCATTCCATTCTTTATAATGGCTGCACGATGGTTGATGGTGTGGATAATTCATTCCCTCTTTCTATACTGATAGGCATTCAGTTTTGTATCCACCATTTCTGCCTCTAGGAAAAAACCCTGATAGAAGCTTTATTCGTAATTGTTAAAATCTGGAAGCACCAGGATATCCTTCAGTAGCTGAATGGATTAATAAACTACAGTACATTAATACAATGGAATAATATTTAACCCTGAAAAGAAAAGAGTGATCAACCCATGAAAAGACATGGAGGAAACTTACATGCATATTATTGAGTGAAAAAAGACAATCTGAAAAGGCTACAAGTTATATGACATTCTGGAAAAAGTAAAACGTTGGAAACAATGAAAAGCTCAGTGGTTACCAGAGGTTGGGGGAAGTGAGGGATGAAAAGGCAAAGAGCAGAGGATTTTTAGGGGCAACTATTCTTATGATACTCTAATATAGGATACATGTTATTATTTGTCAAAAATCATAGAATGTATAACACCAAGAGTGCATCCTAATGTAAATGATGACCTTTGGGAGATAATGATGTGTCAAGGTGGGTTCATCCTTGGTAAGAAAGAATTTTGCCACTCTGGGGCAGCATGTTGATAGTAGGAGATGCTATGCATGAGTTAGGGCAGAGAGTATATGAGAAATTTCTTTACTTTCCTCTCCATTTTGCTGTAAATGTGAAACTTCTCTAAAAAAGAGTCTATTAAAAATCCTGCAATAGGGCACCTGGGTGGCTCAGGTCCTGATCTCTGGGTCCTGGGATTGAGCTCCACATTGGGCTCCCAGCTCAGCAGGGAGTCTGCTTCTCCCTCTCCCTGCCACTTGTGCTCTCGTTCTCTCTCTCTCAAGTGAATAAATAAAATATTTAAAAAAAACCCTGCAATAAATATCTGGTAGTCTTATGTAATGAAGTTTAATGGAACAGACTCCATTAAGATCGTGCTGTATAATCTCTTCCCTCAAATATAATAGGCAAATACTTTTCAAAACCACTGTGCTATAAATATTTAAAATAGCCTTGGACTATTACATCTGAAAACCTTATCAAGAAGCTCAATCTATAACATGGAGTTTACATTAAATGATTCAAAAGGCAGAAGGTTTTCATTCTTAGCATAATGAAGATAAAGGGAGGAACTCCATTCTTATACCTTGGCAACTCAGCCCATCAGAGGTTCTTCGAAAGCCAATTCCACAACGGACCACACAGCGATAGGATCCGATGGTATTGTCACAGTCCTGACCAGCGTGGCAGGTGTGTCCACCTAAAGCACACTCGTCGACATCTGCAACAAAATGAGTCACTCACCTAAGGCGGGGTGAAGAACATCCACCAAGAACCAGGGATAAGAGAAACAAAAAAATGATACTTGAAAATATATGAGAGCAAGAATGCTGAATAATTTGGTGGAGTCATGTCAGGTGGGTTATGTTGATGACAAGTACGTAGGAGCCTAGTGCAGTATCTTTGCAGACTAACGCAACCGTTAAACCACTGACAAATTTTGTGGCTTTAAAAAAATTACTTCTCCTATCTGACACTCAGTTTTCTCATCTGTAAAGCGAGGATAAGACCTGTCTCTCAGCATTACTTTGGAAATCAAAGGAAATAACGTACACAAAGTGCTCAGTCCATGCCAGATATTCCACAAATGTTATTCCTCGCCCCCCCTGCCCCGCTTATTCTCTGTCTCTGTTTTGCATTTAGAAGGTGTCTGCTCAGACACAGAGGGAGAAATCCTTTCCTCTTTTCATCATTTTAAAATTTACTTATAAACCAGATTCTCACACAATTCTAATTTAGAAGTCTATGCGGAGTCTGATAGAAAGTGTTTTTTGAGGTGAGGAAATGGGCAAAATGCGTGAAGAGGAGGGGGAGGTGTGGGCTCTCAGTTGTGCAATGAATAAGTCATGGGAGTAAAAGACACGGCCTGAAGAACACCATCAGTGATACTGAACGGTGTACTGATGCACTGGGGCAGATGGTAGCCATGCTTGTGGCGAACACAGTACAGCGTATACACTTGTCAAATCACTCAGTTGTACCCCTTAAAATAATGTAACATTATGTGTCCACTTTACTCAAAAACAAAGCATTTTTTTTAATGTTCCCAAAGTGTTACCAGGACTGTGCAATTTACTTAAATTCTTTATAACTTCTTTATTTCTTAGTTTTATCACTGTAAAATGAACACGATACTGGTCCTGCCTGTCTGTCCTCCGGGAGTGTTGGGGGGGAATGAGTGGCCACAGGTCTCCCGGCTTGGGCAGCGCCCCTCGTGAAGGGATTTGTGGCAGCAGATCTCAGGCTGTCTGAAGATCTGTCTATTGCCAGCGTGGGGGAAGAAAGTACGCGACAACAGCACTGTTCTACTGCCCTTTTCCTAGGCCAGAGCTTTCTGTGACCATTGCCTGACTGGGACTACCTTGACAAGTCCTTCCATCCGCGGCTATGGTGAGGCCTTTCGAGCAGGAGCAGTAATAAGTTCCCACCGCATTGTGGCAGATCTGGGAGCAGGGACTCCCCGCTGCACATTCATCTTCATCTGAAACAAGAAACAAAGGGACCCATGAGTGTGTAACCCCCCGGCTTTCTAGGAGTTATTAAAGGCCATGATAATAGCTGTTCATAAAACAATTGCTCACAGAGGACAATGCATTGAATCAAATGTAACAGAAAATGCTCTAAGCGCCACAAAATAGAAACGCTAAGTAAAAATTAACTTGGGTCCCCAAATTATCTTTGATAGTGACTAGATGTTTAGCTTAATTCTAAAACATCAAGATGACAGCTAAGGTACAATGACCATTTCCTGGGCTCTAAATGTTTTTTACCTACCTTAACTCATTCCTCATAACATTCCTAGGAGACAGATATTTTTAGTACCATCCCCATTTTGCGTGATAAAATTGAGGAAAAAAGTTAAGGAAATTGCCCAAGGTCACACAGGTCATTAGTGGCAGAGCTGAACTTTGAACTTGGATAGTACAGTTTCTAAAGACCACTTTTCTACCACTATATACTACATTATATTACCTACCAGGGAAAGGAAGGCTCTGGGTGTGCAAACTTGAGCTACTCTAGGCATTTACTCAGCTGCTTACTTATCTGTGACTCTCCTGTACTGGTACTTGGATGGGGTGAGGCCGGCTTAGTCAGTAGTCCTTGGCGCATGGTGCTATCCTATCCTCTAAGCATTAGGGTTAGGTGAGTTAGAGTTGGATTATTATTGTGTTTTACATCCATGGCAAGTAAATGACCAGACGGCATCCAGTGTTTTGTCCCTGTGCCCACTCCACCTCTATACTTATGATCCCTGACACACTCGATTGTGGTCAAATTGAAATTAAACTTCAAATTAAATTTAAATCTAGCTCTGACACTTGCTAGCTGAGTGATCTCAAGCACCCCACTCAACTTCTTCACATCTCAACTTCCTCGCCTATAAAATGGGACACTTCTAAGCCTGTTGTGATAATTAAGTATCTAGCAAAATGGCAATAGATGTCCGTTAAATGGATTCCATCCCTAATATTTTTTTTATAAAAATAAAAATGCATTATTTCTGTTCTTACCAGCACAAAAAGGTCCAACTGAGTCTAAGGCAAATCCTGAGGGGCACTGATTACTGCGATCTCCTACCACAGAGAGAAAAACCAAATTAACGGGCTTGTTAGAATGTTAGCACCTTGTTTCTTTCCAGGACGCTCTTCCCTGGGAAGATATGCCAAAGATGGAACACATCACACAACATATGCAATAGGTTGAAACAAGCATGAATGGAAAACTTTTCCTGTTCCCCAACCAAGAACCAAATGAATCAGAGTTCACATTGTTGGCAAGCAGCCATTGGAAACAGATTTTGTTTATATTAATAAAAAAAATGAAATAAAACCGTTCTGTGATAATGAAAAAAGGATCCAAGATAAATGTGTACGCCAGGCATAACCACAGGCAAAGTCCTATTCCTCTAGCCATTACTTACTCTGTCTGTTCTAGAGTTAGGAGCACTATTTTCAAGCCACTTAAAATAATTTACGCCAGTGAAAACCAGAAGCTCTAATGAAGAAACCCTCTCCTTTTGTGGATCTCCTCCACTTGCAACGTGAAGCAGCTGGGTCAAAGTCTCCTACATGTGACCAAGTGTTTTCCTTTCCTGTGTATCCAAGCAAGGGCTAATGGGTATATTGTGACAGAACAGCTTTAAGTTAGATGTCGGAAACAAACACATTAACAAGAATAAATAAGCTAGTTAGGGAGTCTCTCTCCTTAGAAAGTAATTCTGCCTTGACTGCTTTAAGCAATTTAGCTAATATTTTTCAAATATTATTGACCTGTAGAAACTTAAAAAAAATGCCTTTTGTGTGCACACACGCTCAAACATACAAACTAAAAGATAATCATTAATATGGTAAATTTCTTTTGAAGGAAATTTTATTTAATTCACATCATATGTTCAGTTCATATTCAATCTCTTAGAAATTATCTTTGATTTTCTTTCAATTCTAAGTGCATAAAACTGTGCTTGTTTTTTATTATTGCTTTAGATGCTTTTCATAGAGGGAGTCCAAGCATTAATTTTTCAAATTCATTTTACTTTGGAGAGTTTCTGATAACAATATAGTTTGAGCTTTGCTGAGCACATGAAACTGTTCAAAACAGTTTTATATATCTATGTATTTGGAGAGTGTAAGAAACACTACTCCAGTGATAATCTGACTAAAACAGCAAGTCCAATTTGCTCTTTTTAGGTAACCAAACTGCCTGAAACCTTGACAAGAAAGCAGAGGTTCCTGATCCATTTCTACCCTGAATATAAAAATGACCCTGAAAACAAAACAAAACAAAACAACAACAACAACAACAACAACGACCCTGAGAGCATGCGTTTTCCTGTACCTGCAAGAAAATGGGAAGAAGATGGATGAGATAGAAATGTCCAGCCTGTCTAGCTATCTGGTTATTGGATGGTTTCTGTGTGTCACACAGGGCTGCGAGTTTTCTGCACTTTATTTCATTCAAAGCTTACAACTCACATGAGGAATTTGAGACAGAGATTATGTAAATTGCCTAAAGTCGGAGCTAATATAAACCAGAGCAAAGAGTTAGATGCTAGTCTGTTTTATCACCGAACTCAAGAATACAACTCAGGTGGTCATTTTAATTCATGCTTCAGTTTTATTTATTTACTGATTCATACATTCCTTACTACAACCAGTAAATTGTATAGGGCACTGTGTTGGAGGCTATAATTGTGGAAAAAAATGTGTCATATAATAAGTTATTATCTGATAGTAGATTTAGATTTTAGATTCTCAATGGGGGAGATATCATCTATCAGGTTAATGTTTGGAATGTTTACAGAAATACTTTGGTTGTTTTGATGATAGAGAGGTCTGTTAAAATTTGGTGAGGGGGCAGAACCTGGGAAAGTTTTATCACACTGCAATGTGTGGGATAATGATGCCAGATGAAGATTTGTCCCTTGCCTTGAAAGGTTTTCATGTAATTGTTGACGGCTAGACCCTATCTCCCATATATTAAGCACTTTTTGTGTGATTCAAATATACAATGAATTTTCCAGGAATGCAACTATCTTATAAATTGATGGCTGGTTGTACACTGTTTAACTTCATACATTACTAAGAATTATTAAATGTTAAAAAAAAATCATATCAGAGATCTACATATAGGTTTAGCCATTATGAATCCTTCTCTTATATCTTCTAGTATAGTAATGCCTAAAAATTTTCATATTGAAATACCACATTGAGTGGTTATCATATTTTCATATTTCTAACAATGATAACTGGAAAATAGTAACTCATTATTTTAGTCTATATTTTTTGCTTATTGATGAGGTTAGATAGTTTTATTTTTTTTTAAGATTTTATTTATTTGACAGACAGAGATCACAAGTAGGCAGAGAGGCAGGCAGAGAGGGAGGAAGGGAAGCAGGCTCCCCACTGAGCAGAGAGTCCGATGCGGGGCTCCATGACCTGAGATCATGACCTGAGCCGAAGGCAGAGGCTTTAACCCACTGAGCCACCCAGGTGCCCCGAGGTTAGATAGTTTTTCACATTCATTTTGTCATTATTATTTCTTCCTGTTCATAGGAATTTCCTGTTCACAGCCTTTATGTATTTTTTATTAGGTGTTGTCTTTTTCTTATTGATTTTTTTACAGTGCTTTTTATTTTATTATTTTTTTAGCAAGATCTACACCCATGTGAGGTTTGAACTCATGACCCCAAGATCAAGAGTCACATGTTCTACTGACTGAGCCAGCCAGGTGCTCTTTCTTACTGAATTTAAGGGTGTAGTATATATTAAGGTTATTTATAGTTATCTATAATATATAAAGCAGATATTCTTTCTTGGTGTATATCTTAGCTTCTCAATTTTGTCATTGTTTCCCATCAAGAAGTTTTAAAAAATGTATTTGTAGTTAAATTTATCTTTCCATTATTGTTTCTGATGCTTTCTGATTAATTTGTAAGATATAAATATATTTTATAATTTTATTTGAAAAATAAATCCATTCTATTTTAAAGATGTAAAATTAAAAAAAAAATTATATTGATTCATGTTTGTGAGTTGACTTGACCAGCAGTTTCCAAATGCCAGTGTGCAGATTAGATATATTAGGATCATTTAGGGGCTGTGTTAAAAATATAGACTTCCAGGCCCTACCTTAGACTAGCTAAGCCAAAGCCTTTGTGCCTAGAAATATGAACTTTCATCAAGCTCTTTAGATGATTCTAACTGCATTGTAACCATAGCTCTAGACTAGACCCAATACAGAGAAGAGAGAACATGCCAGTTAAGCAACCAAGAATGCAAGCTTGCCCCCTGGTGGTCACTTAAAAAAGAAATTGTAAGTACCCAGTAGTAATTCACAGGAACCCCAACAAACAAATGTGCACAGATATCAGATGTGATTCATAAAATCATAGTATCTAAGAATAGTAAGGGGTTATAAGTGTCCTATAGTATGTTTCTGTCTATTGTGGGATCCAGATTCCCCAGTTAAACCATTACAGATCTTCAAGTAGTTCAGGCTTAGAGAATTTACAG
Organism: Enhydra lutris kenyoni; assembly: GCF_002288905.1. NCBI lineage: Eukaryota > Metazoa > Chordata > Mammalia > Carnivora > Mustelidae > Enhydra > Enhydra lutris. The sequence continues at coordinate 21,870,584 of NW_019154108.1, read as the reverse complement.
GACTGAATAAAAAGTGTACATGATTTTTAAAAATAATTTTAATTCTTCTTGTCTGAGAGGGTGTAAACTCATTTTTAACCAAAGTCTTATGCAAAGCTGTCTTCTTTTAATTATATGGAGTACTGGGAAAATAGAAACAGAGGCTAGACCTGACAAGTGGGCATTGCTGAGGAAGAGAAACAGAACTCTTCCTTCCAGTGGCTCTTTTCCTTTGTCCCAGTGACCCGAACATATGTGACAACAGTAAAATGAGGACGTGGTAGCAGCATGGGAGTGAAGGTCATGTGGGGCTAGAGACTCCACTGGCTCTGAGGCTTCAGGAACCTGCGATCATCTCAAAAATTGTGAACATGTTCTCCTAGATGACCGTGACCTCAAATACAGTGCTGTGGTTCCGACAGGTGTCGATAAAGAACACAGAGCTCGAATGTGCCCCAACTGATGAAAGTAAGAGTATACGTGAAAACGAGTTTTTTTAGTGTATCTGCTGAGCATGATAAAACAAGATGATGCTACTTATTATCTACTTGGATCTATTTTAGGGAAAGCCAGCACATAGCAAAGGCCAGTATGAATCATTTTAACTGTATTCATAGGAGCCTAAAGTTCAAAGTTAAAGTTATTCAAATACTTAGCGTCCATAACATAATCACATGCAAGTCTCCCATAGCATCAACACTTCATGGAACACGGGATGCTGATTGTTTGGGTGCCTCTTATGACCAGAAAGGGATTTCAGGGTACAGACACAAGAACTACACAGCATAGGAAGACCACTGAGATCAAGGGTTGTAGAACTATGCTTAGAAAATGAAAAGCGGTTGCAAAATCATAATGTCCAGGAGTAAGAAATGACAGTTGGAATACTGATTATTCCTGCACAATTTTTGAAAGCTGCTCTTAAAATATGGAAACTTTTTTTAAAAACTAATTTAGGTTGAGATATACTTTACTTTTACATTATGTTTCAGGAATTAAAAAAAAATTCGGTGACAAATATAAGAGTCAGGATAAGAACGGTGACCTCGAACAACCAAAGAAAACATTATTCTGACAAGGAAATATTTTCTAAAGCTTACTGCATATCTAGAATAGAACAATAACTCCACCATGTTAGATGGACAAGCATATTAGGAATTTAAATGTACTAGAACTCCCATGGGACTGGCTTTCTCAAAGGGGTTTACCTCCCACAACACACAGACAACATACATGAAAACCTGGTATCATTAGGGTCAGTCTGTGCCCTAATATCCCTATTCTGAATGGCATTGATGTAATTCTTACCCCTCCCCCTTTTTTAGGTATTAAATACATTTCCCCCCCTCAATTTTATTTTTAAGTAATCTCTGTGTCCAATGTGGGGCTTGAACTCACAACCCCGAGACGGACAGCCACACGCTATACCTACTGAGCTACCAGGCTCCCCATCTTTTACCCTTTTAGAAAGGACTGGATGGAAAAATGATCTGGACTTTCCTTTACCCAAGGTACCTTTGGAAATTGAAGCGTGGATTTTAAAGCCCAGTGTCTCTTCCAGCTGGTTGTAGTCAGATTCCACAGAGGAAGCGTGAAGGGTTTCTACCAAGAAAGGCATTCTTCCCTGTGCCTCATCATAGAACACGGTGTGGTTCCATGTGTATGGGACACTGATGCCATCAACGGTGAACAGCCGGGTTGAGTAGGCATACAACCGCCCAGGACCTGTCTGAACGTAGTCCTCTGTGTAATCCTGAGGAAGACAGTATCGATTTGAGGATCAGTATGGCTCCTCCGATTATTTCTCCTGAGGGTACGGTGAGATCCAGAATGAGAAAAATAAAGGCTAAGGGGCTAAACATATATACGGTTGATCCTTGATCGACATGATTTGAACTGTGTGGCTCATTATATATGACTTTTTATAAATACAGTACAGTACTGTTCAGTGCAATTTCACTTCCTTATTATTTTTTTTTTTTTTTAAGATTTTATTTATTTATTTGACAGACAGAGATCACAAGTAGGCAGAGAGGCAGGCAGAGAGAGAGGAGGAAGCAGGCTCCCCGCTGAGCACAGAGTCCAATGCGGGGTTCGATCCCAGGATCCTGGGATCATGACCTGAGCCGAAGGCAGAGGCTTTAACCCACTGAGCCACCCAGGCGCCCCTTCCTTATGATTTTCTTACTAACACTTTCTTTTCCCTAGACTACTTTAAGAACATAGTATATAATCCATATAACATATAAAATATGTGTTGACTGTTTATGTTATTGGTAAGGCTTCTAGTCAACAGTAGGCCACTAGCAGTTAAGTTTTCAGAGTCAAAAGTCATACGTGACTCCTGAATGCCCAGGGGAGCTGGCATCTCAACCCCCACACTGTTCAAGGGTCAACTGTAGCTCTAAATAAAATCGCAATTGTAAAATAGTGCTCAGGAAATAACTTAAATTTTGAAGCTTTTAATTGTAACTACATTGATTTCATGATTTTACTGTCATCAATTATAGTTTAATAAGGGATTCAAAGTTGTAGGTCAAGAGTAAAGAAAAGGACATGAAAGGGTGATTATCATTCTTTAGTTTCTGAAATACTTTTATGGGTGATATACAAAACTTTTAAAATAACAGTTATATATTCTTTTTATCTGCAGAATAACAGATGACCTAAATCCAGATAGCAGTGATTTTGGTCGTGTTAAGCAGGACCAGTAATAAACCAGTAAGTATTACTGGTGATGAAACCAGTAAGAGTGTGTAAAGACTTATTCCTGAAGATTTCTATACAAAGACAAACGAGGCATTTCTAACCTTAATGGTTTATTTATTCCCCTGAGCAAACAAGGGAAACTACATAAGGTCTCTGTGCTCTTTCTATGTATCTTCGATTTCTGCTCTTACCAAAAAACAGTGAAGGCAAGTTACCCTGACATTTTACCTTTACAGTGACTTCAGCAGGTGATTGAAGCTGCAGGACATGGCCACTCACAACGATATCGAGGAGCAAAGTACCATCAGAATCCAAGCCCCGGGCAACATGAGTCATCCGCAAGATTTCTCCTGGGGATTACAATTGGTTCATTTTAACAGCAAAAAATATATGGTTGTGGAAGCACCGAGCAGATTTACCTCCCGTATCAGTTCAGCTGTTATTTTCCTTCAAACTTCAATAAGCACAGACCATGAAGAATTAAATTCGCATTTAGTCCCTGAATGAAAGAAGTGGGCTTATTGAATGGTATGTTCTAAAACTTCTTTTTCTGCAGCAAAAATGTGGCATGTGGTTATGTGAAGGATTCTATGCTTTATTTATTTTGTTATTATTTTTTTGTTAAGCGGGCTCCGTGCCCAATGTGGGGCTTGAACTTATGACCCTGAGATCAAGAGTCATAGGCTCTACTGACTGAGCCAACCAGGTGACCTGTATGCCACACTAAACTCACAAACAATAGCAAGACAGTTCTGCAAAGACTGACTATGAGAAGGGACAGGCAGCTTCACCAGGTGGACTGGCAGTAAAGAGAAGTCTGGCCATAGGGCTTTGTTCTTTCTCGTGCTTCCAGAAGCAGCAAAGGGGCATCTTCATAAGCAGATGACCATGAAAAGACCCACTTGTCTTCCAGGCTGGTTGAAGCCCTTTCTCAGCCCTTCTTCCTTACAGAGCACTAACACTGAGGCTGTCCGCCTTTGAAGAGGCTTGTAATGGAGGTCAATAAAAATACGTATGCACTTGGAAAGGGCCATGAATAGCTAATACATATTCATTAAGACTAACATGAAGTGAAATGTCTGTAAATTTGCTTATTTTTACTTCCACCTTTTTCATAAAAAATCACTATAAGGTATCCTAGTTGAACCTCAGGTTTGAGACACAAGTCTTTACTTAATAGCAATGACTCATTTTCCTGCTGTGTTTTGGCCTTTAAAAACCCTCTCTGAGGATTTAAAGAGAAAATATATAGAAAAGATGATAAAAAAAATCACTATAGTGTTTGAAAAAACATGGCCTCGTACAGATCCATGCCAGTAAAAGTTTACAGGGAAACATGAAATTGCTTTTATATCATGTATGATAAGACTACATCAAAAACTTTAAAATTATTCTCTAGGGGAACATATATAAACGTATTTTTCTTAACCAGCAACTTTTAAGGCAATCGTATTTTTTATAGTAATACAATATTAAGTTTAGCTGGCACTAACCAGTTGCAAATTCCACCTGGGTTTCTCTTTTGAAGACTGCATTGGTGAGGGTAAAGCCATTGACTGCTTCTCCTATCTCCTTTGCTGTTGTCCAGTAAATGGGATTTAGAATAGAAACTATTTTTCTCATTGCTGGGCCTAAAGAAGAAAGGATAAATAAGGTGACAAGGAAAGATATTTACAGTCCATTGTTATTATTTTCAGAGCCTTCTACTTATAAGGATGAATTCCAAATAATCTTGAGTAACAGCAAAATAAGTATCAGTATCTCTTTAAGATACTTTAAGAATTTACCATTTAAGAATTTATGTCTTTAAGAATTTACCATTGGGATGGAACTAAGGACTACCATACAAATCATTTAGTAGTAGCATCATCTAGAAATTTTAAGCAGAAATAAGTGAAGAATAACATAAATTTAAAAAAGAGGCTATTAACAAATTTTCTAAGCAGAGACTTACCAAGACTGCGAGGTACGTTGGTAATTTTGGCTTGTATTATTCTAGTATCAGAGGTAGGACTATCTATTACTGTGGCATTAAGGAAAGCAATTCCAAATTCAACATCATTAATATTTCCAATAACACTTCCTCTGGCTCGCTGGGGCCCACCTATTGCGGGAAAAGAAAACATTCTTGGATAAGGAAACAATTTCATCAATGTTACAGGGGAGAAAAGAAGGCCAGTATTCAAAGACGTTACAAATCTTTCAAACATTTAAAATATCATATGACATCTGAATTTAAGAGTGAAATAAATAAGCTTAGAAAACATTCTACTTTCATGTAACACTCATCATTCCACATAAATCTAGGGTCCTTCCAATCTATGTATATCATGGCATTATTTCACAATCCAAAGACTACAATCAGCACCCAGTCCCAAAGCCAAAATAAAGAAGGTGTTTGTTGATGGTGATGAAATGATGATAATAATGAGGGTTTACTGAGCATGTCGTGCACTATACTATATACTAAGCACTTAATATAAGTTAACTCTTTAAATCCAGTCAAAAATCCTACAAAGTCATTTTAGATGGCCACAGTTTATGGACTAGGAAAATAAAGTTCAGGGACATAAGTGGTGGAAGGAAGATCTGAACACAGATGTGCTCGGCATCAAGACCCATGTTCCTTCACCTACTGCCTCTTCGTGAGAACACAAAAGGAAAGGAGGGATCACCTCCAAACAACTCCTGAGCTCGTTACAGGTCATTGCCTACATATGTGTGGAGGATCTAACAGGTATCGTTTAGTCTTGAGTAGTTTCAGATGGAAGGCTTACCAACTTTTCCTTAATATCTATACTTTACTTTCAAAAGCAGAAAGCGCTATAAAATTCATACAGAGACAATTAGGTTGAAAACAACTACACATTTTTTAAAAAGCATCTCTACAGTCATTTTATGCCTTCTTTCCATTGTTCAACAAAATTACTAGCTACTGACACAGAATAGGTAGTTAACAAATGCATTTTAAGGGAGCTGCATGCTTTAGCAAGAGAAGGAAACATACTGGGAAGAAGTATGATAATGAAGTTCATAAATATTCATTACTTGATATTTATATATGTATTTTTAATCACTAGGTATTTCAGATATTGTTCTATATTATATACCAGGGAGAAATACAATTGTATTCAATCTCAGAAAAATCAGTAAGTATAGTATTTCGCCAGTTTAATTTGCACTACTTTGATTATTTGTGAGAATTTTTTTTTTTTTTCACATTGATTCAAACTTCATGTTCTGGATTACATTCATTTGTTTATTTACACATAGACTACAATATACAAGGATACAATATTAAAAAAGAAAAAAAGGCATGAGGGCTGCCTTCATAGAGCTTATATCTGAAAGAGGGAGATAGACATTAATTAGAATTCCACAAATAAATGTAAAATTGAAATGTACTAATATATGAGATATCTACTACCTAGAGGAGTCTGAGAAGAAACTAAAAATAGAGTGGAGATCTGAAGAAAGTTAGGTCTTAACTAAGCCAGAGAAGGTAGGACAAGGGCTTTCTGGGTAGAGGAAATAGCATGGGGCACCCTTTTGAGAGGTGGTGGCTTGCCATATCTGAGAAGCCAAAAGGAGAAAAGGGTGGAGAGTGCTGGAAACCATACTACAAGATGATGCAGGAAAGTAGACCATAGGGCCAATCAGGACCTGGGAGGCCATTTTGGTTCTTATTTTTAGTCTTGAGCAGGAAAGGGGGTAGAAGGATCACTAATTCATTTAGTTTTCTGGGGCATTTGACCTGGGTCATTTTACCATTTTGACCTTGGTAAAATGGTCTCCAGAGGAGCTTGTGTCCCAGCATTCAACAGATGTCTCCTAGTTCTGGGTAGTTAATTGGGATCCTCGAAGTTCTCTGCCAGACTCTGTAATCCAAATTGTCTACCTATTTGGACTTCCTTCTGCAATCGGGGTCCTTGTACCCATGATGGAATAATTCCCCTTAGATGAACAATATCCCTTGACAGTGATCTGTAATAAGGTTCAGGAGCTACAAAATGTCTCAATTAAAACTAGGACTGTCACCGTGCCTACATGTTAGAACCTCAAAACCCCTGGTAATCATTTGACGCGTTGACAGGATATGTTGAAAGCTGACTGATAAACATTCATCCTTTTAGCTTGTCTAGATCCTATAAACCCCTTCACGTAACTCCTCTCTCTCACTCTGCCAAATGAGCCTTCCTGATTTTCAGACATTTTATTTTTAAAGCACCCTTAAGACTTTGGAAGGTTCAGTGGTATCTTAGCACTTTAACAATGTGAAACTGTTCTTTCTAATTTTCTTATAGCCTTTAGGAAGTCTGTCCTGAGACAAGCAACCTTAATATTATCCACCATTTCGTGGGACTCCAACAAACTCTTTCTAAGTTTCATAGGTTCTAGAATTCTGGCTTCATCCCTTCTGCAGTTTTTTGTCTTTTTTTTTTTTTAATATTATTTATTTATTTATTTATTTGAGAGAGAGAAAATGTGCGTCAGCAGGGGTAGGGGCAGATGGAGAGGAAGAAAGAATCTCAAGCAGACTCCATACCCAGTGCAGAGCCCAAGGGGGGCTCCATCTCACGATCCTGAGATCATGACCTGAGCCAAAATCAAGAGTTGGATGCTTAACCACATGAGCCACCGAGGTACCCCACCTTCTGAAATTTTACATCACTTACAATATTCAGCCATGTTGTATGACTTGGGTTATCATAGTTGAACTCCCCCTACTCTTTTTCCTAGAACTGAACTTGCCTCTATTTTACTTTCCACATTCATGTTCTCCATATTTCCATCCATGAAAAAGTAGTCCCCTAATTGTGTATTTCCGTGAAGTATTCAGTTTCTGTCCCACTCTCATTTTTTAGCCTGCAATCTCAGCCTGGCTTTCCCCAGTTTTCCAAACCCCTGTGTCCCTCAAGCCTAGGACTATGACTTACAGCTATACAGACCATATCCTTTATAAGGGGGCCTGGATGGGGGTGAGCAGTGGCTAAAATACAGCCAAAAGCTTTGGTACAGACCAACTTGAAAGGGAAAAAAATACATTTTTCCTAATTCTTCCTTCTGGAGTTGCACCATTTTACAATTTGTGGCCTCAGAGGGATACCATTTTGTAATCTTCAAGAAGGCTGTACATAAGCTAACAATGGTTCTACCAAATCCTAACTCAGTTGCTCACCTGGACATGCTTGCATGTTGCATCTGGACACCTGAGTAGCATCTCCTGGACAGGGGCGCCCACTTTTAGATGGCACTGGATTGTTACACAGCCGTTTTCGAGTCTTTTCACCTCCTCCACAAGAGGCAGAGCACTGGCCCCAACTATGCCAGTTTCCCCAACTTCCATCCACTGTGAACAAGAATGGAGTGGCTAGTATTAACCCATTGGTTTTCAAATCTCCCCACCTATACAACTGCCATTTTAAGAAAGGAAATGATGGGGCTGCTACAAGGAGCAGTAAGTGAAATGCTTTACTTATTCTACTGCCAGGAGTCGGGGGGGCTCACCAGGACACATGTCAGTGTTGCACCTCTGGATCTGGGAGTCTGGCCCCCCACAAGCTCTTCCACCATTGGAGGGATGAGGGTTATCGCATGTGCGGTATCGCCGCATCTGCCCTCCATTGCATGTCCGGCTGCACATTCCCCAGCCACTCCAAGGACTCCAGTTACCGTGAGCTACAACAGAGAACCATTGGAGAAGTGCTAAACAATGACATTCATCCAAAAAGTACGGTAAGGTGCTCCCCAGGAACTATATTATATAGTTTCTATATATTATATAGAAATATATGAATCTATGACTAGGCAACTTCTGAAGGCAGATGGTTTAGCTGTTGTTCTGACTAGAAACCGGGTATACATTCTAGTCATTGAGAAATTCTATTTAGTATACATTTATTAAGTCTTAGTAGTATTCCAGGAACTGAAGGATATGAATGAGACAAGATCTCTGTTCTTGATGAGTCAAGACTATAAAATCCAGACACAGTGGATTCAGATGCTGTTAGGGTTTTAAAATCTAGCGTAGTGACAGAATGAAGGCAAAGAGCCACTTGCTTGGCTCTGTAAACATATCATCAATGTCATTAACAGTAGGTATGTAAGGGTGTCTTTGTCCTTGCACTCTGCAGCTGGTCCTAGAAAGGAAAATGAAATAGGACACAGCCCTTGCCTATATAAATCAACTACATCGATGGTATTATACAGACACAGCAGCAAATATAAAACATTTTTGGTATCCCAAACCAAAGGCAGATGAATCAAGTAACAGTATGATTTTTAAAAAATTTTTTTTTATTTTTAAAGATTTTATTTATTTATTTGAGAGAGAGCACATGAGCAGGGGGGAGGGGAAGAGGGAGAGGAAGAAGCAGACTCCCCACTGAGCAGGGAGTCACAAGTAGGACTCCAACCCAGGATCCTGGGATGATCACCTGAGCCAAAGGCAGACACTTAACTGACTGAGCCACCCATGCACGCCAATATATTATAACTTTGAGGACTTAAGGTCATAACAAAATGTTAAGAAAGTATAATGTTGACTCACTATTTCCAACACTCACTTGGGCAAGGGTCATTATTGCAAAAATCACTCTGGACATCACTCCCTTCACATCTGCTGCCTCCATACTGGGGGGCAGGATCAGAGCACTCCCTTGTTCTCTGTCTGGCGCCTCCTCCACAGGACACGGTACAGGCACTCCAACTGGTCCAAGTTGCCCACTTGCCATCAACTGGATTAAGGAAAAACATATGTGCTCTGTTACTACAATACCCTGAGCATTGTTAGGTTGGGTGAGGTTCTTATTGACATTGATTCTTACTGACATACCACTCAGATAAGAGGTAGATGTCAATTTACTAGGGGTATAAACTTTGTATTTCTCTTACCTGGACAGTGTCTTTCATTACAAACTTGCATCTGTGTTTCTGCCCCATCACAATAGGATCCATCAAATGATGGTGGTGGATTATTGCACAGTCTTGTCCTTATCTGGGTACCTTTGCCACAACTTTCACTGCATGCACTCCAAGGCTGCCAGGTGCTCCATGCTCCATGAACTACAAATATCCCAAGGGACATAGTTGCAAGTCACAGAACCACATTTGTTAAATAAACAAAATTATACAAGTAAATTAACTCAGTAATAGGCTAAATTAGCCTGGAATCTAAAATAATTGAAATTGAACCAAAGGAAACATAAATAATGTTCTTCCTTTCTCCTTCTGGTTAGATTTTCATGGGAATTAGTGTTTATAGGAAAATTCAGAAGGCTACCTAATGCCAAAATGAATGCTTACAATTACCCAAAAGGACTATTTTATTAAAACAGAATGTAATCAAACTACCATATGTAAACACAATCTAAGTTGAAAAATCCTAGATAAACGTTAGTTTGTGCTTTGTGCTCTGGGAAAAGTGGAAGGAACCAGAAGCTTAGGAGCAAGGCTGTATAACAGATCTAGATGCAGTTATAGATAATACAAATGTTTCCATAATGATAACTTGGACCCTAGACTCAAGACCACATCTTTAAGCCTGATTCAGCTTCATGTTTAAAAATACACTTAGATCCTTCAGCAACATGATGATTTGCACAGTTGTAACTCTTTGAAAAATTGTCTCCATTACATAATGTTCATGAATTAAAAGTTCTGAATAACTCACTCACCTGCTTCCTAAACACCAAAAGTCTGACCAGTAGTTTCCATGGAGTGATATTAAGGCCTTCCTTTTGGTAACTAACATATTACACCATCTAACCGCAAGACTGAAACAACCTTGTGTTTCCTACCAGGTGCATGGGCTAAGAATCAACATTATGGTTTCTCTCATGTATAAATCAGTATCAAGCGATATTTTTGCTTTAAGGTACTTTCTAGAAACAGGGCTCATAAAATATGTTTTTGTGGTCACCCAGTTGAACCAAGATATGAACCAAGATACGAACCAAAATAGGCCTTCAGGTCAGTGTGTAAATATTCTCTTAACACAACCCATCAGACACAGAAAGTGTTAGCTGAAAACCAAGTAATGAAATTATCATTTGGTTGCCTTGTTTAGAAAACAGTGTATTTATTTATTTATTTATTTATTTTTAAGATTTTATTTATTTGACAGAGAGAGAGACACACACACACACGGTGAGAGAGGGAACACAAACAGGGGGAGGGGGAGAGGAAGAAGCAGGCTTCCCGCCAAGCAGGGAGCCCAATGTGGGGCTCAGACAGGACCTGAGCTTAACCAACTGAGTCACCCAGGAGCCCCTAGAAAATAGTTTAAAACACACCTTAGATTTTCTTTCAGTTAACTATTTTCTAGTTGATTTATTACATATCCCTGTATTTTGTAGACAAAGATGAGCACAGTCACACAAATTTATTTTAGCTGATGAGAATTTGGACTAAAAAGTATTGACTAACCCTAAAAAGAAAGAAGAAGGAAAAAGAAAAGAGCAAAACCTTTAAATATAAGGCAGATATTACTCAAAACTACTTTTTTATTAATTTGGATTACTGATATATGGACTATGTGATTGAAAAAATCTGCTATTCCAGAAAATATGCCCAATTTTCAAGTCTGTTGGTTAACAAAACCCACTGATGCATTTTTTAAATTGGAGGATTACAATTGAGTGATGCTTATTCATTTATTATCTGTGCAGTTTCTATTACATATAAATAGAGGTGTTTATCTTAAGACATTTTATCTTTTTTAAAGTCAGTACAGAACACCCCAACCAGAATTTAATTTAATGACATAATATGTGGTAGAGTTAAAATGTTTCTTTTTTATGAATGAAATGAAAAGAAAAAAGTTAGGATGATATTATAAACCACATAAAGTATAAAACATTGTAGTATATAAGTAATACAGAAGAAGACAGCTATGGAGGAATTAGTATGAAAGAAAATGCAAAATGTAGTAGATGAATTTGTTGCTACATGAACTTGCAGTTCTGATTCTGGCAAAGCAATAGGGCATGGTGCTTAGGAGCAGGGACTCTGGACCTAAGCAAGAATCTTACTATTGTACTGTACTATTCCTGTAAGTCTTCTGAAAGTTTGACAGTTTTAAGAATAAATTTTTTTTAAGATTTTATTTCTTTATTTGAGAGAGAGAGAGAGAGAAAGAGAACAAGTAGGCAGAGAGGCAGACAGAGAGAGAGGGAGAAGCACGTTCCCTACTGAGCAGGAGCCCGATGCAGGGCTCAATCCCAGGACCCTGAGACCATGACCTGAGCCAAAGGCAGAGGCTTAACCCACTGAGCCACCCAGGCGTCCCTTAAGAATAAATTCTTACTAAGAGTCAAACTTTGTGAAGCAAAAACTAACAGAACTACAAAACAAACATACAACCCCCCCCCCCAAAACCCCAGATGAATCCACTACCATAGCTAGAGACTTTGACACTCCTCTATCACAAATGCACAGAGGTAGTAGGCAGAATACCAGTAAGGAAATAGTTGAACTTAACATCACCATTGATCAGCTGGATACAATTAAATATTTATAGGCTTCTCTATCCAACAACAGCAGAATACACATTCTTCTAAAGTTCACCTGCAACATTCACTCAGACAGAACACATTCTGGGTATAAAATACATCTTTAACAGATTTAGAAGAATAGAAAACATATAATATCTGCTGTTAGACCGCAGTGGAATTAAGAGAATCAATAACAGAAAGATAACCAGAAAATCTTCATATATGCAGGGACTAAACAACACACTTCAAAGTGATACATAGGTCAAAGAAGAAATCTCAAGAGAAATTAAAAATATTTTGAACTAAATGGAGATGAAAGCACAACTTATAAAATTTGTGGGATGCAGCAAAAGCAGTGCTAAGAGGGAAATTTATTGCACTGAATGCATATATTAGAAAGGAAAGATCCAAATCAATCATCTAAGTCTCCATCTCAGGAAACTAGAAGAACAGAAAGTTAAATCCAAAGTAGGCAGAAGAAACACACACACACACACACACACACACACACACACGCACGCACACACGAAAAACAAAAAAGAAAAAAAAAGAGAGCAGAAATCAGTGAAATTGACAAAAGGAAATCAATAGACAAAATCAATAAAACCAAATGTTGGCTCTTGGAAATTATCAATAAAGTCAATAAGCATCTAGCCAGAGGCAGAAAAAGAGCGATTGAGGACACAAATTACTAGCATCAGAAATGAAAGAGGGGCATTAATATGGATCCTATGAACATTAAAAGGTTAATAAAGTGATACTATGAATACTTTATATTTAAATTTGATAACCTAGATGAAATGGACCAATTCCTTGAAAGACACAATTTGCCAAAACTTGCACAAGAAGAAAGAGACATCTGAATGAGCCTGTATCTATTAATAAGCTGAATCAAAATTAATAACTTTCTAAAACAGAAAGCACTATTCCAGATGGGTTCACCGCTGAATTTTCCCAAACACATAAGGAAGAAATTACACCAATTCTTTACTATTTCTTTCAGAGGACAGAAGCAGAAGGATTACATTCTAATTTATTCTATGAGGCCAGTATTTCCCTAACACCAAAACCAGACAAAGACATTATAAGAAAAGAAAACTATGGGTCGATTTCTCTCATGAACATAGATGAAAAAAAAAAATCCTCAATAAAATATTAGCAAGTTGATTACAACAATGTATAAAAAGAAAATCCCCCCTATCTTTAAGAATCTGACATACCCCTGGATGAGAAAGGCTTTCTTAGGCTACCTGCTCATTTTGCAATGGTATGATGATAAATTTAACAACCACCTCTCAGGAAGTAGGGAGGGTAAATGCTTCTAAAGGTGTAAGTGCTCCCACTATGGTCTGTGCCCAGCTAGCAATATGATGTCACTAAACTTTTAACTGGAAAGAGATACATGCTTTCATTTACTGGTTCCAGGATACCACTGATATTATGCCAAAATAATAGTTAAATTCATTAATTTAAGGACTGGGGTATAACTAGGGAAAGTCTCAAAAATAGTAAGCCAGTAGAACAGTGAACAAAACATCAGTAAACCAATAGTCACTCAACATGAAGAGAAAAAAAAAACACCTGACTTTTATTTTAGGACATCTCCAAATATCATTTTGCTTTTCATTATGTCAGTAAAATAATTGACCATCTGTACAAAGACTGCTCTAATCAGATGTTCTGGCTCTTTTGACTTTGATATATCATGCTATTATAATCAGCTTTCTAATTATTTAAGATTAAAAGAATAGTTTTGGCTTTGACTTATTTTTTTAAAGATTTAATGACAGCATTTTACTTATATTTATTAATGCAATGTAAGTTCTGAACTGTAAATCAAGATACCCAGGATCTAAGCATATAGGCTTAGGAATCAGACAGACCTGGATTCAAATCCTTGATTCACTTTTTTTTTAAAGATTTTATTTATTTATTTGACAGATGGAGATCACAAGTAGGCAGAGAGGCAGGCAGAGAGAGAGGGGGAAGCAGGCTCCCTGCTGAGCAGAGAGCCCAATGCGGGGCTCGATCCCAGGACTCTGGGATCATGCATGACCTGAGCTGAAGGCAGAGGCTTAACCCACTGAGCCACCCAGGCGCCCCCTTGATCCACTTTTTACTAGCTATGTAACGTTAGTGAATTATCATCTATTTTCTGAATCTTGGTTTCCTCATTTACACAATAGGATATAATAGCCAGTGTAGTGAACATGTTTTATTTTGGTTTCTCAGCATCTCCCCAGCCCCTTCTTTTAAAACATCTTAGCTAGGGTGTCTCTCCCAGGTATGCTCTATCACTGCAACTCTTGGCATTTACTCAGTATGCTTATCAATATCTGAATGATATTATCTATTCGTCATTCTAAATGGAGCAGTTAAAACTCAATGCCTTGAGCACAGAGTGGGGGCTCAATAAATATTTGTTGGATAAATGAATGAATAAATGACTGAATTAATGAATGGCGAGACACTTCTATTCCATATGATTTCTTTCCGGCTGTGAGACAGCAGTCCCGTCCCTCTTGACACACTGTGGGTAGGCAGCTCAAGCTGGTTATCCAAGCATCTGGACTTGTTGAGTTCAGAGGTGAGCATGGGACCCAACCAAAATCAAACAGGGCTCCTTTTCAGAGGCTGATAGGAATTCTGAGAGAGAGCAGACGACTTTTTTTCTGAGGCCTCAGATTATAAGACCCCTGTGAGCCAGTAGCTGCCAGTAGTCATTTTTTCCACTGCATGTTAAGAGTTTAATGGACAATAAAGCCAACGAGAGGAAAGCAGAGACAAGAGATGGAAAACATGCTAGTAAAAACACTGGCCAAATCCTTGAGCTCAATCATACCTGAAAGTAGAATCTTCTACTTAAGTTTATTTAGGTTTGGTTTCTGTCACTTTAATCTGAAAGAGCCCTGAAGTATCTAGGCTGTAGGATTGTTTCACAAAGTAAAAAACAACATGTACATAAAGCACCTAGCATGGTTCCTAGAACATGACAGGTGTTTAGTGAATGGTCGCTATGATTACCTTAGCCCTCCCTAATTGTGTGTTTCTGGGAAAGTCTTTAAATACCCTAGAGTTCATTTTTTCTTACCTGAAAATGAATGGCTGCATTAGATGTTAAGGTCCTTATTACTTCTAAAATACTATGATTTTATAAATACTTAGGTTTTCTCTACATGATTAAAAATACACCACAGTTTATACAACCTTAAGATATTCAATTAAATAAGGGGTTTTACTTAACATTGATTAATGTCATAGCTTTCCTAACTTTATTGTTGAGACAGAACTAATAACACAGAGAATGAATATATTGCAGGGTAAAAGCCACAACATCTTTTTACAACAAAGAAGAAAAGGTAATTAGAACCCCTTTACTGGAGTTAAAAACAGCCAAGTTTTGGTCATCAGGGGATTCTCACCTGGGCAGGGCCTAATGTTGCACATGATTATTTCTACTGCATTTCCTTCACACGGCCGCCCACCATACTGAGCTGATGGATCATTGCAAGTTCTGGTCCTGGTTCGGTTGCCGCGTCCACAACTTCTTGAACATTCTTCCCAAGGGCTCCATTCTGACCAGCTTCCATCCACTATACAAGGATGAAACACTACACTGTCAGATACTTTGCAATTTAGAGCATTAACACGGAGGCAATCCGTAGTTAGGGAACAGAGATGAGTATCCATTGAACATGTGCCCCCGTTGAATAAAGAGGTGTACCTGGACACAGCTTACGTTGACAGTTCCGCATTTCTGAATCTGACCCTTGACAAGGCTTCCCTCCGTTGGCTGGAAAGGGGTTGTTGCACAGACGACTTCTCTTTTGGATGCCTTTTCCACAGGTGACACTGCAAGCTCTCCATGTAGACCACTGGGAATACCCGCCATGAACTGCAAATAAAACATTGTACTTTGTCTCTGTGTTTGTAAATAACAAAACATAAATTGCATTTCATTTATGCACTGGGTCTAGCGCTGAATCTCTAATTGCTGAGCAACTGCTTATGGATGCTCTCCTCGATGGTAAAATTAAAATCTGAACAGGAAAGAAGAATTTCAAATAGCTAACTGGAGTTTCTTCCCAGCTCCAATCCTGACTCACACGGACATGGCTGCTGGAAGAGCGAGAGACCAAAAAGTTCAAATACTGTTTATCTTTTGGATATGTCTTTCTTTAAAGAAAAAGAAATGCATTGATTTTTTTTTTTAAGATTTTTATTTATTTATTTGACAGACAGAGATCACAGGTAGGCAGAGAGGCAGCCAGAGAGAGAGGAAGGGAAGCAGGCTCCCTGTTGAGCAGAGAGCCCGATGTGGGGCTTGATCCCAGGACCCTGGGATCATGACCTGAGCCGAAGGCAGAGGCTTTAACCCACTGAGCCACCCAGGTGCCCTGCATTGATTTCTTTTTAAAAAAATTTTTTTTTAATTTTTAAAAATTTTAAAAATTTCTTTTCAGTGTTCCAGAATTCATTGTTTGTGTACCACACCCAGTGCTCCACGCAATACATGAATTGAATTATTAGCTTGGTATTTTACTGCTCTAACCTCTGTTGTTTTATTCCCTCCAGTCTGTAAATTATGTGATTTTTGTTCTATCTCCACAATCTGGAAATATCTTAAGGGTAAAGGAAACTTAGACTAAGATGCTTAATAATTTTTATGATTTGGTTTGACCCAGGTGCTATATATTTATTTATTTTTAAAGTTTATTTATTTATTTTTTTAGTAATCTCTGCACCCAACATGGGGTTCAAACTCACAGCCCTGAGATGAAGAGTCGCATCCTCTTCCAACTGAGCCAGCCAGGGTAATAATGCCTCTGGGTGCTCTTTAATAAAAGTATCCCTCTGATCACACTCACCCTGGACAGTGACCGGCACTCTGACAAGGACAGAACCCATCAAGTTTCGAGCAACACATTCATATTCAGAGGTATCTTCTTTCCGAGCAGCAGCAATATGTAATGAGTTGTTGGACAACACATTAACTCGGTCATCCCAGGGGATAGACTGCCCTTGACGGGACCATGTAATGGTTGGATGAGGCTCTCCAGTTGCCTGACAATTCAATAGGACTTTGTCACCAGCATTAATAATGGTTTCTACTGGCTCAAGAGTGATAATAGGAGGACCTACAGAAAAAAGAGCATAGTGCTTCTTAGTTTTTGTAAAGTTATATTAACATTTTAATTAATATTATAGAGTAACATTATTTTGACCAAAAAAATAGGCTGATTTGTTTATAAAACACTGTAGTTTCTCAACTACCAAGGTTGCAATGGGCATTGATAGACTTTTCATAGCTCTGTTTACTTACTAAATGTCCAAAAATTTAAACCTCTAAGACAATTAGCCTATAGCTTGGGCTCTGCTGTCATACTTTCTGGGCTCAAACTCTGCTTCTGTTCCTTAGGACTTCTCTGAGCCTTTGTATCCTTCAGAGAATTCTTGTTAAGACTCCACTAAGATTGTGTAAGCCTAGCTCTTTGAGAGGGGAAGCACATAATATTATTAGTACTATTGTTTTTATCATTGTTTTTGTCTGTTTTACATGGTGAACATACACTTTTTTCCTTTACATCACTTTTTGAGGTAAAGAGTCATTATTAACTTTTTCTTTCATAACTGGTCATCATTCATGCACGCAGTAAACATGTATTGAGAGCCTACTATTTGCCAGGCATTATGTCAGATGCTGCGGGTACAAAGATAACAGATAAAACTTCCAGTCTCAAGGAGTTCACAGTCCACTGATAAGACAGGCAAGTGACTATAATTATTTAGCTGTTTTATAATATAGCTATAGAATTTAGTAAAGGACTAGGTAGAATAAATATAGTAGGGAACAGGTAAATATGTGGTAATACAGAAGCATAACCATAGAGACTTAATAGATCAAACAGAGGCATTCACTGAAAATGGAGAGGAAAAGGAAGATATTCAAGAGTCATTAAGAAAGAAATAACAGAACTTTGTCATTGAATTGAGAGGAACTGGTAACTATAGGATTTGACTTGAACAATATAGTGCGGTTTTGGGCAGTTCAGTAGGACACAGGAGGAAGAACATATTTGTTTGGAGGTTGTAAGAAATGATGATTTATATCCATTTGGAACTACTGAGCTTGAGGTGATCTGTGGGGACATTCATGTAGGGATGTCTAGATGATAAGAGAATATTCCTATCTGCAGCTCAGAAGAGAAATGGGCTAGAAGTACAGATCTGGGAGTCTTTCACAAGTAGATAAGATTGTTTGGGAAATGATTCTAAAATGAGAGGAAGAGGGCCGGCCAAAGACAGAAACCATTACAACATCATTATTTAAGAGATGAACAGAAGACAAGCCCATACAAAGTTCCTAAGAACTGATCATTGAAGTAGGAAGAAAATCAAGAGAGAACAGTATCCTGGCAATCAAAGCAAGGAGCTTCCAGAAAAAAGGAGAGGTTGACATTATCTTATAGTAGATCATAGCTGCTCAAGTGAAGTGGAAAAAATGTAAAAGTAGCTGTATATAGCTGCTGGCAGAATGTTTATACTTGTCTACCACGTCAAGAAAGATAGAATACGGGACTTCATGGAAAAGAAGTTTGAACTGGATTTTCAAAAATGTGTAAGATTATACACAGAAGAAGGAAGTCTACTTGGAGAGAAGGAAATAGCATGGAAATGGATTTAGCTTTGAAAGGATGGTTCACCCCGGGCAGCAGCAGCATACAAGGTTTCAAATATTTCAAATTTCTGATATTTAATCAGAAGGGTTCACATTTGAATAGGGACGCAAAGAGGAGCCTTATATGTTCTTGAAAGGCGAAAGCTGTGATGTAGTGGGCTTGAACTGAGTGGCGGAAAGATTTGATCAACAAGAAGTAATGAATATCAGATAATTCAGGGTCCTGGCTCCATTTTAGACAGAGAAGTGTATCTGGAGTAATAGAACATAAAACAAAAGTAGAAGTAAAATGTGTTTTATTGTGACATTAATATGCTAGGATTTTATGTAAAGATATTACTGACATGTTGTCTTTTACAAAAGTATTTTGTATGAGGTTTGGACCTCTTAGTAAGTATCATTAATGCACTATTTGTGTATATGTCCACATCATCCTACACAATACGTTCTTACTTGATGTTTATATTTAACTTTAGGAACTTTCAGGGCTGGGACTTTTACTTCTCTCCCAGTGTTCAGATTACATCATGTGTTCAATAAACTGCTGCTGAATAAATTAAATGCCTTAGATTAATCATTCAACACTAAATGATAACATAATGACTAAATGAGAACATGTGCTCCATCTACTATGGTCAAAGAAAGTGTCAAATAAAACTCAGAATCGTAATTTCGATAACATATTTGAACATTTCCAATTGCTCATAAGGCTATAAATTAACTCAACAGTAAAATTCCATATGTACATCTTTCATGGTTGAATTAATTCTACCAGTCACATAATGATCAGTTAAATATGGGTACTTTATCTAAATGAAAACATTGCTTCTGGTGCTTTAATTTTAATTTTAAACAAATTATATTTTGTTATTTTTATATGCCTCATTTATCTAAATCAACTTATCGTCAGTACATGTAAATAAGCTAATCTAATGTTGCTTTTCATAAGCCAGATCAGTTGAACACTCTTCCAGGAGAGATTAATCACTGTGACCCCCTACTTACATTCACCCAACAAAGAAGGGAGGAAGGTTTCATGGGTATAACATTTATTTGGGAAACATGGCATACTATACCCTTCTCTTGCTAAGTTATAACACATCAACATATTAACATTTCAGGAAAGATCTGCAGTAAAGAAACCTGGCAACAAACCAGGCTTGGCTTAGTAGGGGCTCTTTATATATTTGACAAATGAATGAACTTTATCGATTTTTTTTTCTCAGATTTATTTGACCATGGAACTCTAGTTCTTTCCTAATAACATCCCACAAGGCTAATGTTTGATCAATATGTACTTTAATAAAACATAGTCTTAGCAAGATACAGAAACAATCTAAGTGTCTGATGATGGATGAATGGATAAAGAAAATGAGTATATATCTATATAATGGAATGTTATTCAGCAATAAAAAGAAGGAAATCTTGCCATTTGCAACCACATGGATAGACTGGAAGGCATTATGATAAACTAATTCAGTCAGACAGAGATAAATAGTGTATGGTATATCACTTATATATGGAATCTAAAAAAAAGCTGAATTCATAGAAACAGAGTAGATTGGAGTAAATGAGTGATGTTGGTCAAAAGATACAAACTTTCATATAAAATGAATAAGTTCTAAGGATCTAACATTTGGCATGGTGACTATAGTTAATAATACTGCACTGTATCCTTGAAATTTGTAAAGTGAGGAGATCTTAGTGTTCTCACCAAAATAATCAAACCAAAAAATGGTAATCGTGAAATGACAGATGTGTCCATAAACTCCATTCATGCAATCATTTCACAGTGTATATGTATCTTGAATTTTCATAATGGTACACTTTAAGTATATACGGTTTTATTTATCACTTATACCTAAATAAAGCTGGGGAAAAAACACTGTCTTAGACATTTACTAAACATCTATTACTAAATGTTAAATTCTAGAAAAGATTTTAAGAAGTTTAAGTCTTAGATAAGAGTAGTTTAGCAAATAACTGTCAGTAAATGCTAGTCTATAGAATCTCTCAAAAGTGAAAGAAGAAAACATAAATTTATCCCATTAAATACTGAGCCTATTCACAAAATAAGTTAGTTCACTTAAATTCTCAACCCAATGATGCTATCTCCAGGTTGATCCTGAAGTGGTTCTGGAGACTGTCCTTCTGAAGGCTTATACTGAGGGGCTTCATGATGAGCATGATAGTCCTGCCCAGAACACATAATTACTTCATGGAAGATTGATAGCAATCAACCTAGAGCACTTTTGAATTCATTTATATTAGTCTTTACTTTTAATACATATTTTTAAAGTGGCACAAAATGACATTTTTGTAAGCCTTTTACCAGAACCATGGCAAACTACATGAAGGGTTCTTGACTGAATCAAACCAAAAGAAAGCTCTGCCGCCAAGCAACCACAATCTTGAACTGCATGTATTAGATAAAATAGAAAAAAAAATCTATTCAAAACTGTATCAATTTTATGCTTGATAACAAACTGCTCTATCAGCAGCAGAAAACTAAATGACACACACTCTGAAAGCTACTGATAATATACTTGCTATAAAGTTAAAGAACCCTAACGTTCTTCATTAGGCAACATTCCTCTAATCAGGTATTTATGTAGAGTTTAATAAAGCAGCTTACTCTGCAGAGTCAGACTCATGCTGCGCTCCACCACCCCAGCGTCATTGGTAGCTACGCACGTATAATCACCAGCATCTTCATTCTATGGAAATAAGCAGTGCTTTATAAAAATGTGAGCCTACAGAGCAGGGTAAATAACTTTTTTCATCATGAGGCTACTATATAATTTTTTTTTTTGAGAAAGGATTTTTCACGGAAATAGACAAAAACTATATATATTTACCTTCATAAATAGGTTTAAAAACAAGAAAAAGAAGGAGAAAAAAAATTCACAGCCTAAATGTTTTCAAAACAGCCTGTTATTGTTCTCTGGGAATAATATTGCTAGGAAACTGAAGCAAAATAATATTTTTTATAATCTTCTATCCAAAATTATCTCACCAAAGAAAAATGCCTAGGCTATCTTTCCAGATATCTTTTTTTTCTTTCTTTCCTTCTTCTTTTTTTTATTTTTTAAAGAGAGAGAGAGAAAGGAAGGAGGAGCAAAGGGAGAGAGAGAATCTTAAGCAGACTCCATGCTCAGCATAGAGCCCAACATGGGGCTCGATCTCACAACCCTGAGATCATGACGTGAGCTGAAATCAAGAGTCAGACACTTAACAGAATGAGCCGCCTAGGGGCCCCTCTTGTTCCATATACCTTAAAAAGCATTAAATAATGAGGACAAATTAACAAATGTTGAAACCATTCTAGTGGGGGTTATTAAAAAAATTAAGGATTGTCTCTATCTAGAGAGTGTGAACTTCAGGAGAGAAAGGAAAAACTAATTTACTGATAATGATAAATCACAGAATATGTCCCAAATTTATAGATATGTGGTATAAAAGATAATGCTCCATGGGTTTAGGTTTGGTGACTAATCAGAGTCACAAATTTTGCTAAAAGTCTTGTGAATAGGATAATTTGTGAATAGAAACACCACGTCAATAAAGGAGAACTGAATTGCAGGAAGTAGATAGAGGAGGGTGGGAGAACGAAGGCAGATATTTAATTGGGGGTGTCAATGTATCATCCAAATAGAAATTTTCAATAAGAAACTGTAATTGGAACTTGGAAGAGCTGCAGAGTTGAACATAAATATTTAAGAATCTGAAATTGTATGGTAAAAATAATTAGTATTAGTATGAACATTGGTGGTAGTAGAAGAAGTACCAAGGACTTCAGAAGTAGCAATACTTGTGTAGAGGAAAAGTAAGAACATGATAACAAAGAAATCTAAGTCTCACCAGTGTTATAGCAGCTAAAGGTAGAAATCATCTCAAAATTTAAAGGACAAGGAACAACATCTGATCTTGAAATAAAATCCAAGAGAATGAAAGACTAAGAGTGGTTCATTGGATTAGATGATTAAATATTGTATATTAATTATTATTCCAATTAATTAAGCAATGTGATAAAAAATTACCCATAGGTAGTCCAGTTGAGAAATTTTAAGATAAAATATCTCATTCACTTGACCCCCAAATTAGAATAACTCAAAGCAACCCTCATTTTCTGAATTTCTGAAGCTTCTGGAAAGCCAGAAATAGTTACCAGCCTAGTAATGAAAGTTATCATGTAACTTATTTGTAATTGTGTTTGTAATTCTTCAATTTCCTTGCTCTAATACAGATGTGAGGAGGTTATCTAATGATGCTAAATAATAATAGATCAATGATTGAGAACAAAGCAGCAGAATTATTTTGTTGCTTGTATTTCTTTGAAGTCTAAAAATAATCAATTTGAACCACTGTTTCAGTTCTTTATTAAAAAAACCCATTCATTTAGATTTTATGATTTTTAAAAAGACTTTATTTGTGTGTGTGTGTGTGAGAGAGAGAGAGAGATAGAGAGAGAGAACAGAGAACACAAGCATGGGGAGCAGCAGGCAGAGCAGGTGGAAGGAGAAGCAGGCTCCCCGCTGAGCAAGGAGCCCAATGTGGGACCCTGGGATCATGACCTGAACCTAAGGCAGCCACTTAACCAGCTGAGCCACCCAGGCGGCCCTCAGATTTTATGATTTAATTAGGAATACAAGAGAAATTTTTCCATTTATGGCACCTATACAGAGGCATTACTGTTGTGCTTAAAGTGCTCATCAACAATTTCAGTGTGACTTACTACAGTGCCATAAATGGCCAGGGAGCCATTAACCAGTTGATGGATTCTGTGGTTTATTTCAATATCCACCCCCTTCCTGCTCCACTGGATGGTTGGGGCAGGATCTCCTTTCACTTCACAATTCAAGACTGCATTACCACCAAGTGGTTCAATCCAGTTAGAAGGGTAATCACCTTTGAAGACTGGAGGTTCTGGGAAATACAATAAACAATTGTAAGTAAAAGGAAGCTCTGATCATTTCTTTGTGATGTTGGCCTATTTAGAGAGATAATTTAGTGAAGAAGGGAGAAGCCAATTTTGAACCCCATGAATTCAGAATCAACTGTTCACACTAATCCACCAGATAATTCGGTTAGTTTCAATAATCTAAGCAGATGATTCCATTTTGTACCAAATGATCTCTTTGCTTACCTACTTTTGAGTTGAATGTTGATAATTTTTTATTTCTTATGAATTTGCACATCTGTGCAACAGGACTAGAGGGATTAATAAACTGAACTTATAGTGGATTACTACATAATAAGGAAGCAAAACACAAACTATTTGTTATAAATAAATGATAAGTTAAAAATAGAGCGTGTTTACCTACCTTTCACATAAACAAATCCAATCGCCTTCACAAAACCAACGCTGTTCTCTGCAGTGCACACGTAAGTACCTGAATCCTCCTTTGACACTCTTTCAATAACGAGTTCACTGTGTCCATTCACACTGTCAAAGTGAGCTGAAAGAAACAAGCCAGGGAACGGCACAAATGCCTCTCAGTAACCTAAGAAAATCATCACAACAGCTCAATATTTTACAGGTTGGATTTATGAGTTGGTCAGCAATTGAACTAGAGATCTCATCATGACATTGGAGAAGAGAGCCTTTTCCACAGATTTCTTCCCCGGAGCTATTTGCTATGTCTCTAGACACTTGTTTGAAGGATGAAAAACAGCAGAAGGAACAGGAAAAGAGAATGAAAATAAACATCTTTTAAAATTTTTTTAGATTTAAAGTACACCCTTCATCTCAAAGCATTGCCTAAATCTGTTTCCTAGTTTCTCTGGGTTTCAACAATCTTTCATTCAGACCTATGACATTTTCCATTTCATTTATCTCACCACCCCTTTTCCTCCCAAACACTTTACATCAAAAACATGAAAACCTTTTCAGTTGTAATTCAATGGACTTGGCAGGTCAGAAGGGAAATCATGAAAACACATGCTAGTTAGGTAATAATGACAACAGGATTAAATTTGTAATAATTCACACTTCTCCATAAGTGGTGATGATATAAATATTTATAAAGGTAGTTATAATATTTGGAATAGAGAATAAGGTAAATATGTTAATCCTGAAACAACTATACTAAATAAGATTCTGATTAGACCAGCAAATTTCTAGTTACATTAGTATGTTTACCTTGAGTGCTTTCTCCATTCAGATTATTTCAAAAGATTTCATACTGTTGAATATTAAGTGGAAAATGAAGCTTTAAAAATGTAAATAGCTGAAGTACTATTACACTTTCAGAAAACAGTACTGATTAGATTATTTTAGACTTTGTTTTTCCTTAGTGACATATGCTATTATCATTAAGGGAATAGAGTTGATGAATTTCAGTCATTAGCATAAATCTTTATAACAGAAGAATTCAACCTTATTTCTTTTCTAAGAAGGCATTTATTAAATGCTAATAGTGCAGTTTCTCAGAACTCAATTTTGGGTATGACAACTTCTTATTAACTGATAACATCCTTGTGCTGACGACAAAGTCTAACAAATAAGGAGATATGTGTCCTCCCAGAGATGAGTGTTTCTGGCTTCCAGGCACTGCTCTAACATGTAGTGCACACAGTGACCAAAAATTTTCTACATAATTGATTGACATTATAAGAGAGATTAATAAATATTAATTCATACAGTGAGAAGCAGAGCTCTCCTCTGTAAAATTAGGTGAATCTTCAGGACTCCAACAGTAGCCACCTTAATGCATTTATCAGGGAGGATAAGTTTAGGTACCTGTGTATGCAAGATTGTCTTCTCCTGGGGAAGGGAGATTATTTTTAGGTAAAAATGTCTACTAATATCCTGTCACATATGGTCCAGTGATTAAATTACCCTTCAAAAGAATGAAAAAAAGAATATATATACTGGGTATAGGGTAAAATCCAGGCAAAATCCAGGCAAAGGTACGTATTTTACAGAACTTAAAGAAATCGACTCTTCATGTAACATTTTATTTTATTTTATTTATTTGAGAGAGAGAGAGAGCAAGAGCACAGAGGGAAGGGCAGAGGAGAGAGAGAGAGAGAATCTCTCAAGCAGATGTCCTGCTGAGCACAGAGCCTGAAGGTGGGGCTGGATCCCACACCCTGAACTCATGACCTGAGCTGAAACCAAGAATTAGATGCTCAACTGACGAGCCACCCAGGTGCCCCATCTCTTCATGTAACTTTCAATCAATTCCCGCAGCGGAAGGACATGGAGATTGATTTAGAGTTCTTTATGGGTATATTTATTTACTTAAGAATTAAATTACCAACCTGGGATAATATTGTTATTGAAGGTCCATGTTAACTTGGGCAATGGAATCCCAGTGGCTTTACAGCTTAATCGTAGCTGTTCTCCTTTATTTAATGACACATCTCCAGGAAGTTCAGTAAAAGTGGGGAGAACGTGTACAGTCAGGCTGACCATGTGGATGTCTTCACCTGCAGCATTGTTAGCAACACAGGTATAGGCACCAGAATCCTCCGGCTTAAATAAAGAAAAATCATAGTGTTTAAAATGACATAATCTTACATCATATTCCATAAAATACATAAAATTGCATAGCTTGGTCCCCAAAGGAGCACTCTTATTTAATAAGACAGTTTAAATTTCCATCTTGTAGTCTCAACCATCTGGCTGGCTTTTGCATAACATAACTCAAAACGTATAGGAGTTGAAACAAAGGCCCATGCCCTACAGAACTTGAGCATTTTATAGTAATAAGACCTCAGAAAACTTTACAAAAGCTTTCAAGTTTACTGAACATCAAGTGTACTGCAGCTCTACAATGTACAAACAAAGAACACATAATTTCAAAGTTTGGTTGCATCTTGGCAGCATAGCCGTCTGTCTTGGTAATGTGGCACCGAAGACCTCCAAAATTATCAAAGGAGATGTAAAGGGTATGGGCAACAGTACCTGCAATTCTGAAGTTTCACTTGCTAAACGCAATGGCCAGTCTTGGCACTCATCTTACTAGATGTACCGGGATGGCATCATTTGACATCATTTGACACCTTGGCTTCCATGTTACCCCCTTCTCCTAGTTTCCTTCCTACCTCACTGGTTCCTCCATTTCCATTTTTTTTTTTTTTTTTTTTTTTACCCTGGCTTCCCTTCAATATTAACGTCTTGATGCTGGCATGCAAGAGGGCTCAGTTTTCAGTCCTCTTCTCTAGCTGCACTTGGTTCCTTAGTGATGTCATCCAGTCTCGTGGTTTTAAATACTATGTATACTCTGAGGAGTACCAGTATTTGTAGCCCTGATCTTTCTTCCAAACTCCAACTATGCTGAACTTTACCATTTTACCTCTCTGCTGGTATGCCCAAAAGACTTCTCAAACTCATGTCCAAAACTGAACCCCCAATTTCCCTTTCACTATGCTGTTTCATCTGTAGCCTTCATCATCTCAGTGGATAGCTATTTTGTCCTTCCGGTTATTAATGCCTTTTATTCTCAGGCATCTGAGTCATCTGTACTCTTTTCTTTTTCACATTGTAGTGGCAATCTAGCTAGGAAACCCTAGCTTCAGAGTATATGCAGAATCCAGCCCCTTCCCACCCCTTCTCTGTTAGCATAATCTCTCCTCGGACTCCAAATCACCTTCCCAACAGGACTTTCTGCTTCTCCTTTGCCTCTGCTCATTAGAAAAGTCAATGTAGTATTGCAAAAACTAAGGCAGAGAATATTGATCCCAGGCTCAAAACCTGCACTGGATTCTAATTTTACTTAGAGTAAAAAGCAAAATTGTTATAATCTACAAGATACTACATGATCCGGTCTCCAATTTCTTTTCTTTCTTTCTTTTTTTGTTCTTTTTCTTCTTTGCTTTTACTAGGCTCCTGTTCCTCCAATATATTAGGCGTGTTCCCACCTTAAGCTCTTTCCTGTAGATATCTGAGAGAGAAACCTCCCAGTTTTACCTGCTTCTCATGCTCTTCCCCCAGATATTTGCCTGGCTAACTCACTTCCTTCAAGTTTTACTCAAATGTCCCTTTCTAAAGGAGATTCACCCTGACTATCCTATTAAAAAAAAAAAAGTAACCAGTAACCCTCCAAATTCTGATCCCCTTTACTGTTCTTTTCTTTTTCATACTACTTATTTTCTTCTGACTTATTATACACATTGTTCATTATCATTCTATACATTATTTTTTTTTTTCATTGTCTATCTCCCTCCTCTAGAAATAAACTGAATGAAGGCAGGGATCTTTGAGTCTTTTGTTCCCTAATGTATTACTAGTGCATAAATCAGTTCTGGTCACACAGAAGGTATTCAATAAATATTTGTTGAATTAATCGTTGAATGCTTCTGAATGCATTAAGTCCCACTGCAGACTTTTCCTTCTCTTTTAAAAGCTTAAGACTATATATATATTTTTTATATAATCATATATATATATAAAATATATCTATATTTGCATTGAAACAATAAAGAATTGATTGCTTAGAGATGTAGCATAAAAATTGTAATCACTAATAGTAGGTACAATCTAAATCCGATTGGCTGCATTTTTTTTTAAAGGGCAAACAGGAATAAATCACATTCTCTGCAAAGGTCTCCCCACCTCCATATCATTAGCTATTCTTAGATTCTCAGGTTATAATAATTTAAGCTTACAATCAAGGATTTTATGAAAGTGAAGCACTTAAAATCTGGATTGTACATACTATTCACAAGTAAATCTCTACTTATCATTTGAATCCGTCAACTGGTATTTATGAACTACTTTATTGTTTTGTTTTGTTTTTTAACAAATCTGAGCCATTGTCCCATTGTCCCCTTTTCTTTCTGCTTTAATTCCTTCTGGTCTATATGTGTAATAACGGGCCCAAATCCAACATTCCTGAGCCCAGGGGTAATCCCACTAACGACATTTACTAGCTTAAGCAAATGAATTTATCCTTATTTTATCAGTTCTAAAATTCACATTTTTAACCTTTCATATCCCTGAAACTGGGATACAACTTAAAAATGGATGACCTTCTCTAGTTTACTTAACCGTACTTTTTCTTTCTTAGTGGTACCTAAAATAATGGCACATTTTATAACTGATTTGAATAATTCCAATTTTTGCTGGCACCTGTGGTTCAGTTAGAGCCCTAGTGACACAGCCAATCACTAGGGTTATTTACCTGATAATCCCAGGAGTCTGGCTAACGGCCGAAATTATACTATAGAATGAATGTAATCAATTTTATTCCTTTAATCTGTTCAAATTTAATTCCACAAAGATTTTGTAATGAAGTTTAGGTATTTTGAAGGGCAAGGAATAGGAATAAGATATGCACAAAAGCCCCGAAAGTGATTCACATTTTAATCGTGTTTCATATTTGGTACCAAGTATTGATATTCTCAAACCACACAGTAAATTTTTTAAAAAGTCATGTAGTATACATATGTAGATTCTTCTTCAAGTGGGCGGCCACTGAAAAACTGAGATGCTTCTGACAGCTACTGTTCTGTAAACTGGGTCAGTACCACATAAGAATATTCAAAAACCTTAGCTTGCATAGATCCCTAAGACTTTAATGTCCTTGTCAATGATTAGAAAGGGTTATTCAAAATTCTGAAAAGAACAGAAAAATTGCTTTTCATATCTGCTTAATACTGCATCAGACATTCTTATATCTCCTGTCTTCTAATCATTCCCATACTTGGGTACATGCATGAAATATAACAGAGGAACTTGGAATTTTCCCTGATAAACAGATTTCCACAAAAGTAAAATAATTTTAGAAGGAGGCCATTTATGAGGTCCTACTATCTGTTAAAATATTATTCTTAGACACGGGCCATAAAATGAAACATGTGTAAAATTCATTTTTTGGCCTGAATTTGTAAGAGTGTTTTTCTTTCATTATTAAAGAATATATTTCCAGGCTGGGTTACTAAAAGTAAAAGGGTGAATTACCAATTCATATCTATTAAACTTACCACAACATTTTCCAGAATAAGTTCTCCATAGGGTTCAATGGTATATTTTCCTAACAAGTTAGCTAAAAGAACATTGTCTTTTTTCCAGTTAATTGCTGGTGTGGGGATTCCATCAGCCATGCATGGAAGAATGGCTTGTGAATTCTCACTGACCGTGTAGTGTATTTCTGTACTTCGGATTCTAGGAGGTACTAAGAAGAGTTTAAAAAAGATAGTCATTCAAGATGTTGAGTTCAATAATATCCTTGTTCACACAGAATATTCACACACAAAAGACTCTTTTAAGGATAATTTTGGTGGAAATAGTAAAATAAAATGTATTAAGTTATTGTTTGCTTGTTACCATGAAAGAAGCCTATATTAAGAACTCTATAGGATTTGAACTTGTTGAATACATTAATAATTAGTTTCTAAGCAAATTACATAAAACTAGATTAGATATTATTTGATTTCTTAAATTTCCATCTCTCTCTCTCTCTCTCTCTCTTTTTTTAGAGATTTTTAAAATTTATTTATTTGACACAGAGAGACAAGCAGGGAGAGGGAGGAGGAGAAGCAGGCTCCCCGCTGAGCAGGAAGCCAGATGTGGGGCTCAATCCCAGAACCCTGGGATCATGACCTGAGCCAAAGGCAGATGCTTAACCACCTGAGCCACCCAGGTCCCCCTTCTTAACTTTCTCTTACTGAAGTTTCTTATGCTTACTGTAGTGAAGCAAAACAAACTAGAGCAACAAAACCCAAAAATTCTTCCATAGTTGTATAAGCATTGGATTTGTAGCACAGACATATTGTGAGAGCAAACTAATAAAAGTCAGCAGTTTAAAACACTGTAAAGCACTCACCCCATATTGAATATCACAAAGTGCTATGGAAAAAAAATGTAGTATTTCATGTGTTACAACAAATAAAAGTAAAACCATGTCAGGACATTTAATTCAGCTTTTAGAGGAAATTTTTATAGTGATTTCAGAACTCTACGCAAATACTTCACATGCCTCGAATTTTTTTTGGACTGGAATTTAGGCAATATAAAAAGATCAACTGACTATATAAAAATACAAACAAATACCTTAGTGGACTTGGAATTAAGTTATTTACTTCTAAAGAAAAGGCTTAAAAAGTGTTAAGAATAGTTGACTCAAAAAGTAAAAATACACTCCCCTCCAAAAACGATTACCTTTGGGATTATTCAAACATATCAGTAAGAAATAGATCAATTGTGATGACATTCTGAAAAGTGACAGGACAAAAGTTGTATTTAGCAAAGATTATTTTTTTTAGTATATGAATAAATATATAAACCATATATGAATAAATATACACACAGATTATAGGGAAAATACACAAATCTATTTTGTTGAATGGTATGTTGTAAATATTTGATCCATTTTTAATTAATTTATATTGTATTTTTATAATTTTTTTTATTCTTGGGGTTGATATTTCAATTTTACTAGTGGTGATGAAGTTGTAACATTAGTACATTTACTTCCTTCTTTTTCAAAATGAAAATTTTAGGGCTATGACTTTACATTTGATTTTAACTTTGGCCCCCACACCATACATTTTGATATGTAATATCCTTATTATTATTATTTTCTAAATAGTAGGAAATGGAAACATAGGAAAATGAAAACATATTCTTTGACCTACTTGTTAACTAGAATGGTATTTTTAAATTTGCCTGGGGTTGGGGTTTAGGCATTAAAAGTTTATTACATGTTTCTAGCTTTATTGTATTGTGGGAAGGAATTGTAGCCTTATTTTTAAGTTCCTAAGATTGCTTTATTGTTTAATATATGGTTAATTCTGGTAAACTTTATACAAATTTGAAAAAGAGGAGTATTATTTATTTGAGTCTAAAGAACTAATGTGTATTGATTCATTCAATTATATGAACTGAAAGCACGTATAAACCAGGGGAAATATTTTAAAAACTCATAAATAGTGATTTAAAATTTGGGCTATTATTTATTTATTCAATTAAAATTGTGTCTGCTTGAAATAATCACTTTAACTATGAAGTCATAGGAAATTCAAACACACCTGGAGCATAAAAAAGAGCCTTCACAAATTTTTAAAAAAGGAAAAAGCAAAGGCTCATCTTTACAACAGTTACCTCCGAAAACAGTAGCTGGAAAGAGGTTAATTTACTTATTGTGTCCTCACACTGATATTAATAGGTATTTTAATCTTTAAAATATACATTAACAATGAACACTGGGTGCTGTACTTTGTACCTAAACAATGAATCTTGGAACACTGCATCAAAAAGTAATGATGTATTTTATGGTGAGTAACATAACACAACAAAAATAAAATAAAATAAAACAAAAAAACAATGAAAATATTTCAATGCTGATTCTTAGGTATTTTGTTAGTTGTCTGAATGCAAAGAAAAAAAGATTTTTTTGTTATAAAAATATACTTGTAAATATTTTGCCATTTTAAATAATAAATCGAACAGATTGCCAACTCTTATCAGGTTAACACTAAATAATGCTGCTCATATGGAGATTAGTTTTGAGTGAAGACCATTTCCAAGTTGAGGAATAAGCAGAATAGTCACAAGACACAAACGAACCCCATAAATGGGATCTAGAGCCAAAGTATAAATACTAATAACCACAATATGAGGGGATGATTGGCAACACATTAATTATTTTGGCTATCTTAATAAAATCTCTTTCTTTCTCACACATGCACCTGATCATACCTTTTCTTTTGCCCACACCAATAATCAGAGCCTCCATATTATATCAGAAGGGTAAGTATACGTACACGCCACACACGCGCGCGCGCACACACACACACACACACACACCACTTTGGATTGCTGGTTTTAGATGACTTTGACTTTCATCCTATTTTTTTTCTCAATGGTCTTCTCTCTTTGCCTTGGCAATGCAGCTGATTGAAATAATTCATGTTAAATAACCTACCATGGACAGTGAGCTTGGCGCTTGTGCTGCTCGATCCTGCTGCGTTTGCTGCCATGCATGTGTACTGGCCGGCGTCATCAGGCTGGGCAAACGCTATCTGCAGAGCCCCAGAGCTGAGGATGCGCTGGCGGACCGATTCCACAACTGCACGCCCATCTTTATGCCAGGTAATGTCAGGGGGTGGGAGGCCGTCTGCCTCACACGGTAGAGAGATGGGCTTATCCACAGCAGTGATATATTCCTTTGGATGGGGGCTAATGACTGGAGGAACTGAAAGATACAAAGTGTAAACTTCATCTTAAAAGCACAAAGGTACCATTTATACACTATAGTACCACTCTAGCAAAGGGAAGTCACAGAAAGAAATGAAATCCCGACTTTACCATATTATCAATCAAAGGATCACTACACTTTGTTTTCACTGGAAAAGAAAATTCCTTTCTTAAAAAACTGTTTATTATCTTATGTTAGTCATTATACAGTACATCATTAGTTTTTGATGTAGTGTTCCGAGATTCATTGTTTGTGTGTAACACCCAGTGCTCCATGTAATATGTGCCCGTCTTAATACCCATCACCAGGTTCGCCCATCCCCCCACCTTCCCCTCTAAAACCGTCAGATTGTTTCCCAGAGTCCATAGTCTCTCATGGTTTGGCTCTCCCTCTGATTCCCCCCCCTCCTTTATTTCCCCCTTCCTGCTCCTAATGTCCTCCATGCTATTCCTTATGTTCCACA
This sequence comes from Enhydra lutris kenyoni, assembly GCF_002288905.1. NCBI lineage: Eukaryota > Metazoa > Chordata > Mammalia > Carnivora > Mustelidae > Enhydra > Enhydra lutris. Next base: position 21,837,113 of record NW_019154108.1, on the reverse strand, counting down.
AATAAGTGAAACCATGTAATTTGTCTTTCTCGCTTGACTTATCTCCCTTAGCATAATCTCTTCTAGTCCCACCCATGTTGATGCAAATGTTGGGTATTCATCCCTTCTGATGGCTGAGTTATATTCCATTGTGTATATGAACCACATCTTCTTTATCCGTTCATCTGTCAAAGGGCATCTCGGCTCCTTCCACAGTTTGGCTATAGTGGACATTGCTGCTAGGAACACTGGGGTGCATGTGGCCCTTCTTTTCACTACATCTGTATCTTTGGGGTAAATAACCAGTAGTGCAATTGCTGGGTCATAGGGTAGCTCTATTTTTAACCTTTTGAGGAACCTCTCCACTGGGAAAAGAAAATTCTTTGAGCCATTTTCAGAAAATTATTGCTGGCATAGCCAACAAATATAAATGATAATTTTAAATGAAACATAAACATGTATTCCTGAGGTACTGCATGTCTAAAAGTTTTAGGTTGTGTCAACAGAGGCATTTTATTTAATATGCTGTATTATGAGATTCACTTCAGCTACTTAAACTTTCAGACTAGACCCCTTCAAGGTTTGGAAATTATTCAACGGCTCAGAGATACTTTTACTCAAGTATTCCTACAGTGCTTAGTATCTCAAATACAGTGGCTATATTTAACACAGTATTGCTTGAGTGACTGAATAAATAAATGAGTAGATCATGGAAAAGAATTATATATATAAAACTCTTCCCACTTCTTCCAAAAGCTGTGGAAGAGCTTACGATAAGGCGTTCTCGATGTTTCCAGTAGGTTGGTTACCAATTAGGTATGGCCTGGATAGTTTATTGAGCCTCAAAAAAATATTAAATGATTAGGAGAGAACAATCAAGCACAAGCCAGGAACAACTGACCACAAGCACACAGGACAGAAAGAAGAGGATGATTCATCTGTGTCAATACAAGTCCAGAGACAGTGATAAGGTACAGAGGACATCAATGACAGTAAAAATATCCCATTCAGCATGTGTGAGAAAAACCCACAAAAAACAAACAAACAAAACAAAACAAACTACTACCCACTCAGAAAGCTTAAAAGAGAAACAGGGCAAATAATATTGATTATTATCACATACTGCCTAGGAAATGAATCAGAAATGAGATCTCAGAGCTCCACTGAGCCAAGTAATGCCCTCTGCGTAGCAAGTCCTAAGGATCTAGAACTATCTGCTGCATCTCCAGAGGATATGGAGAAATGGTCAACCATATGGAGACCAAATCTTATTTTATTTATTTTTAAAGATTTTATTTATTTATTTGAGAGAGAGAGAGTGTGTGTGTATGCAAGAGCAGGTGGGGGGCAGAGGGAGAGGGAGAAACAGACATGGGGCTTGATCCCAGGACCCTGAGACCATGACCTAAGCTGACATCAGATGCTTAACCAACTGAGCCACCTAGACATTCTGAGACCAAATCTTAAAAACACTAGTAGTGATGAGTAAAATAAAATCAACTTGTTGTGAAAAAAATTATGAATAACCATGTCAAAATTACTTTTATCAGCTAACCTTATTTGGTTGGGGTTTGTGCTTTCCATTACATACTATATGTGCAAGGAGGGAGACTGGGTTCTGAATTTTCATACCTCTAAAGCGTGCAGTTATCTCTGCTTTTGAAATGTTGAAATGTTATTAATCATTTAATGTGTTTCTTTGTCCCGTAATTGCTCATATCAATAATTTTAATCAATTAGTGAAGGAAAAATCCCTCCAAATGGAAATGTTCTTTCCATGACCTCCATGTTGCCAAAACCAATGAATATTTATTGGTCCTTATCCAACTGATCTCTCACTTCCATTCAACAAAGCGTTCACTCCCTTCTTGAAACACTCTCCTCTCCTAGCCTCCATCCAGTTTTCCTCTAACATCTCTGCCTCCTCCTTTGTACTCTTCTCCAGCATCCTCTCTTTTCTCAGACCTCTAAACAATGCGGAGTGATGGGTCTTTGTCCTTAGCTCTTTTTTCTGTACAAAGTCTGATCCAGTCTTGTGGACTAAAACACACTGATTACTTCCAAATTTATAGCTTACACTCTACTTCTCTCTTGAGCTCTGAATCCATAAATATTCAACTCAATTTGATATCTCTATTAGGATTTCTCATACTTTCCCACATCCCGTAGGATCAATCAGAAATTATGTTTTCCTTCCTCCAAAGCCAGTTCCTCCCCCTTGCACTATCATTCCCCCGTGGCACTATCATCTATCTACTCGCTATCTCAAGCCCGAAGCCCAGGAAACATCATTAATTCCTCTCTTTTCCTAACCTCCCAAATCTGATTCATCACTCATCCTGGCAGTTATACCTCCTGGAAGCATCTTAAAGCCACCACTTTTTCCGTTTACCTCTGCAACTTACACAGCCACTCTCCCTTCCAGCCAGGCTGTAACACGCTGCCTAGAGGACCTGAATAGTACCTTCGGCTCCAGTCTTGCTCCTTCATCATCTACATGGCCCCAAATGAGATCTTCCTAAAACCAAATGAGCATCTTGGCTAAACCCGTAAAGTCTCCCACTGCATAGAGAAGAAAATTTAAACTTCGTGTGGTCCTTCTGACCTTCTACGTATTGGCTCACTTTTTCTGACTTCCTTCACGTTTTGCCAGCCTTCTCCTTCTCCATCACTCTCTACCACATTTGCCAGGTTTCTTTCCTTATTTTCTCCTGCTGTGGGCCCACACCGCATGTGCTGTCCTTTCTCCCTTGGACACGCTGCCACATTTGCAGGGCTCATCCTAGCTTATCACTCAGGTCTCGGCCCAAATGGTACCCCTTTAGAGAAGCCTACTTCTTCTTTTTTTTTTTTTTAAAGATTTTATTTATTTATTTGACAGACAGAGATCACAAGTAGGCAGAGAGGCAGGCAGAGAGAGAGGAGGAAGCAGGCTCCCTGCCAAGCAGAGAGCCCGATATGGGGCTCAATCCCAGGACCTTGGGATCATGACCTGAGCTGAAGGCAGAGGCTTTAACCCACTGAACCACCCAGGTGTCCCAGAAGCCTACTTCTTAAAGCCTACTTTAACCACTAATGTCAAATGGTCCCCACATTTCCCCATTCTTCCCCATCTCAGCCTTTTTTTTTTTTCTGCTTAGCATATGTCAGAATTTATAATTATTTCATTTATTTTGGTAGTTAAGTTTTTTTCCCTTCTGTACATCATAAGGGAAGGATCATGTCTGTAATGTGCAATGTATTTCCACTTATTATTGCAATAAATATTTGTTGAGAAAATGTTAGCAATATAAAGAAATTAGATTTATAATGCACAGTTAAGTAAACTTTACTATAGTCAGTAATATACCACAGGAAAATCATACTTAATGGAAATTTGAAATCAGCTAATGCAAATTCAGAAGCTCAGAACCTACTTCCAGGTCACAAAAATAATACATGCAAGATACAAATATTATATCAAGAAAATAACAGTTAAATGTGAAAAGACCCTGCTTTGTCTACAGAATAATTTTTTCCCATCAAGTTGGTTAACTGAAATTACGATTTTTTTGTTTTATGATTTTTTATGTATGATTTTTAAAAATGTATGATTTGTTTTTTAAATGGATATTAGAATCTTGTGTTTCATAAATGTATCCAATGTGGTATCATGGAGAGATTGGTTTTAAAAGTTACCTTAAGCATGTGCTACAATGAAACAGAGTACCATATGAAGCTCAGAGAAATCCAAAATACCATGAGATGCCTCCGTTTTCTTATATAAACAATGACCCAAAAAAACCCCAAGGATTAAATTTTCTTCTTCATAAGGGTAACTGAAAAAACACATTGTATAATGTAATATAAGAATGTTGAGAACTACGGTAGCATCCTTATTTTAGATAGATGAACTTTTGGTGTACACCTTGTTACAAGCATCTTTGCGATGAAGACATAGAAATTTACTATTTAGGTACCTTGAACATTTAATTTGATTTTGCCTAAGGCTGTACCAGCCGGATTCTGAGCCACGCACATGTAAGTACCAGCATCTTCTCTGACAGCTCTGGAGATCTGCAAGCCGCCACTGGGAAGAACTGCATGGCTTTTGCCTGGATCAGTTATGAAAGCACAGGGAAGAATTTTTATTAAAATTTTTTTCATTAAAAAAATCATCCTGACTTCTGAATTGTGAAACACTGATTTGCTGTAATTTTCTTGATAGAAACAATGGTAGGTACCTGCAGTGATGACATTGATGCCTTCTTTTTGCCAAGTAATGAAAGGACTGGGGGTCCCTGTTGCTTCACACGGTAATAAAATGGGATTGTTCACAATGACGTCGAGTTCACTTGGCTGAGGCTGAATGACTGGAGGCTCTATAAGAACCAACAGAAAGAGCAATGGCACCAGTTAGTGGCAGAATTGTCTAAAAGTAGCCATGAAGTTAATCACGCCTGGATCCATATTTCTATGTTATTAGTGATTTGATTGTCCAGAGGAAAGGAGAATATTGGCCACATTACATTTTTTTTTGAGTATTCCTTCCGTAGGCAGAGTCCATTAGAAGAACTCCATTAGGAGACTAGAAGCAGGCACAGATTATAGACGTTCAAGAAAAAATAATTTAGGGGTTGTTCTGTGTGATTTTTCATCTGTATGTTTTTCTTTGTTTATTGAAAAATATTTATCAGTCTCTCATATCCCCCAGATATTACTGTTGTTCATAAGTCTAGACAGAACATCCTTTCAAGAATAAACATGACTTGAAGAAAAAACAAGCTTTTAATGAATTAAATGACCTTCCATACCCTGCACATAAAGGGTCACGTGTCGATGTGCAGAACCAGCTGCATTCCTGGCAACACAGGTATATTTTCCAGCGTGGTTTAACTGAGTGGCAAATATTTCAATTGCTCCTAAAAAGGAAAAAGTATTTACGTATCTAGAACATCCATTTTTCTGTAACCATTTTTCTGGTTCGATAAACTATGTCACTCTCATTTTGTGTTTTCATCACCATAGCACCATGACGCTTGGCTTATACTCCTACTTGTACCCCTTGAAGGGCCCAGCGCAGTGCCTTTTGATCATTATGAATAGCTTTATTTAGGCAAAATTTAGATGCCATAAAATTCACCCATTTAATCATTTTTTAAATTTATTTTCAACATAACAGTATTCATTGTTGAAAATAAATAAAAAAAAAAGATTAAATTCACCCATTTAAATGTACAATTTTATGATTTTAGTATCTTTCCGGAGTCATGCAACTCTCACAACCTAATTTTGAGAACATTTCTATTACCCTTAATGGAAATCTCTTTCCATTTACAGTCACTTCTCATTCCCAGCCCCAGCTCCATGCAATTACTAATTTCTTCTTCTTCTTCATATATTTGCCTTTTCTGAACATTTCACGCAGATGTAATCATACAGCTGTCCTTTGTGTCTGATTCCTTTCACTGCGAGCAGTTTCTGAGTTTCATCTGTTGTAGCGTGCGCCAGTATTTTTGTTCCATTTTATTGAAAAATAGAATTTCATTGTGTGGATTAGCCACATTTTGTTTATTCTTTCATCAGTTGATGGACATTTGGATTGTTTCTACTTTCTCTATTGTGAATCATGCTGTATGAACATTTGCATACAAGTCTTAGTGTGGACATATGTTTTCATTTTTCTGGGTAGATGCCTAGGAATGGAGTGTTGGGTCATACGGTAACTCTTGTTTAATATCTTGAGAATGTTCCAACGTGTTCTTTTAACACAGTACCTTGTGCTGAAGGTTAGTTAATTTCTATTTTATGATTTTAATTGCTACCAATCTATACACATTTCAGAGACAGCCAAAATACTTGGCTTTGAGAGCCAAGTTCTACCCTGAGAACAATCTTCCATCATTTCCGTTCTATTGAAAAAGTAAACAAATTCCCTTAGAATAACATGCACAAATGCATAAAGCCCCAGGATGTTAGCTGCTACTTTAGTTCATCTCTAGTGTACCTTCCCAATACAAAACACCAATGTGCATTAACTATATTTTCATTTAGATGAATTATAATTTTTCTCTTTCAGGACATAAACTCTATAAATGATGGCTACTACCACTCTCAAAAATTATCCATGCTAGCACTTATCACCTAGCCTTACCTGCTCAGTTATAAAAATCCTGAAAACAAAAATCTTGAAAACAAGAACCTTGAAAACCCTCCCAGTTCTATAGCCTCAGAAACTCAGTGGAGTATATAACTTATTTTAGGCACTAGATCTTTATTAAATGAATGGAGATTCTTTCTGGCCAATAGAAAGAGTGTGGTTCACTCAAAGGCAACCAGTGAATTTGTGAAACTCCAGGATTAGTAAGTATGCACTTAAAATCCCCGTGATCATTCCTATTATATTCAGTTATTGTGATTTTGTTTCCAGACTTTTTTTTTTCTCTCCCTTTGTCTAGTTCCCCTTCCCAGTCTAACTGTATTTTTTTTTTCCCAGATGTGTAAATCTAGGAATGAAATGCATTTTATTTTTTTATTTTGGTGCAACAAAAGGCCAGGTAAGGTCATCCATTAATAACTAGTGTCATCATAGGGGCGCCTGGGTGGCTCAGTGGGTTAAGCCTCTGCCTTCGGCTTGGGTCATGATCTCAGGGTCCTGGGATCAAGCCCGATGTCGGGCTCTCTGCTCGGCAGGGAGCCTGCTTCCTTCCCCCTTTCTCTGCCTGCCTCTCTGCCTACTTGTGATCTCTGTCAAATAAATAAATAAAATCTTTAAAAAAATAATAACTAGTGTCATCATAGATGTATAATGACTGAGCCTGGTCTTACCTGAGGACAGAATTCTGTAACCGTCTCCCCTGGGATATAGCCTTAAACCATTTTTTGTCCAGTGAATTGAGGGAAATGGAACTCCTGAAGCAGTGCAGGTGATTACGGTGGGGGCATGTTTGGTTACTACGAAGTCCGTAGGCTCATCGGCTATGGAGGGTGGAACTAAAACAACAGTAACAGTAATTAGGAAGCACACATTTCCAGCACTTACAGGTTTCCAAAGCCTTACTATACATCTTTCTCTTTCTACACTGAAAGTTAGTAAGTGGAAAAGGAAGCCCTTTTGGGAAGTAGTGGGATGATGAAATGCATCATTATAATAACTGTTAATCCACATACTAAGCCAGTTCTACCTTGGACAGTGAGATCCACAGTTCTCTTATCCTCCCCAGCATCATTTGTCACGGTGCACTCGTAAGTTGCAGTGTCATCCACAGAAGGGGAAATAATGACCAGGGAACCAGAAGAAAGGAGCCTAGAAGAAAAAGTTCAGAGCAATGATGTACTACAGGTCAATTTTCATAAATGTTGGTACAACCACAACACGGGACCATGTTGTGAATCAAAGGAAATGGAATTCTTTCCTCGTATTAAAATGAGGAATCAGACTTCTTTGTGTTTGGGCAATGGGTTAATAGAGCCTCAATGTGGAGATTTAGAGCAAGTAGTTGTGTAGAAGGATTGCTTGAAGAGGGACTCCTGCATTTTCTGATTGCTTATATTGTGATCAACTATGCTCTCCTAAGTGAAATACAGGAAAATGAGTACGCTGATGACAGCCACTGTTTATTGAGCATCGAATACATTCCAGAACCATCTCAACTGCTTCACATAAACTACCTCTAATGTCACGAACTTTGCAGATTGGCATTCGATTATTTCCGTTGACAGACTGGTAATTACAAGTGCATCTGTCTTACATGTTGCCCTACTTTGCATGTCTCCTTACGTGTGTTGAACACTTTTGAGATGCCTAGTATGTATATCAATAAGTCTTTTCCCTAACTTCTAACCGATTCAAAACTAAAGTGATCTGGATCACTTCAAATGCTTAAGAGGTCTAGTAAATGTGCATATATTATGAAAAATAAATCTAAATGAAATATCTATTTCCTTACTTCAAGGTGTGCACTGATAGAATAAAAATGATTTGATTCAATGGGAATACATTTGACATGCTTTTTTTTTAAAGGTGTTGCACATTTTCTGCATAGCATAGAACTTTCAATCACTAGACTCCCAGTACCCAAAGATTTAAAGGATGAGAAAGAGAGAAACAACAGAATTTCAAGTGAAACACTCCTCATTTCCAATTTCCTAATGTATAAGTATTGATTATTATCAAAGTAGATCTACAAGAACACTTGTTTTTAGTATTATGGCAATTCCCTTGACAATATATCTGTTAACTGAGATACAAGAAATGATGCTCATTTACAACATCAGAAATTCCTAGTGATTGGGGCGCCTGCGTGGCTCAGTGGGTTAAAGCCTCTGCCTTCAGCTCAGGTCATGATCTCAGTGTCCTGGGATTGAGCCCCGCGGGCTCTCTGCTCAGCAGGGAGCCTGCTTCCCTCTCACTCTCTGCCTGCCTCTCTGCCTACTTGTGATCTCTCTTTGTCAAATAAATAAATAAAATCTTAAAAAAAAAAGAAAGAAATTCCTAGTGATTAAAGCATTAGCTTTTAAAAAACATACGCTGTCATATTATGAAATATTTGAAGTAAAGCTGAAGAAATGCAAAAATTGGAGAAAAAAGGATGTTTTTCCTCCCTACCCATGCTACCAAATACCTAAGTTGTATTTCAAGGTTTAGAATTTGATTTTTGTTCTATAGCTAAAGGTGGTATTATTTTTACAGAATAGTTTTTCCCTTATACCAAATAATTTTATTCTTTCTTTTTATAAAATTCCAAAAGAGGCTAAGAAAAATAAAGCAGAATAGGAATCTAATTTTGTAGATCTCTCTGATCATCATCCACAGGGCTTATGGATAGAAAAGTTGAACTCATAATTCAGAACAAGCTTTTAGACTGAAAAACTAGTTCCACGTTAAGAAAAATATACACTTTCTACATACTAGCTAATTATTTATACTTTATATAAATTCTGTCCCCATTGAAAGAGATGAAATGTTAATTCTTTTTAAAATTATGTTTCTAAATAGTAGGTGGGGTTTTTCAGTTAAATGATTCCTTACCTGTATGAATTCTGATTTTGGTCCACATTAAGAAGATGCCCATTTTTCCTCCACCTGATTGATGGTTTTGGTATCCCAGCAGCCTCACAAGCCAGAGTAGTTTGAACATTTACTGTTACAGTTATGTTGGTAGGACCCAGAGCAATGGATGGAGGAACTAAAACAAAGCCAACAAATAAGAGGGAAATATAGTCAGCAAACAGTATGCCATCTGATGTATTTCTGCCAGCTTGAAATTAATCACTGGTAACTTGCTACATAGTTACAAACACAAGAAGACTCTGAACTTAGTGTCGTGATGGTGCTAGCCACAATGAGGAGAAAACATGGGTATTGACTTCACAATAGAGTATGGTACCTTTTTTTTTTTTTTAAGATTTTATTTATTTATTTGACAGAGATCACAAGCAGGCAGAGAGTCAGGCAGAGAGAGAGGAAGGGAAGCAGGCTCCCTGCCGAGTATAGAGCCCTATGTGGGGCTCGATCCCAGGGTCCTGGGATCATGACCTGAGCCGAAGGCAGAGGCTTTAACCCACTGAGCCACCCAGGTGCCCCGAGTATGGTACCTTTATACAGCCCTGGATATCAAGGTCTTTATGAACTCACAGGTTTAGGCCATCAGAGAACATTTAACCCAAAGATGAGAAGCTGTTCCTACAAGCGTATTTACCATGGACTTGTAAATCTATTCGCCTGCGGTCTGTTCCAGCAGCATTGGTAGCCATACACAAATATCGCCCAGTATCTGCCACATGTGCCGACTGGATATGAAGGAATCCATTTTCCAAGATGGAGTATCTATAAGAAAGATCACAAGCGAAGTTCTTGGAATCAGCTTTTGTTTTCTGATTATCTGAATTTTGACTAAGAGTATGTTAAAAGACGTAAATCCATTTTTAGTCTTTTTCCTGCTTTAGAAATTTGCAATACCCTTGGTGGAAAAAAGGGATATTCTGCAAAGGTGCATAGCAGATGGACTTGTGATCTTGGATGAATTATAATGATTATGTGTTGACCATACGCCATAGAATTACGCTTTTAAAACAGTATATTTTGCTTTTCATATTAAGATGAAAAACTAATATTAAATGTAGCAAGACCATGATAATATACTGGGAAAGATTTAGGGATTCATACTTCAGTTATTGCAGTATTTTTCATCCTTTTCCAGAATTGTTACCTTGCATGACTTGCAGAGAGAACAGTTCCATCCTTTCTCCATGTTATCCTTGGGGCTGGCACACCCTCAGCAAGGCATTCCAATACAGTTGACGTATTTAAGTGGATGATAAGACTCTGGGGGACACGCTTTATGTTTGGAGGAACTGCACAAGAGATGCACATGGAAAGCTTCATTCATATCAACAATACAGCCTGAACTAAGACTCTGAAGAGGTAATACAAGGTTAGCTTTGAGTCAAACGTATAGCTTTGCCCACAGCTAATTCAGGTTAGTATAAATAGAATTGGGTTTAATTCCTAAAGTCTTATTCAAGATACTCAGTGTTTAAAAATAAAGCATGGACAGGGGAAGGAGGTTTTAAATCCCTGATACGGTGTGTGAAATCTGGCTTTGTAGGAGAGATGCTTGAACATGCATCAGCTCTGGTCTGATGCAAATTAAAGATGATATTTCTTATTTCTCTTTGGCCAAATAATGGTCTGAGAATGTTAACACTGGAACAACTTCTCTTTAAATAGAGAACAGAAAGTGGACTGTTCTAATGAAAAGCACATCTGTGATTAATCATGTAAGTCTCAGAGCATGTATTTTATTAATCATTGAGTTCATATGGGAATAGAAAACCTGAATTTTAATTTTAGTGTTAGAGATATTAGTTGTGTGGGTCATCCAATATCCTATAAAGTTTTATATATTAAAAAACCAGAGAGACTGTGATGGGGAAAAGTCTGTATTATCTTCCCAAATATTGGCAAGTTTTGATGTTTTAGAGTTTAGATTGGAGAGAATCACAGTCCCACGGCAGTCTCTGTCTAGTGCATATAGACTCAAACACCAACATGAATAAAGGTGAACTAAATAATGAACCACCTGTCATCCATAACCTTAGTGTGACTTCCTCAATGGCTCTGATGTGAATGACACAAAATGTCAGGATATGTTGATAACAACTGGACATAGATTATCCTCTAAGATAATGTATCTTTAACTTTTTTTGAAATATGGGTTGAATAATAGCCATTATATAAATACTACATGTTGTCTTTTTGAAAAAATAGGATAACCACAAGAATTCATTGAGTGTGCCCCTAAGAAACAAAAATGTTACCACTTCTTAGAATGCCCTTGGCTAAATTTTTAAATTGTGAAACAACTGTTAATTTTTCTTACCATTTACAGTGAGAATAAATTCTCTTGTAGTCTTTCCTGCAATGTTGCTGGCCACACAAGTATAATTGGCTGTATCACTTAGATCTGCGTTATTAATTTGCAAGTATCTCCCTCCAGATAGGATTCGTACTCGAGGTGTTGCCTAGATTCAGCAAGTAAAATTTATGATTAAAATATCAGGAAAAGAGAATATTACTTTATAACATCAAGAAGTAACTATAGTGAGCTGTGGATTGTCTGTCTTCCAGTAGGCTTTGTCTGCACCCCCTACCGTTACCCTGGGATCAGAACCCCTCGGGAGCTATTTCTATGTGCGTGCTTAAGACAAGGGCACAATCAAGATTCCCAGCTCTCCTGGCCACAATAATCTGGATACCCAAGGTTGAGCAGGTGACTCATGCTGGGCCCCTGAGAGCCCTCTGCAAGACTTTGTTGGAAGTGTTGGCGAATAAGACCACTTTTTTTTTTTTTTTTTTTTTTTGGTATCTGTCTGGTAGTGAGGATGATATAGGTTGTGGCAGTTTTATTACCATGTGTGGACAGCTCTGAATCTAAAACAAACCAAGCAGAGTTGAGGTTCAGAGAAAAAAAAACACAGATGCTTGATTACATGAGGAGAACCGCTGGACCTAGCAATACCTAAAACCCAAGTTCACCAATCGCTGTAGGTAATAACTGCCTTAAAAAAAAAAAATTGTTGGGGGCCCCTGGGTGGCTCAGTGGGTTAAGCCTCTGCCTTCAGCTCAGGTCATGATCTCAGGGTCCTGGGATCAAGCCCCGCATCGGGTTCTCTGCTCAGCAAGGAGCCTGCTTCCTTCCCCCTTTCTCTGCCTGCCTCTCTGCCTACTTGTGATCTCTGTCTGTCAAATAAATAAATAAAATCTTAAAAAAAAAATTGTTGGTTTGAGTTTGAATTCTACCACTTACAGTTGAAAGTTCCATGACTAGTAAACTAATGATCTCTTAACATTTGAAAAATAAGTAAATAAATGATTTTAGTCTGCAAATATTTTTTAGGCATTTATTTTGTGCCTAGGCATAGAACCAAGAATTATGAGACTATAGAGACAATGAAACCTAATCTTTGCTATTAAGCCTAATTGGGAAAATAGATATAAACAAGTAGCTCTATATAAATTAAGAACCATGACGCTCATAATGATTAAAAAATGCCAGGTAGAATCAATGACTACTATTTTCTGGTTGAGCCAAAGAAGGAACTACTTCAGGGAGAGCCTAAGTAAGATTGTTCTACCATGCAGGCTCTATCCCACATAGACATACCGTTGACCTTTGAACTGCATGGATCTATTTATATGTGGATTTTTAAAAAAAAAATACAATGTAGTACTATAACGTATTTTCTCTTCCTCATGATTTTGTTAACATTTTCCTTTCCCTATTGTAAAAATATAGTACATAACATATATAACATACAAAATACGTGTTGATTGACAGTTAATGTCATTGGTAAAGCTTTGGGTCAACAAGAGATTATTAGCAAAATTTTGGGGAAGTCCAAAGTAATATGCAGACTTCTGACTGAGTGTGTGTGGGGTCAGTGCCTCTGACCTCCATGTTGTTCTAGGGTCAACCGTATATTCCTAATGAAAAAAGTGTTCATACTAAAATGTTCAGTTTAGCCCCATTCCTCTACGCCTTTCTATTTTTTTTTTTAAGATGTTGTTTATCTACTTGAGAGAGAGAGAGAGAGAGCACACAAATAGGGGGAGGGGCAGAGGGAGAGGGAGAAGCAGGCTCCCTGACTGAGTGGGGAGCCCAATTCAGGACTTGATCCCATGATCTTGGGATCATGACCTGAGCTAAGGGTAGACACTTAACAGACTGAGCCACCCAGCGCCCCTCTCTAGGCCTTTCATTGCTATAGGAGCTGTTAGTGATTATATTATATTACCTCTGATGAGAATATGTGATTTCTTAAACATATATGTTAAGTTCTATAAAACATATATTTGTAAGTTTTTTTATATGGATAGAGCAGGGTTTTAGGCTAATAAAAATTTTCAGAGTTGATTCTTACAGTGTTTTGGGCCCATGAACATCAGTAAGGTCTGCTAAGCCGTCAAGTCTCACGACAATTTTTCCTGGTTCTCTTCCCATTGACCACCCGTGAATCTTCCAAATCGGACTTCTTTCTTCAGACAGACTCTCATTCTCAGCTGATGCTGCCGCTTCCTGCTCCATGCCGAGCACCAGAGCCCTGTGCCTGCAGTTCTCTACGCCTCCCGCCTGACACATGAATGCAACCTTCCCATCTTTCCACCTCTGTGGAAAATAGTCAGCCTTTTGTCCGAGGCTCATCTTTTCATCTGTGACCAGAGTCCCATTCCCTCTCTGTCCAACACACATTGCTTATAAACCTCTCCATCTCCTATAACTTCAGTTGCTTTCTTTCAGTAAATAAACCTATAAAATCTCTTTTATATTTCAAGAATATGTGTTATGGACATTGGGGAAGCTATGTGCTAGGGTGAGTGCTGTGAAGTGTGTAAACCTGGCGATTCACAGAACTGCACCCCTGGGGCTAATAATACATTAAATGCTAATAAAAAATTAAAAAATTAAAAAAAGAATATGCCATAATTATTTCCATTCCCTCTTCTTCCTTAACACCCGCAATAACCGTAACCTATCTTTTCCTTTGATCACTCTACTGAAGAACAATTCTTCTGATCTTTAATCACTTCTGTGTATTGCTACAACCACGGACACAATTTAATTTTCATCTTAATGGACTCTGTTGACCACTTCCTCTCTTTTCCTTGGTGTTTAGTGCACCAATGTCTCCTAAACTTAATTCTATGTCTCTGAGTCCTCCCTCTCAGTTCTGATCTTCTTTTCTTCTTCCTTCTTCCTTCTTTCTTCTTCCTTCTTCCTTTGCTCACCTTATAAGTATTATTATTATTGCCTTAGACTCTGTTTTCATTTACAGGTTATCTCATACTGGTCAACTTCATACAAACCTACGGATTTAACAACTGGCCACACTATGGAAGACTATCACATCAAAGACGTTTTTGATGAAATAGGGACCCGTATTTCTTAGTACTTTTTAGAATCTCCACTTGGATAATATATTGGTAATTCAAACTCAAAATATCTGAAACTGAACTCATGTCTTTTTTTATTACTGTTGAATTCACCCTGTGCCAGTACTAACATCACTTGATCATAGCAGGGATTAGCCTAAACTTGTCCATCACCAACATTCACTCAGTCTCTATGAACAACTAATAGTTTTTTGTTTTGTTTTGTTTTGTTTTGTTTTTTAAAGAGAGAGAGAGTGCATTGCATGTGAGTGGGAGTTAGGGAGAAGGAGGGGGAGAGGGTGAGAATCTTTTTTTTTTTTTTAAAGATTTATTTATTTGACAGAGAGAGATCACAAGCAGGCAGAGAGGCAGGCAGAGAGAGAGGAGGAAGCAGGCTCCCTGCTGAGCAGAGAGCCCGATGCGGGGCTCGATGCCAGGACCCTGAGATCATGACCTGAGCCGAAGGCAGCGGCTTAACCCACTGAGCCACCCAGGCGCCCCGAGGGTGAGAATCTTAAGCAGACTCTGCAATAGGGGCACAGCCCATCGCGGGGCTCAGTCCCACAACCCTGAGATTGTGACCTGAGCCAAAACCAAGAGCCAGTCGCTTAACTGACTGCCCCACCCAGGTACCTCTGAACACCTAATAGTTTTGACTGAAATGGACACACGGGAGATATAACTGTGGAGAAAAAGAAAGAACATGAAAGGTCTTGTGAACTAAGTGGGGTAGTTTAACCTGAATCCTGAAATATGTACGGAATCTTCAAAGGATTTTAATCAAGGCCTACTTCAGCCACATTAAGATACTTTGCAATTCCTGCTAGAGCAGCATTCCTTTTCCTGTAATGGCTTTGTAGATGCAATTACCTGTGATTAGAATCCCCTTCTTTTTCTTACCCAGCATCTACCCATCATCTAAAACTGGACTCATGCTTTCCAAGAGGCTCCCCTGAGTTTTCCTTATGCTGCAGTCTCAGTTACTTGCTCCTTCTCTGTTTTCATAAAATGCTGTACCTCACTCTAACATACGAGTCGTCTCCATGCTCTAATCTTTGATGTACTTCTATGTCTTTTCAAGTAGTTTGTGAGCTCCTCAAGGGTCACATCTATTCCCAGTAGCAATTATAGTGTCCACCGTTATAGTAGGGGTACAACAAATAAAGAAACTGAGGCACAGGAAGGTTAAGTGATAACAATAATCTGGCATGTAAGTAACTCTCAGAATCCAGTCTGGTTTTAGTCCTTCGGTATGGTTTGGTGGTGGTGGAAGTCCTTCTGCCTTAGGTGTTAGGGGACGTAATCTCCTTTTATAATTAGGCACAGTGTAACACCCACAGGTTATATAAACAGGATGAGGAAGAACAAACGGGGAAAAAAGCATAAGTACTAGGAAAAGAACAATCAGAGCATTCAAAGTCAAGGCTTTGAGCCAACCCTAAAAGGCTATTTAAGATCCTGGGCTGTGACACTCTGTGATAGCAGACAGACACCCCATGAGCTTGGGAAGCTTTAGAGAGCCAAGAAGTGTGTTTTTCAAGGACTCTAATTCTATATTCCTGGTATCCAAGGTATCACGTAGATCCTGGGAGTCCCTCCTCGGGCCCCAGTTTATTCCAGAAAAATTCAGTAAGGAGTTTGCCCATGAGACTTGACGGGACAGGTCAGTTCTTTGGAGAGTTGGATGATTTCTTCCTTCTCAAGTAAAGAAACAGCTGTTTCAAATCCAATTTTAATCCATGGGCTCCAGGAGATACATTTTGCATCAATTTACAGAGTGTCTGAATCAGAATACCTATCTTTTGACCCATAACTAGTTAATAACTACCCAAGTACAGGTTGAGAAAAGAAGGCTGATTCAAAGATCCTGTGCTCACCCTTCCAATGTCAAATAATAGTAGCCTGACGTTGTTTGGTTTTGTCTACCTACCAAAGACTCTACAGCTGATTTTTTTTCCCCTTCAAAATGGATTTATGGAACTTAGCAAGACTTACCTGTAACCGTTCTCCATTTTTAAGCCAGGTGATTACAGGTGGGGGCACTGCATCTGATTTGCATTCCAATGTCACTTGTCTGTTCCGTAACACAGTGAAATCCTGGGACTCATCAGTTCCAGCAATATTAGGGGGTACTGGGTATGAGAAAAAACATGTCAGAGGCTTTCAGTAAATAAGATAAAAAAATGATCTGAATTATCTTACATTTTCAACAAGTGTTGCTTCTGTTATACAAAATTAGAGGCATAAACTTAAGACATTACTTGTTCAATTTATCGTACAAATGGTTACCTGTAATAGACTTTTTTAAAAGTCTTATTCCGTATTTTCACATATATAAAGTACTGAAATTCTTCCAACAGTCACATGAATGACAGGCTAAGTAATATAATCACAATATCATCACCATTTAACAGGTAAAGAAACTAAGGCACAAAGAAGGGATTTCTTGTCCAGGTTCCACAGTTGGTACGAATTTTCTCTGAACATCAAATTTCCAAACTACTAAATCAGGGTCTGTTCCATCATAATATAGAGAAATGTAGACACTTTCATAATATTCAGAAATATATCTTTTTAATGTGACTTTTATCTACAGAATTTACATGTCAATTAATGGCAAGGTCTAATTTGTGTGTAGGGCTCATGGGAGGAAGGGAGGCACCTAAATTATAGACAATTTGCACTGCCTAGTCATCTAGGCTATGACAATGAAATAAGTAATTTCTGTTTGGTTTTTTAAATGTTCCTTTCCATAAAGGGTAATTTTTATCTCTATGTTGAAATAATATTGACCTGAGTCCAGTTGGCCCAAGAAGGTAGTTTGGCAATAAATCTTGAAGCTTTAACTGTGTATGTGTGTTTGTGTAATCAAGCAAGTGTACTTAGAGAATTTTATCAAAATAAAAGAATTAAGGACAGGCCGATAGGCCAATATGTATGCACAAAGATGTCTATAACAGTATTCCTCATACTGGTGAAAATACAAAAACAGCTTAAATATCCAAAAATTGGGAATGGATTAAATAAATGACAGCATGTTCATAAAATGGGACACTGGGCCATCACTAAAAAATGTTATAAAGATATGTTTTTTGACATGAAAACATGTTTATTAAACCATTAAGAGAGATGAAAAACGTGTTTGATACTATATGCTGTAGGGTACATTTCCGTGACAACACATTTGTATGCAAAAAAGCCTTTGTGTAATGAGACTGGATGATATATTTTCTTTTTCTTTTTTTTTTTTAAAGATTTTATTTATTTATTTGACAGACAGAGATCACAAGTAGCCAGAGAGGCAGGCAGAGAGAGAGGAAGGGAAGCAGGCTCCCTGTCGAGCGGAGAGCCCAATACGGGGCTCGATCCCAGGACTCTGGGATCATGACCTGAGCCAAAGGCAGAGGCTTTAACCCACTGAGTCATCCAGGTGCCCTGATATATTTTCTTCTTTACTGTAATTTATAGTCTATGATTTTAAATAAAGAACTATGAATTATTTGTGCAGAAACAAAATGAATGAGTCAGAAAGTCCACTGAAGTATTTCCAAAAAGCACTTGATCAGCCAGATATAAGAATCAGATTTACAAAATACATATTTCCTTATACATAAACATATCTTATGGTGTGCTAGGGAGTTGCCCCATGTTCCATCAATTATGGCTTCTAGATAGGTATTAGTATATGATAGATGGCAGGATATTTTGCCAAATTTACCATGCACTCTCACTAAATATTCTTTATCATCATCTCCTGCAGTACTGGATGCCAGACACGTATATCTTCCTGTATCCTCCACCTGCAAAGTCCAAATAAGTGAATTACACAATGTTAACATGTCAGGTTTCGTGAAGAGAATAAGTATTCACTGGAATGAATATAAAGTCTCCCACAAAACAAGGTATCATGAAGATAGCACAACAAATCAAATTTAATAAACTGTTTTCACATTTGTGATTAGCTCTCTGCCAAGCTATGCTTTAAGAGGGTTTCAATATTTGATCTCAAAATGTTTGCAGGTTAGGTATATTTAATGATCTCAGAAAAGGCAGGTATATATATAGGACCTAGCACCAGAAGTCACAGACGAGATGCACAATGTTTATTGAACAAATAAGTATTCATGGACGTAAATGTAGACTTAAAAGTTCAACTGGCATCTTCCTGAAGAAAAGGAAATACAATTTATTAAGTAAACAAATAAAATATCAGGTTACTTAAAGTACATTAATACCATATCTTGAATGCATCTTTGGTAAATGTGGTGAAACAAAAGAGCTACATTATATAATCTGGCTGTAAATTGTGTCAGACTGATAGCATGATCTACTATTACCTGACTAAAACCAGAAACATTTCTTTAAAAACCCTGTGCATAGTTTCCACTGCAAGTGTTAGTCTTCCTTCAAATGTTTGACATTGTGTAGACACAGCCCATGCTTACGTACGCATAAAATATACTCTGGAAAACAGATGATCTTACTTCTGTGAAAAAAATGTCTTTTGGAAAAGCAGAAAAATCCTGTTTTCACTTATTTTACTACTTGAACATTCTTAGAATATTGTGAATTTTTAAATTCTTACATTCAAAACCGACTTTATAGGTATGGAAAAACTTTTTGGTAGGCTGCCAAACCTCCTTCAAAAAATTTAAGACTAGTATGTTTGCAAAAATACTTCAACTTTAAGAAGAATGACACTTGCACAGCCCTTCAATTAAGAGTTTAAAATAATGTACTGAGGCCTAGAGAATAATTTTTGCATTTCCCATCATATGTTGAGAGCCGTTAAAACTCAACTTTTCTGGGGCACCTGGGTGGCTCAGTGGGTTAAAGCCTCTGCCTTCGGCTCAGGTCGTGATCCCAGGGTCCTGGGATCGAGCCCCACATCGGGCTCTCTGCTCCGCGGGGAGCCTGCTTCCCCCTTCTCTCTCTGCCTGCCTCTCTGCCTACTTGTGATCTCTGTCTGTCAAATAAATAAATAAAATCTTTAAAAAACAAAAAAACAAAACTCAACTTTTCTCGATCAACTCATTTTATTCCCAAGTAATATTGCCCTCTCCACTTGTTTTGACTTAACCAAACTTGAACCATCATTCATGTCTACTCTTAAATCTTGCTTCCTCCAATAAATACTTCCTGATAATTTGTGCCTTTCTGTATGCCTACAGTCATCATTGGTAGCTATATTTTCTAGACTGTGTTCTGTTCGTAGGGTGTCAGAAAAGTTATAGTTAATCAAATTTCTCTAGAGTAGTATTTTGCAGTATTGTTGACATGTACTATGGCTCACAGAGGAGAGAAAGATATAGTATATAAAGTTTTTCAATTCTATTTGGTCACGGAATTTCCCCCATTGGAATAACTCACAGAACTAGTGCTTGGGGGTGCCTGGGAGGCTCAGCTGGTTGGGCGGCTGCCTTCAGCTCAGGTCATGATCCTGGGATCGAGTCCCGCATCAGGCTCCCTGCTTCTCCCTCTGACACTTCCCTTTCTCATACTCTTTCTCTCTCTCAAATAAATAAATAAAATTAAAAAAAAAAAAGAACTAGTGTTTGATGGAAGATACTTTAGGAAACTCCTGTCTGTTCCACACAATTTAGAATCTGCAAAGCTTCCAATATGTGTCAGGCATAACTGTATGTTACAGACACATACATGAGAAGACAGAGTCCCGATAAGTGAAATATAATGTATAATGTACAAGACGCCCTGAAGACACAGGAGCAGAGGAACCAAGGTCAGTCTTGGGACTTGATAATATTTAATTTTCTACTTCTAAAATATCTAAGAATGGTTTTCTTACCGTTTCTTTTCTTAATTTTGTCATGTGTTTAGTTTTATATCCCCTAGACAACCGGAAACTTCTCGAAGGCTGATACATGTTTTAGATATTATGTTTGTATTCTCCACAATAGCTACCTCCTGTGGGTCACCATCTAATAATGTGATCTTTGTCTCCTTTCATTAATTAAACCCAACTATATGATGTTTCCATATAAGACCTACCATGATGGGGCCTTAATCTTCCCTTTAAGCTTTCTTTATCATTATTCTTTTGTATTTATAATTCTATTCCACACAGTTCCCTGTATCCTTATGTAACAAAATTCTTTTGGCTCCTTTTTTATCGGTTGAAATTATAACATTTGAGGATTTTCATTCAGTAAGTGGTTTGAGAGCTAACCTCAGTTTTCTCAGAGCTACTGCAATGTTTGACGGAGAGGAAAGAGGGGAATGGAAGGCGTGTTCTCCTCGATATGAGAAACAAGGAACATGCTGAGTTCTACTGGTTAGGTCTTTGAAGCTGAAGTAGGATGGAGACCCAGCTCTGTCACTGAACAGTGGTGAGTACTTGGACGGCAAGTACTTGATCTCTCTGTGCCTGTTTCTGGTTGTGTAGAATGGAGATAAAGACTGCCTCACAGAGTTGACATGAGAGTCACTGGTGTGACAGAGCCCAGAGCCGTACACAGGACGGACACAGTAGACACGTCATAGCCCTTAGCTCTCTTTTTTCAGGTCCCTTTCCTTCCTCTTTCTTCAGTGAAAATGCACACAGAATATAATTAAATAATCTGTTATTCCATGTTTAAAGGGATGATGATTATCACAACAATTGCAGCAGGAGAAACCATTCTAACTCTATTTAACACTATTACATGCCTGTGGCACTGGTCTAAGCATATCATCTTTTTTTTTTTAGGCTTTATTTATTTATTTGACAGACAGAGATCACAAGGAGGCAGAGAGGCAGGCACAGAGAGAGGAAGGGAAGCAGTCTCCCTGCTGCACAGAGAACGCGATGCGGGGCTCGATCCCAGGACTCTGGGATCATGACCTGAGCTGAAGGCAGAGGCTTAACCCACTGAGCCACCCAGGTGCCCCTAAGCATATCATCTTAAATGATCTTTTAAATCCTCAAGTGGAGTAATAAGGTATTATTACTATTTTTATCCCAAAGTTACAGACGAGGCTATTAAGGCACAGATGGAGAATATCTATAATATAAGATTCGTCGTTGTGAGTAAAACAGAAGATTGCTATGGCGAGGCATCCCAGACATATGTCTTTTTAATATATTTACGTTTCTGATGAATTTCCTTAAACATAAACTATAAGAACAATTTTACTGAGCTGAGTGTTTAAAAAATTGCATCTCTTCAGATTTTTATATCTGCTAGTTAATTCTGGAGACCAAAATTGCTCTTTGAGGCCTCATATGTATATATGTTGAACAGCTTTTCGCCAGTTCTGTAAAGAGCTACATGGCACAAATTAAGAACCTGGGGAAATACTCTCTTATGGCCCCTTGAAAAAACTTGCAAAAATTAAAGTGTCTTGCCTTCTTCCAAGTTTCATATGATACTTCCACTGCTTCTCTTAGTCTCTCCAAGCACGCATACCACAGCACCAATCTACCCTTGTTAAGGTTAGAGAGAGGGATCTTATGATCTATTTGGACTCAAAAAAAATCATTTTTCCATTGTGCCTATATTAGCAAGTGAGAAGTATAAGCCAGGATAAAATAACTTTTTTGACTTCCACACTTACCTGAGCACTAGATATTCGAAGCACTGCTCCACCTCCAAGAGTTTGTACCTGATCTGTCTGTGGGAGGGGCCGTCCATCTTTCATCCAGGTGATTTTAGGAGTTGGGATTCCAGAAGCAAAGCAGGTAAGTTCAAGTGGATTATTAACAATCACTGATATCTCTACAGGTTCTTCTGATCCATTGATATGAGGTGGTTCTGTTTAGAGGGAATTAAAAAGAACAACAAAATAAACTCGCTGTTTGATACATTACTGCTGATTAGGAAAACTTAAGAGGAAATTCATCTCAAATTTATGTTCATATAATATAAGTTGGTCAAATACCAAAATGATCATTCCTAGATGTTATTACCATTTGTCACTGGCACGATTTTAAAAGGGATGGCTAATGTCTATCTGAGATCATGAAGGAAAAGGCAAGCCAGTCCCAGGCAATTATAGCTCAGCAACAGGGATTCAGCTACAACAGTCTCACCTAACTGCCAAGATTGGAGAACAATAAAAACTAAACTCATCTTATACCATTTTTTAAAGAGGGATATTGTAGCTATTGTTTCTACAAAAGCAACAGGCAAATGCTGTGGAATTCTGCTATCATCTTTTCTATGAGGCACTTTAAGAGGAAACAATGACTAAGCAAAAGAAAAAATAGTTACATTTGGAGACTATTTCTGTATAAAACACATTTGTTATGTCTGGGCAGAAATAATTTCCTTTTTTTGTTATTTATATTTCTAAATTACCTTTCTCAAGAGGATGTTAAAGAATCTAAACACTTGGAAGAAACATTAATGTTCCTTAGTCCAACTATTCTCAAGTTTAGGAATCCCTTTAAAACAGACTTTTCATACAATGATCATTCAAGTTTTCTACGAACATTTCCAGCTTACTATTTCACAAGGCAAGCCAAAATAGCTGTTGGACAGCTCCAAGGATTAGACTTTTTTTTTTTTTTTTTTTAATCAGGAATATAGTTTATAACAGAGATTCACAGCAGAGCCTGAATTTGAATCCTGGCTCTAATAATTATTAGCTTAGTGGATTTGGGCAAACCTCTAAAGTAAGAATAGCACTATTATTTAACTAATAGGATTACTGTGAGCATCCAATGAGATAATCTATAAACTACAATTTCTTTTTGTGTTTCTGAATATATTTTATAATTAAAGATTTTTTAAAGAGTTATTGTTACTACAATGTCTACTATAGCTGTTGGTATTATTATTAAAACCTGCTTACTAAAGAAAAAAAACAAAAAACAAAACTCCACCTATGGTCCTCATTTTCCTTAAATCTAATATTCCTTTTCAGATTATAATTAAGAAGTCAGAGTTTCTTAACCGCTGACCCACATGACTTCTTTTTTACTTTCATTCATCTTATGTATTGCTGTCAAAATCCATTTTCTTAAGTGCATTTTAGAATGATCCAAGATTTCTGCTTAAAGGATTTCAGTGTTTCCATGTTGCTTACTGAATTAAATAAAAACTCTTCATCATGGCTTCCAAAGCTTTTGCAATAGGTCTCTATCTTTATAAAATTATGTACTTTTAATATACTTAAGTAACCTAGGCTTCAAATTCAACTACTTCTGTCCTTCAGCAAGTCCCGTCTCTTTTTGCTTTGTGACTTTACTAATGCTATTCCTTCTACTGTTATAACCTCCAATAGTCCCATCCCCTAACTGAGCATGTTCAAGTACTATGAAGGTCACATCAATGTCATTAAATTCATTTATAAAAACTGTAAATCCTTTCTTGTTTCTCTCAACACTAACAATAAAATTTCTCTCCCTTTAAATTCCCAAAGCATGTTGTCCATATCACTCAAAAGCACTTATCTGATTCTCCATTTGACCAAAGTCAATTCTTTATTCCTTCCATTTATTAGTTATTTACCATGTTTTGATCACTATGGATACAAAGATCAGTTAGGCATGGTCTTTATCCTCAAAGCTTATAGTCACTAGATTTAAAACAACAACATTAGCAATAATAGAAATAACATATTCCCATCTGATTCAAACCGTCATCAGATATTACAGATAGATGTTAATTTAAGTGACTATGAACTATTTTATTCCGTGTCTTGTCCATATGTCATATACTTTGGACAGAGTAGGAGGTGTACATACTCTGAT
This sequence comes from Enhydra lutris kenyoni, assembly GCF_002288905.1. Classification (NCBI taxonomy): domain Eukaryota; kingdom Metazoa; phylum Chordata; class Mammalia; order Carnivora; family Mustelidae; genus Enhydra; species Enhydra lutris. The sequence continues at coordinate 21,813,027 of NW_019154108.1, read as the reverse complement.
GACTACAAATCTCATGGTTTTAGCTTATATCTGTCTTCTGAGCTTGAAATCCACAAATGCAATTATCAGATTAATATCTCCAGTGGAATATTTGGACACTACTTCAAATTTTAACATGTATTCAGAAAAACAGCTGTTACCTTATTCCTCAAAACCTGGTCCCTTTCCACATTTCCTGCATTTATGAGATGGATCTACCAATCAATAGTCATATATGCCAGAAACTCAGAGTCATCCTTGATATCTTCTTCATTCTACTCTATAATCAAATCCACAAGGAAGTCCTAATACTTCTACCTGCTATTATTTCCAAATACATTTTTTCCTCTTACCTCTATTACTAGTCTGAGCTACAATGCTATTTACTTGGACTAACATCACCTATTTCCTGCTTTTAGGTACCCAGCCCTATTTGTTTCTTTCACATTAAGAGACCCCAATTTTGTTGGGGTTGTCAGTGTGCTAAAAACTCCATTTCCTATTCTCTGTAGTAGATGGTAGATGGAGTGGTCTGTGAAGATTCTGTTCAATGACATGTATATGGAAGTGTTTTTGTAGGTCCTCTAAGATAGTCCCTATAGAGGCAACTCTTCACCTTTCCTCTTTTTTCTGCTCTGCTGTTGCATCTAGTGATGCTGGGGGTGACCAGACAATGCACGATCACTGACCAACCATGATGTAAAAGTCAAGAGAACTGTAAATATCCGAGCTGGTCAACCAGCATAACTACTGCCTATCTCCAGACATCTCACTCAGCAAGAAAAACAGAAGTTATTTGTTCAAGCTGTCCAACTTAGACTCTGCTATTCACAGCCAAGCACAATTCCTAATAATACATGGGTCTCTTGGAGTCTACTCTTGTCCTTCTCCAAGTAGCTGTCCACTTTGCAGTCAGTGGTTTTTTCAAACTGCAGTTCCACTCATGGCATTCCACATATTAGAACTTCTAATGGTTTCCCATTGTTCTAGGATAAAAACCAAATTTTTAGTGTGGTCAACAAAGCTCTTCATAGGCTGGACCCTGTCGAAACCCCTTAGCTTTATTTTGCATGAGCTTTCTTCTTGTTTTCAATATCTGAGTTACATTGGGCTTTTCAGAATAACTAATACATCATGACACCTTCCACCATGTGGATAGCATGAAACTAAGAATAGCAGTTCTCCAGGTTAGGATGGTTACTTTCACATTTGGGGTGTAGCACTGACCCAAGTGAAGACTTTTTCAGGTTTTAATGGAATTAGCTTTCAACAGATGCTGAAATGCTGAATCTTCTCATCTTTCTGCTGAGCCAGTTTTCAAATCTGTTTTAAGAAGAAATTATCCTTAAAACCCTTGTAGGTAGGAAGGTGGTTCTTTGTATGCCATGCTAACAACATCATTGTTTTCTTGCTCAGTTTTCTACATCCAGAAGTGCCCTGGGCTGTGATTCTATTGCTGGGTTCTTGAATTCCTAGGGAGCATGCTTTCCCTCTTTCCCTCTGCCACATGTTGGACCAGGCCATATGTCACACACATAGTAGGTGTATAGTGATTATTTGCTACATGATGACTGGAAACATGGCTGGACCATAATGTATAGGCAATAGTTCATACTTAATATGGCAATAAGGTATGAGAGCACATTTATATCATCTCCTGTTATTCCCGAGATCCTGTGAATTGGTGTACAGGGATTTGTTATTCTAGCCTTCCTTATCAAAACACATTTTATTCTGTCTTTTGTCTCTAAATACCCTGGACTACCTCCTCCACTACCAACCTTCATTGTAAGGAACATTCTTCTATACCACAGTCTCTTCTTTGTTTATTTAAATAGCGTTCTGCCTCCCTCTACAGTTAAAACGCCCTTTAATCTAGCTAGCAAGCATCTAATTCCATTCAATTCAATCCAATGGATAAATATCACCTGTCAAATGCTAAATCTTGGGAATACAGCAATAGGTAAGGTGGGTACTGCCCATCCCAGAGCTTAGTTAAGGAGGAAGCAGACTTGTTACACAAATGATTAAATTGGTATAAGTACTGTGAGAAAGATTACAGGGTATTCTGAAAATACATGCTAGCCCCATGCCAAAATTATTCTTATCATTCTTTGTGAGGTATATTTTGTTCTGGAAGAGCTTGAGGTTTTACCTACATTGTAGTGAAAAAACAAACAGAACTCCCCCAAAATAATTAATTATGGAAAGAGTTGATCGCTTTCATCTTCAGTTCTCTCCCAAAGTCAAAATTTTTGACTTCAAGTAAAAGATGTGTTTTCTCTTTATATTACTTGTTCGCATGTAGAACATGGTATTATACATTTCAAATATTTGTTTTTTCTTTTTTATTTTTTTTAAAGATTTTATTTATGTATTTGACAGAGATCACAAGTAGGCAGAGAGAGAGGGAGGAGGAAGCAGGCTCCCCGCCAAGCAGAGAGCCTGATGCGGGGCTCGATCCCAGGACCCTGAGATCATGACCTGAGCCGAAGGCAGAGGCTTTAACCCACTGAGCCACCCAGGCGCCCCTCAAATATTTGTTTTAATGCACACAATAGTAAATGGAACTAGGCTACATGAAATGACTATTATAACAATAATCTATAGATTGGATCATTTGAAAAGACTGTTTGAAATAGCGTAAAGTAGTATAAATATCACGCTTTTCCATTAAACTGGTATTTATCAAGAGCTTTAATTCTTGAATAAACTTAAAAATCTATTTATCAGGGTGCCTGGGTGGCTCAGTGGGTTAAGCCTCTGCCTTCGGCCAGGTCATGATCTCAGGGTCCTGGGATGGAGCCCTGCATCAGTCTCTCTGCTCAGCAGGGAGCCTGCTTCTCCCTCTCCTTCTGCCTGCCTCTCTGCCTACTTGTAATCTCTCTGTCAAATAAATAAATAAAAATCTTTAAAAAAATCTATTTATCAATTGGTTGTATGATTTGTTAATGAATAATGTTTTATGAGTGGGAATTTTCATCTTTTAGATAGATAAGAAACAAAATCATTTAAATTTAACATGCTTAAGGTAAGAGTAAACCCAGGTAAATTACAAAACAGAAATATGAAATACAACGAAGTTTTTACAAATTTTATCCCATAGCAAGTGATTCTAAGAATTACACATACTTACTAAATATTTATTGTCACTTATTTCCCAACTATTGAAAGTTTACGTACCCAGGACCTTCAGGATAAAGTGTTTGTTGACTTCTCCAGCTTCATTTGAGGCAATGCAGATGTACCTTCCTGAATCTTCAGTCTCTGCTTTGTTGAGCTGAAGAACCATTCCTTGAGTGCTTATTGTCAGACGGGTATTAGGACCCAGAGGCTGGCCATCTCTAAGCCAGGACATCCTGGGAGTTGGGGTTCCATCTGTAAAGCATGTCATGGAGGTAGAACTACCCTTGACTATTGTGATCTCCTCTGTTCCCATTGCATTGTCCAGATTTGGTGGCACTACACAGAAAATAAAACGGGTAAAATTTACACATCTATTCTAATTTGAGACCAATTTAGATTAAAAACTTTTTTAATGGTTCAGGTAATTCTATAGTGTTTCTATGATTTATTTTAAAATACAGAATTTAAGATAGCATATAAATAACTACTGACTATTTTATAAAAACAGGTTTTAGATAGGCTCATTATTAACCTTCCAAAATATTAGCAACAAAACCTCAGGATGGTTTTCTTGTAGAGCATATAAAATTTAAATGAGCTTTAAGTTTTGGCCATTTTTTAACTTTTTAGGTTTGTCTCTTTAATTTGTTACAATGTATATTATAGTTTCAGAAGTATATTCTCAACTGTTGTATGTAGGATAAAGAAGATAATACCAGTTTCTAGAGTAAGTTTTATATAATCCAAAAAATTAATTTGTAGACTATAGTAAATAGTTACTTAACTGTTCTGAGATGTTCTTGGGGATTTAGAAATTTGGACCACTAAACCTTAATATTTCAGAAATGGAATGTTTTTAGTTCTCTGTCTACACACACACACACACACACACACATATTCATGCATATTTTAAATACTCAAAATAAGCCACTAATATTATTAGAAAATAGTCTGAACTTTCTCTTTGTATGAAAACACAGGTCCATGCATCTGGATTGAAATGCTATTTTTAAAAATTTAGATTTGACTTAAGGCAAAACTCCAGGTTAAAAGAGTATTTGAACAGACAGTATGTTCCAATACATACGGACCCTTTGGGAGAAAACACACTGTTTCCTAGTTAGCAAGATCCTATTTCACTAGTTCTTTCTGACAAGTCAATATCTAAATATAATCTTGTTGCTTAATATTGTAAAGTACTAGGATCATCTTGGAGACATACCAAGAACTCGAAGGCTGTAATGCTTATTATCCACCCCAGCTCTGTTGGAGGCCACACAGGTGTACATGGCAACATCAGACACCTGAGCTCTCACAATCCTGAAAAACAGTTTGACCCAATCATTCACAATTTAACCCCATTCAACATATACAAAGAAAATATTTCTGATTTATACACAGATTATGACTAATGCTGGGAAACTTTAGTTATGAAGTGTGTAACGATGCATCAAAAATACAGATGCCTGCAATGCAATTTGTTCCACAAAGCTGATTAGGCACAGAGAGCAAGCCATTAAAAATAGAACATAATTTAGGAGTGAATATTTTTCTAATATCCCTTAATAAAGAAGGATGCTAACATGAAAATCACATGACTGCAGTATGCAGCTCATCATCACTTTGCCACAGAAAGTTTTCTCTTGGAAATACATATGGGATAGAAAGACCTATTTTATACAAATTTACTAAAACATGAGCATTTAAATAAGAAAAAAAATTCCATTTTATAGTTGTTTCCTCCCTCTTCTAAAAAGATACCAGAAAGTGAAAACTAAACAATGGTAAAAATTTAGGAAAACACATTTCTTAAGCACCATTTAGATAAAGTTAAAGCCTATAAGCACAGTGACTTTATCCGTCTAGCAAATCATACTTAATAAAAGCTGACCTGATAACCTGCCCTCCTGATAACAACCGGATGTGGGAGGAGAGAGGCAGAGGAAGTCCATTCTTCAGCCAGTTTATCTGTGGTGGAGGTGTCCCTGTGGCTCTGCATTCAATATTTATTGAAGTATCCACCAAAGCCATTAGCTTCTCTGCTTCTTCTTTATTACCCCTAATTGCAGGTGGAACTAGGTCATGCAGAAAATGAGAGAGAGAGAGAGAGAGAGAGAGAGAAGGGGTGGGGTGTGCATTACTAGTTCAAATCATTTCAACTACAGTTGCCCATACTGCTGCTTTTTATCCCAAAAGCAAACGGCCCTGACATCAGATTTTCAAACTAGATGCTTCAGGCACCTACTGCTGGACCTTCATTTCTACTGATAGGTTCCTAAAGTAGCAAAATCAAAAGAGAGTGAGATTTCATATTTACCATAGACATTCAAGTTAAAAATTCGGTCTTCTTCTCCAGCAGGGTTAGTAGCGACGCATGTGTATTTCCCCACGTTAGATGGGAGAGCTCCATAAATGTTTAATGTACTACCATCCACAGTCACCCTACAGGAAACATCGTAATAAAGGCACTGAGATGATTCATGAGAAGCTAAGAGCTAGAAAACTTCCTCTGGGTTATTGTGCTCTTTAGAGAAATACCACCATAAAATGCATCTTCATCTTAAATATATAATGGTTCATATCTTTTTCACGAAGTATATGGAAGTCTGTTAAAGGCAGAGCTAGTAAAAATGATGCAGATTTCAGGCAGTCAACTAAAATTCTACAGAACCAGATAAAATTCATGTTTTATAACCACTTCCTTACAAGAAAAATGGGAAATGAATGAAATCAGGTTGGAACTTCCCTTTCCAAATCAAAGATGTGTTTTTCTCTAAGTTAGAATACTATTTCCTTAGTTACCAATATAAGGTTTGGATTAAATGAAAATTATTCAAAAATTCTTGTATGAAATTTGAAGAATGTTATAATGAGAAACTAAAAGACATTCTATATTAAAAACTAACTATAAATGACTTAGTAATATTTTTAATGAGAATAGGATAGCTTACTTAAACTGTGACAACTCAGTATTATGTACACGTATATTTTGCAAAAATGTTCCACAAATTGCTAGTGCTTTTCCCTTGAATTACATAATAGTAAATAACTATACAGTTAGATGATCAAAGATATTTAAATTAAGATTATTGCATTATTGACTCCCTTCACAAGCTATTAATTGTCAAACAAAATTTTCTATGTTTTAAAAAGAGATTAAATGGCTTTCTACAGTATTCCTACAATAGTGATTTTATTAGAATCTAGTCTAGTTTAGTCAAATCTAGTTTAGTCAAAACTAAACACTCCATTTCTACCATATCACGTTATTAAATATGATATATTGTTGAAAGTATCAGAAAGCCCTTACTATATTGTTATTCAATCTCTACATAGTTTGTTGTATGGGTAACAAGTGTCAGTGGAAAATGGGATTTGGACAAATCACTACAAGGAATGAACTAGGTTATGATGGTATTGTCTCTTTTTTCAAAATGAGCCAAGCACTCATTCACTCATTGAAGTTGATGGATATGGAAAACCTAAACACAAACACGCACACACACACACACGCACAAACACACACACACACACACATACACTTTTGAGCAACTAAGGAGAATTTCTGTGTCCAACTCTTTAAAATTTTATCTTTTTTCTTTCTGAATACAATGAATTTGGTATTACTCATGTGAAATTTGAAGCTTAAAGCATTGTAGAGTACCTTAAAATTAATGATGCAAAGATCCACTTAAATCATACCTGATTCTTTCTGTTTCACTCCTGTTTAAGGGCTTTCCATCTTTAAGCCACTGAAGAAGTGGGGTGGGAATGCCATTTGCATTGCAGGCCAGCTCAACGTTTTCTCCCTGAAGAACGCTGACTTCACTTGGAATTTCAGCACCAGCAATACTTGGAGGAACTTTGGGGAAATGATTAAGATTTTCATTAATGAGGCACAGGGTTATAAATTCTAACAAATAAAACAGAATCACAGAACAATATGCCATTTTTTCCCTGTTTTTCCTAGATTGTGGTTCAATATCTAACCCTTTTTACCCTATAAATTACTTTTAAATGAGGAAAAGGTCAAGAAATCGATTCAATATTCTCATTTTATTTGAATTTGATACAATTATTTAGTCATATGGGCTAGTGACAAATCTACTTCATGGGGGCTCTTCCTGGCCAAATGAATCACTTTAAGATTAAATCCTCAATATAGTTCAGGAGAATGTTTTTCCAAATCTTGCCATCAATGTCTGTGAAAAATATCGAAGTTGGTTGTTTCTCTCTTCATAAGGCAATTTAAATATTGTTTATTCTGAGCAATGGATAGGCTTGTTGTACATTTCAAGATCCAATCATTTCTATACTCTTTCTGGCCATCTTTGTTTTTTGCTTTAATTATTTGATTGAGAATAATGTATAATAAAAATATTGACAATGGTTTCAAGCAGAAACACAGTTGAATTCCCCTTGTAAATAACTATGGTAGCGTGCTAGAGGTAGCTCACACCAGCACACAAGACCCAGTTTTACACATCTTCCCTACTCACCATCTTCACTGACATTACATTGGGAGCTTGAAGTGGGACACAGTCGGGACGTTTATACCATAGAAACTGGCAAATGATTGGCTACAAGTCAGGACCTTTTTGTCTGCAGTCAATTGTTAAATATTTACCAGCACATCAATTTGCAGCCTCTCCAAATCTCCTTTTAGTCATTCAGAATAATAATAATTTTATGAAATTTGTAGAATTTAGAGTTACTAAATTAGTCTAACCAGTGAGAGTTTTAATGAGACATACTGTAGTAAGTAGCTAATATATGACAGGCCCCATACACAACTTTCTAGTCCTAAGACATGAAAACATATACAGTCTGGTAAAATTTTTGGTCATACCACATTCTCCATGATTAGTACTTACTCTTTATTAATGCATTAAACAAAATTAAACCAATCTCTGAATAGTTATTTTTCCCTTTTTGCTTTTAAAATCTCAAAGCATCACTAATCAGAGAAATCACCAATACCCATAAACTTATTTCAATTTTTCTGTGTTTTTAATTTTTAGGTGCTGGATTTTTTTTTTAAGATTTTATTTATTTATTTGACAGACAGAGATCACAAGTAGGCAGAGAGGCAGGCAGAGAAAGAGGGGTAAGCAGGCTCCCTGCTGAGCAGAAAGCCTGATGCGGGGCTTGATCCCAGGACCCTGAGATCATGACCTGAGCTGAAGGCAGAGGCTTAACCCACTGAGCCACCCAGGCGCCCCAAGGTGCTGGATTTTAATCTTATTTTGCAATATATATATTTATCAAATCATTACATTGTGCATCTTAAACTTACACTATGTTATATGTCAATTATATCTTAATAAAATGAAAAAAATAATATTTTTGAAGTTAGCTTTAGCAGAGCTCAAAACAGGTGGATAATAAATATTCACAGTTACTTCTAGAATTTATGAGAAATTCTTTTCATAGTACCCGTAATAAAATTAGAGAAAACTAGCATTAAACTCAGTTTCAAGTTAGACTTCCATTTCAATTTAAACATCAGGCAAAAAAAGTAGCAATCAGATTTACTGAAAATCAAAAGTATGCAAATTTTTCCTCCAGTGCTCAATATTATGCTGGAACGTAGTAGGTGTTAATTAAGTTAATTAAGTGTTGGATGAACTAGTTCTCCTTATTCTCACTCCCAAAATAGTGTAAGATTCATGCTTATTTGAAATTTACCCAGTCCCTGACCTGTAGTTAGAACACACTACAGTTCTTCATGAGTTAAATCTTACTTACATAAACATGAACAGATCTCTAGGCTTAGCTCAAAATAAGTTATACCAGTTTAAAATAAATAATTCAATAGAATATATTCTATTAGAAAGTAATCATTTCAGTAAACATGAAGAATGGAGATTATGAAATTTCTATTATTCTTTTTTCCACAGTATGACCATTTTCATGAAAATATAAATATACTGATAAATGTAGGACCAAAAATTGATAATATTTTTTGTGTATCTAAAGGTATTTTGTAAGTCACATCATTAAGCTGTAAACCCTAAGCTTAGACAGTGCTTATATCTTAACAAAACTGGGAAAAGATATCCAAAAAATCCAAAACAAAGGTATTTTGAATCAATTATAAATGAGCTCTTTTTTTGCCTAAGATTTTATTGATTCATTTGGGAGAGAAGGAGATAGCGAGAGAGAGCAGAGATGGAGGGAAAGGAGGAGAGAGAAGCAGGCTCCCTGCTCAGTGATGGGGGGTAGATCCCCGGACCCTGGGATTATGACCCAAGCTGAAGGCAGACGCCTAACTGACTGAGCCACTCAGGTGCCTCTATAAATCATCTCTAGATGTAGCCTAATTATGTACTATAGATAGGATATAATAAAGAAACTGAAGGTAGATCAGAGTATACCCCACATACCTTGTAGGGTTTAAAAAAACTAATGAATCCTTGAACACTACATCAAAAACTAATGATGTACTATATATATAGGCTAACTGAACATTATAAAAGGAATAATATTTAAAAAATTTTTTTTAAGTAAGCTCTATGCCCAGGGTGGAGCTGAACTCATAACCCTGATATAGAGTCACATGCTCTACTGGCTTAGCCAACCAGGCCCACCCCCTACCCCACTTACCTTGAATTGAAAGAATGTAATTTTTCTGTGCTTTTCCCTCCATATTTGATGCAATGCATGTATAGTTTCCACTATCTGAATGCTGAGACCGAGCAATCTGGAGTTTGCTACCTCCAGACAAAATATGTACTTCGAGTGAGTCAGAATTTTCTAGAGGGGCCAACAAAGCAAAACAAAACATAAAAAGCTTGTCTTCTTAACATTTCTACAATTCACCATAATATACACTTTTTTTAAAAAGATTTACTTATCTGAGAGAGACAGAGTGCTCATGTGCCTACGAGTGGGGGGAGGGGCAGAGGAAGAGGGAGGGCTGAGCTTGGAGCCCCACATGCGGCTCAATTTCAGGACTCTCAGACCGTGACCTTAGCTTAAATCAGCTTAAATCAGGAGTCAGCCACTCAGACAACTCAGCCACCCAGGTGCCCCAATATATCCTATTTTATGTAATAAATATGTTTCTTAACAGTTGGTCCTTTATACTTTCATTTTAAATGAGAGCCTACTTTGAAAAAGGAAGTAAGAAAAAATCTCTATGTAATGAATAACCATCTTATGTGTCTATTCTGTAAGTTTATATTTTAGTCTATTAGGCATTTTGGACTAAACACAGCTAAAAGCATAGTATTGAAAATGTGCTAGTTTATTAATCTAGAGAATTAAAAGCAAAAGAAAACAAAAGAGAAAGATGCACAACTATATTACCTATGGGCTTGTGGTTCTTTAACCATGCTATTGTGGGAGGCGGGATTCCCGTGGCGTCACACGTCAAGGTCACAGGATTGCTGATTGTCTCGACAACCCCTTCATTTTCAGGCCCTTCGATACTGGGTGGCACTGTGAAAAGACGGAAGAAAATCACATGTCCTCATTAAGCTAATTCAGGACATTTTCTCATTTGCATATCTGGGGGAAAAAGAGTTGTATTAGAGGCAGATGCTCACCATATACATTGAGGTGGAAATTTTTATCATCCCGTCCTGCTACATTTATAGCTCTACATACATACTGTCCTGTGTCAGACACCTAAAAGAAAAAGATACTATTGTATGTGCTCCATTAAGTTACAGATGACCAATCACACTGTTCCAGTGTAGATTAAATCATCAGTCATCTTTATGCTCCAATGCCCCAATCTAATCATCTTCTACAATCCTGCTTTTTTTTTTTTAATATAAAAAACAAAAACAAGGTCAATAGCATTGATGAGGCTGTTTTTAAATAAAACTCATTTCTCACTGTAGTAAAGGGAAGATGCAACTACAAATTCTTTCTTCCATAATCCCACCGAGTTATGACACACAAAAAAGAATAAAAGATGCACCTCAGCTTTCTGGATGTGCAGCATCTGTCCATCTGCTAAAATCTCCAAGTGAGTAGACTCTGTTATCATCTGCCCATTCTTATACCAGGTGATGACTGGAGGGGGGACAGCATTTGACTCACACTCCAGGGACACTGGGGTCCCCTCTCTTACAGTAACTACAGAAAGAGATTCACTGCCATGATCTTTAATGCTTGGGGGCACTGAGGGAGGGAAACAAGAACAGAAGGATGTCCTTTTCATTAAGATGCTCTGATAGAACGTATCTAATACCAGTTTAAAAAGGAAAGATTTTTATGAGGAGAGTAAAGACAAACCGTAAACAGTCAGGAGAACTTTTTTCTTGCTTCCACCAGCTTGGTTGATCGCTATACAAGTGTATTCGCCACCGTCAGAGACCTTTGCCCGAATAATCTGTAGAGTTCGACCACCTGTGGGCAGATACAATGCAAATTGAAGAGTGGCATGGAGGTTGTTTTAATAACTTAAAAAAAAATTTTTTAAAGAGTTTTATTTATTTATTTGTCAGAGAGAGAGAGAGAGCAGAAGCTCAGAGAGCTGCAGGTAGAACAGGCAGAGCAGGCAGAGGGAGAAGCAGGCTCCCTGTCGAGCAGGGAGCCTGATGTGGGATTTGATCCCAGGCATGACCTGAGCCAAAGGTAGACGCTCAATCAACTGAGCCACCCAGGTGTCCCTGTTTTAATAACTTTTTTATCAATAAGATAAACAGCAAAATGTACCCTTTCTCTTACAGTAAAATTTCTTATTCAAAATGAAAGAATTGAATTAAATTGTCTTTGATCCTTCCTTTTCCATTGATCTCAGTATTTATTCTACTTCCTTATAAAGGAAGAAACTCATAAATTTTTTTCTCGCCAGTAACCAAACATAGAGAGTAGAACTATCTGATACAGGTTCTAGTGAACAAATAGTAATCGTACTATAATCAAAATATGTTAACAAGTATTTTCTGGGTTTAAATCTCCCACAGTGTAGAAGTGATGGTCTATTGGTCTCTTTATCTATCCTCAAGGAGCTTTAGGATTAATTAAAAACAACCAGTGATTTTATCTAATGAAAGCACTGCTTGCTAGTCTATCACCCTCAAGGAATTACTAGGCAATTTGTTCCTAAATGTCATAATTTCTTGAAAGTAGACCTTGCTACTGAACATTCCCACTGAAATAAAGCTATACGATCTTATCCTAATGGCCCCAAATGGATAAAGAGAAGCACTTGCCAATGTGAACACATAAGAGGAGTAAGACAAAAGTTTGGAAAGAGAGTTAAGTTGATGCCATTTGTACTGAGAAAAGTGAGAACGTTTTGTCCATCATTTAAGAGTAAGAAGTTCCTTACCGGGCACGATAAGAGCATTTGTATTTACTTTGATAGGCTGTTCATTCTTGAGCCAGCTGAGATCCGGTGGTGGAAAACCAGAGACCTCACAGGTCAAAGAGATGAAATTGTTCACCACAACAGTGAGATTTTCAGGGTTAGGACCAATGACACTTGGAGGAACTATAATAGCAAATATATTAAAAATGAAATCTGATATTATCAGTAATACATATTTCAATTCATTAATATAAATCCAACCACTATAGCCTGCTAAAGCACTGAGTTAATGATAGTTAATTATTGAGTGATCTTAGAACTCACTAATGCCTTTATCAAACTCATTTCCATCAGGTTTTTTTTTTTTCCCACTTGAAAGAGAATACTAGAATTTTCAAAGACAGAATTATTGTGCATTTTATTTGTAAAATGTAGCTGACAGTTCTTAAAATGGTTTAGTCAATGTATAAAGAAAAACTTAACAGCATACGATCACCTAAGATGTGAGCGGGAACAGAACAAAGTCTAGAGCTTGAAAAACTAAAGTGTAATAATCAAGTAGAGAAGGAAGAACCAACAAAGTCAAGCAGGAATGAGGGACTGGGAAGGCAAGATAGAAATAAAGTGTGTAGAGTCACAAAAGCCAAAGGAAGAGAATTTCTGAAAACGATCATGGCAAAGATGTCAAATGCACAGAAGAAAGAAAGATAAAGCCTAGAAAGTGCCTCTTGGACTTTAAAAGGATGCTATTTGGTGAATTCAGTGAGGAGATTCACTGGTGATGCAGAAGTGAAATGTGGAACACAGTGGTGGAAGGAGTGAGCGGGAGTGAGGAAATCAGACATTAGATATATACAGTCAGTAGAGAAATTTGCTTTGAAATTGGGTATAAAGTGAGGGAGGTAGCTGAAGGGAAAGTTTAGGTCTTAGGAAGACCTTGTTTGGTTGTGGTTTAAAAAGGGAAGAGACAAATTTAAGTGCTACTGCAAAGGATCCAAGAAAGAGTGAGAATTTCATATTCAAAAAAAAAAAAAAAAAGAGAGAGGAGATGGTACGAGAATTTTGAGGAGAAGGTGAGCAGGGATCTAGAGTAAAATTATTGGCCTTTGGAAGGTAGAGGAATGTTTCCGGCTTCTTTTGTAACAATGGGAAGGAAGAAATGGCCGTAACAGATGCTACTAGTATGCTTGACTTGATGGTAGGAATTTAAGGTGGTTTCCAGGATACACCTTATCTTTTCCCATAAAGCAGGAGGTAAGGGCATTTACTGGAAGTGAGAGGAGGCTATTATGGACTGAATATCTCTCCTTGTCCCCCACCCCCCCATTCCTATACTGAATATCCCTCCTTGTTCCCCAACCCCCCATTCCTATACTGAAGCCTGGCCCCCCACTGTGGCCATATTTAGAGAGGGCGCCCTTAAGGAAGTAATTAAGGCTAAAAGAGGTTATAAGGGTGGAGCCCTGATCTTATCAGATCATTGTCCTTATAAGAAAAGAAACCAGAGTTTCCCTGCTTTTCTGGCCCTGCATGCTCAGTAAAAAGGCCTTATGAGGACAAAATGGCCAAGTACAAGCCAGCAAGAGCCTTTGCCAGAAACCAAACCCTGCAGGAACCTTGATTTTGGACTTCCCAGGCTCCAGACAGTAAAAAAATACTTTTCTGTTGTTTAAGTCATGCAGTCTCTGGCATTTTGTTATGGCAGTCTGACTCCACAAACCCAAGAGTCATTCTGACATCCGAGGAGAGGGATGAAGGTGTCAGTGAGTCACTAGGGACAAGAGGAGGAACCCCAGACAGTGTGGAGTTCAAGATGGTACCTATGAATTCATGAGGACACTGATGTTTCTGACTGCACGAGTTCCCCCAGCCGTGGTTAGCCACCTAGCTGCAGGTTTGGTCAGATATGGAATTTAATGAGAAGCAATACAGCAAAACAGCTAAGTTAAAACTTCTGGAATCTGCCTATCTAAATTATAATCCTGGTACTATATTTGCAAGATCTGGAACTTTGGGTATGCATCTTTAATCTCACTAGTCCTCAGCCTTTTCATATGTAACAGAGGTATCAAGTGGTACCAACACCTGGGGTTATTGAGGTAATTCAGTGAAAATGCATATGTAAAAAAACTTGATACCTAGTAGGGATTGGGTGGACAATATGTTGTGTCTTTAGATGCAGAGCAGAACTCTTACTGAGCAAGAGCAGTAAGAAGACTAAGAGAGGTGATGGAAATGTTGTTCTGCGATAAATTAAGCTGGACGTGAAGGAGAGTGAAGACAAGAGAGCGGAAAACCCACCGGCCGGCAGACTGAAGGTCAGAGTCCAAAAGAAGCAAGCACTGTTGTAATGGGAGATAACGAACAGTATGATTTCAAGTGAAAACGACTGAAATTATTTCTCCCCAAAATGAATTTTCTAATATGTAAGTATGGTCCCTGACCTCAGTTGGGAGTTCAAGGTATCATTAACCTGTGAATGAGGAAACTCCCTCCTGAACTCCAGTCCTTAAGGGTAAACTCAAGTGGTTCCTCCATCTACCTGGAGAGGTAGAGGTGTTTTTGCTGTATATTAGGAAGAGGGAACTGATATGAAAAAACTCCAAATATTTATTTAGTGACTACTGTGACTGTAGATGGGTTCAGGGAAACCAAGATCTGTAAGAAATGACCATTTCCCTACAACATCTATAATAAAGTTACAGGATGGGGGTGAAGATAGAGACATATAAAGATAAACTAATACAAGGCAACTTACAGATTTCCTAAATTGGGGCTTTTGATCACATAATAGAGGAAAAATTAATCTTGGGAATCAGAAAAAATAATCAACACTTTTATTTTCAACATTTATTCTATTGCACTTTGCAGATTAGAATGTGTGCTCTCATGATCATCACACTTGTTTATTTCTTCCAGAGAATTCATAGAACACTGCTTCTGGTTTGCTCAGACTTACTCATTTAAAAAGACTTGAAGATATTATACCATTTGGATGGTTTCCTATGAAAGGACAGGGGGAACAGGAGCAAGAAATGGGCATAAAAATGAATGATTACATGAATGAATATTTTAATAAATGAAAGTAAAGATGGGTCTTGTTCAGGCCAATCATGATAGTGAGACATGAACTATGCAGTAAGATTAATGTAACACTATTATATTAAGACTGAGGTCTTAAAACAACATCAAAAACAAAACCAAAACATGAAAAAGGCAAAATCTCTTTTACTATCACGTGTTACTCATTGTGCTAAGCACAGGGAATACAAAGATAAAAATGTTTCAAATGTCTGTTCCACAAACACAAACATTGCTGGGCACCAATACTCCCTGCATATCACACCAAAAAAGGATATTATTGATGCTAAATAAGTCTTTGGAAGGGAGAAATTTTTCATGAGATGTCGTATTTCACCTATTTCCAAAATGAGCCAGAATTTTGGATGTGTATCCCACTGTAAAGGGAATCTTTTATAATGATTGTTCCCCATTTCTAATTTAATATTTTCAAAAAGACATGTGTCACAAAACTAAAACTAGTCATTTGTGGTAGACATCCAACGGCTTTTTTCCTCTCTACATTTACCTAAATAGTATCTCAAAAGCATTTTAGCAAAAAATTAGGATTCATGCAGTGTCTACCATATATCAAGAACTTAGTTTGATGAATGAATTAGGTGTAGTGGTAGTTTTTAGGAATTATTAAACTCCAAAAATGACTTTTTCTTCTCCAGGGAGTGAGTATACCTAATGGTACTAGAGGATGTAACTTGACACAAATTCTACCTTTGAGGACAGAAACTGGTTCCAATCAGGATTACTGGCTAAGTTTTTATGAGTAAAAGAACTATACTTGTTTCTAACTTTACATAAACATATAATTTGGGGGATTTAAAATTTTGATTTTTTTTCCGTTTTCAGATATGTAGCAGTAACTACTCTCTCCTGAGGAACTGAAATAATATAAAAACAGGATTCCTAGAAGATTTGTACTTTACAATCCTACTATATGATATGAAGAAAGACTGGAGATTGAAAAAATGCAGGCTGCACACATTGTTCAAGTTAAAAGTACAAAATAAGTCTCCATAATCTAAAACACAGTTTTCCTGTTTTTTTCAAGCATGCTCTAAGAAATGTTATTGGAACTGAGCTCTTACCATGAACATTGAGGTTAAAATATTTTTTGGCACTTCCAGCTGTGTTCTCAGCAACACACACATACCTGCCGATATCTGTTATTTGAGTGTTTAGAATCTAAGGGGGAAAATGAAGAAATTCCAACTGAAATTTTTAATAAAGCAACTTTTCATAATGAGTATTACATTTCAGACTAAACAACACATATTCTTTCTGGTTGATACCAGCTGAACACAAGACAAAGAAATTTCTGTATATAATAGTGCTGATGCTAGCTTTTTTTGGTCAGGTCAAATATTTATAAAGATTTCCAATTAGAAAAGGTAATTTTAAACATATTTGTTAAATGCTGACTACAAAAATTTCCCCAATTATTCTTCCTCTTCCCTATCACACCCCTGGCAACATGACTTTGAACCTCCTTGCATTTCAGGGGGGAGTAAGATGCAGAATTCATGATGGTCTTGGGTTGGCTCTGACCAGCACAATGCCATGAAAAGTGACAGTGTGTGCCACTTCAAACCTAAGCCTGAAGAGGTCTAGTGCCTTTCTTCACTCTTTTGGAACTCAGCTGCCATCATGTGAAAAAGCCAGGACTAGCCTGTTAGAAGGTAAGAGAATCACAGGGGGTCAAAATCAGCTCAGTTTTTATGACAGAGGCCTGGATACGTGCCAAGAGCCCAGCCAAGACCAGCAGACCACTCACTCAATTCACAGCATGCAGACACACTTGAGACCAGAAGAATTACCCAGCCAGCTAGAAGACTTATGAACTAAATAAATGCTTATTGTTTTAGGTTATTGTCTTGGAGTACTTTATGCAGCAATAATTAGCTAATAATAGCATTTATATTTATTTTATTAGGCAGAAATTTCTATCCATCTATATATATTTTGGCCTAAGACACAGAAACATTTAAATATTTTGATAGAGGTTGTATGACATCAAATAGATACAATCACAATGTTTAGAAGATACTTTGAGAATTCAAGGTTATTTATAGGCGCTAAAGCTGGTTCTTGTGTGTGTGTTTGTGTGTGTATGTGTGTGTGTGTGTGTGTGTGTGTGTGTGTGTGTATGACTGTGTCTGTGTCTGTGTTTTTTAAAGACAGGAACATATCATAAGGCATGTCCTGTGTTGGATACATCTGTTATGCTTAGATTTTTGGGTTCACAGAATATCACTTATGTGGTCAAAAAATAAGCTATTAAATTGTGTCCTAACAAAAGAGTTGGTGTTATTTCTATAAATAAATGTCTTTCTACAAATTTATTCTATAAATAAATATCTTCTCTTAAGACATTTAAGAAAAAAATAGAGACATGGTCATTAGTGAACAACAATTCAGGATATTTATGTGGTTTCCATTATTTATTATCAATTCTTTAGTAATACAGGGGAAGTTTTAATCTGCAGTGAACCCAACGCCACCTAGGATTTTACCATCAGAACTATGCAATGGAAAGGATTATACTAATTATAATGTCCTTCTATCACAAAGGACATCTTGTAGCAAATTTAGTGTGCATGTGTTGAATGTACAATTTTTATAAGAATTCCCACAGAAATGTTAGCCGTGGTCACCTCTGAAAGACAAATGCCCTATGATTTCACTCATATGTGGAATTTAAGAAACAATACAAATCATCATAGGGGAAATAAGACAGAGGCAAACCAAGAAACGGACTCTTAACTATAGAGAATAAACTGATGGTTACCAGAAGGAGGGGTGGTGGGGGGATGGGTGAAACTGATGATGAGGATTAAGGCTTGGACTTGTGATGAGCATTGGCTGATGTATGGAAGTGTTGAATCACTCTATTGCACCCCCAAAACTAATATAACACTGTCTGTCAACTAACTGGAATTTAAATAAAAACTTAAAAAAAAAAAAAAAGTGGTCACCTCCGGTGGGGGAATAAAATAAAGAATTTTATATTCTTTTTATATTAATAAAATAAAGAATTTTATATTCTTCTTCTTAGTTATTTTTACAAATATAATATTTATAAACCAATAAAATTACTTTTAAAAGTAAAAACGACTTAGGAAATACAAAGTCAAATAGCTATTTTAAAATAAGATATTTTACTTTTACCTGCAGAATTCTTCCATTAGATAGAAACTTATGATGCCCATCTTCTTGCAAAGGTTGCCCATCCTTTTGCCAGGAACTCCTTGGCGCCGGGTTGCCACTGGATAAACACTCCATCAGTGTGCTCTTATTCACCAGCACGGTGACTTCTTCAGGGAGATCACTATTTGCTCCCTTAATAACTGGAGGCACTAATAGATGATTGCAACAAAGAGATAATGACAGGAAATAAGGTCTTTTCTCAATTATTCTACTTTTCTAACAGCTTTAAAAAGCATGGGATGATAATAGAAGAGCAAAGATGAAGACGAAACCAAGATTGTTGAATCACATTTTACACTAATAAATTGGGGTGGTAATAAAAATTGTGTGAATTTGGGTTTACCTAGCCTGGACTAACCCCTTCTACAGTTTTCATTCCCATTTAGCTCAATCCCTAACCCTTCCCAATTTATCTGACCTTGCTTTTTCAGCTCCTTGAATTATGTCTTCTGGGTTTTCAAGCATATGTGTAAGTAGCATTTGCATGAATGAATATTTGAGTCTATTTGGTCATCTAGACAAGCCAGATAAATCCCATCTTTAGAGTATATTTGGAATGTACAGATTTGGTCTCATTTGCAAGGGAATTGTCTGGGATACTTAAATGTGTTTCCCTAGACCCAGTAACAGTGGTATCAGCATCACCTGGGAGCTTGTATAGAGGTGCAAATTTTGGGGCCCACTCAGATCTCCTCAATGGGCATCTCTAGAGGGCCCAAGAAATTTGTGTTTGAACAGGAGATCCTTATGAATCCTCATGCTTGAGGAGTCGCATTCTAGATTTTTCTACGTATATTCATTTTCATTTAAAACGGTACCATAGAATCCAGGTACATATCTATCTTATGTTAGACTAGTCAGTTATGAAAAATCACACATTACCCATAAAATTTTAAAAAATGGAAATTTTACACAAACTAGAAACATATGTGTTGGCTGCTGTTATCAATGTAGAAATTCATTTTCAAAGTGAATATTTTATTTGGAAAGCTTAGCTATTCTGTTTCACCCTCTTAAAATGTACCATATCTTTAGCAATCAGCAAAGACTATATATTAATGTACATGCAGTCCTGTGGTATTTGGGTCTTTCGAAAACTAAACTGGAAGTTTGTAAAGAAAATAATCAAGGCTACAAGGTACATAATAGAATTTCAATGTTATTTTAGATACAAATTTTCATAGTCAGGGTCACATGATTTTTACTATACTCTAGGTAACATAAAATATAACTTGAACTACAGATTAGTAGATAATAAACTTGAACTTCAGATTCAATGAGCCTATCATTAACCTCAATACCATGTAATCTCATCAAATGAAATGTTGGAACATAAAGATTCAATGTTTTGCTCAACTTCTGCCTGGAACTGAACCATTAGGCGGGAACAGGAGGTGGTCTACAGGTCCAAGCTTTGACCTGTATAGGCCTCCACCAAAGCTCTTTGGTCTGACCTGCCCTCCAGCTGCCATGCTCCATCAGCTGGCTTACACACTCAGAATTATTCTCAGTAGAAAATGGTGGGGTAGCATGTAGGAGGTGAGCACCAAACACTGTGAAACATACCTAATGTAGACAGATTTTTGGGCCCAGTTCATTTTTCTTGTTTTGTTCCACCTCTCTAAACTCATCTCTAACACGCTTTCCAACTTGCTCTTAATTAAAATGGCCTGAAGGGATGAACATCTACCTTTAACTACCCAATCCCTAAGTCCCATTTCAATTTCATTGATTCCCAGTCCCTCTCAAACCGTATAATCTTGCTTCTTTATCAGATCCTTCTACTCTGGTCTAAACTAAACTCTTTCCAAACTTAAGTCAAATTAAGTCAGGTGGTCTAGGATAGTTCACTGTTCTTGGTGATGTCAGCACTGTTAATTAGTTAGTTAATCAATCATCTTCTCTTCCTTTTTTCTTCTCCTTATCATTATCTTATAGACTTTAAAATCTATGTTGATGCCCCATCCCACTCTGATTAGTTTCATCTCTACTCCATGTCAGTCAGCCCTACACAGCCATACCTTGGACCATTCAACATGAACACCTCTTTCTTTTGCAAGTTATAAGCTCCCTGAAGAAGAACTCATGTCTACTGTAGTCAGTGCTGTATCCTCAGTGCCTAGCACAGGTTCCTGGTCCATAGTTTAGTAATCAATAGATAATTGTCAAATATATGATTTTTGAACTCTAGTGTTTTCTTTCTTCTACCTCTTTTCAGGTTTCCTTCATAAGCTGCTCTTTGTTTGCACTGACAGTTCTACCCCTTCTACTCCTTCCCCACTTACAATCAGCCCATCGGCCTCCTTCCATCACTTTTCCTCTTGCCCTGCCCAGACCTCACAGGGGTCATTTCAGTGACTCTCTGTCTTGCTGCACATTCTATGGTCTTTCACCATCCAGCACTTCCACAATATATACTTGGTTATCTTGTGGCACAACCTCGCCCCACCCAGATGGAGCACACTATTTTTTCTTCCTCTGCCCCTCCCGGTTACTAGGAATGCTGTAGAAGGAAGAGTGGCTTCAGGAAGGAAAAACTGAGCCAAATGGCTCCAACTTCAACAGCTGACTGTCTGTCACATCCTCCATGATGGTGATCACTAAACTTTTCTGTTTTTCACAGGCCCAACCACCCCACCACTGTTTGTCTTGCTCGCATACTAAATGAAAAGGACTAGATACATTTGATATGTATTTCCACATTTCCCTCCTAACCATTTTGATGAATGGCAATTCATTTCCATGAAAGGCTTATTAACCCCTCTTGGTTCTTTTATTGCATTTTTCACCTGTTCTAAGACCTGGGTCCATGAATTCCTGTATCTCTCCCATTCTCCCCACCCCCCACTTGAAAATTCAATTTGTCCCTTCCTATTGGATCATTTTCTTTGGTCTGTAAGCAAGCTCAAATCTTTCTTAAATATGTTTCCTCAAACAAGCTGTCTATCCTAAAACTCTACTCCATCTCTTCTGTCCTCTGCAAAATATCTTAAGAGTACTTTATATGTGTTTCCTTTTCTTTCTGATTAGTTGCTCCAGATTTATCCTTTTGTCCTGTGGCTTTGAACCACACCATAGTATCTAAATTGATCTTTTGGATTTTATCAATGATTTCTCAGTTTTTAAGCCAAATGGACATTTTCAGTTTTTATTTTCTTAAATTTGCTTTAGCATCCAATACTAGATCCACCTCTTGATAGCTTTTTCCATGCTTTGGATTCTTTGACATGGAATAGTACGTAGTTTACTGCTTTTCATGAACTTCTCGGATTGTTTCTCCTCTGACTCTGTTCTCCTTTTCCTTTCTCCTACTTGTTAATGATCCCTCCATGAACTTGTTAATCTTCTATTTTATCTATAATCCTTGCTGTTGGAAATCTCATGCCATTGAATATTGGTGGATAACTCTCAAATCTACATTCTTAATTCAGCCTCTTTCCTGTGTTTAAGTTCCTGATTTTCAATGGCCCCTTCAATATCATCCCTAAGTATCTTGTAATATGCTGAATTCAACATGTCCAGAATAAAATTGACTTCTTTTTCCCCAAATAATGTTTTCCTAGGTCTTCTATTTTTTTTTTATTCTTGCCACCATTTTCTTAATCACTCAGAATAAAAATCTCAGTGTCATCTAATGCTCTGAGATAAGTGCCTAATATTTCTGTATTACTTTATAACTTCTTCTGGAAACTCTTTCATGCTGATTGGTTCCTATATATTCCCAGTGCTACTTCTCTAGATCAATCTCTTCTAATGGAGGCAACTGTTTGTTTCAGCTTCCAGCAACATCACTTCTCTTTCCCCTTAAAGTTACAATACTTCTTCCACTCTCAGTTCACATATTCAGAGAACAATGTGGTGTAAGCCTAGGCACAGAAACTAGGCCTTAAAACAGGCCATTTAGCTTCTATAATTGGTTCAGGGATAGAACTGTGGTTCATGCTTGGCCAATTAAAGCCATGAAAATCCAATCTAGGACTTCAGTTGTAAATACTAAGAAAAGCTTTCATTTGGATATGAAATTAGAAGGATGTAAGACAAGAGCCACTGTGGACCAACTTGTCATTCTAGGGGATCCCCCACCTAAGAGTGATGCTAATAATAGAGAAGAAACCAAGAGAAAGATAAAGGTTAAGTCTGCTTGGCCTCTTTGAGCCACAGAAGTCAGGTATGACTGTAACCAGCTTACCCTGGGACTCTAGGTTCATGAGTCAATGGATTCTTTTTTTTTTTTAGTTTAAGCCAGTTTGTTATCTGATATTTCAAGAGTCCTATCTAATGTGTTCTCAATTTGCATAAGATGATTAATTCCTCAATTGAGCTATCACTTTCTGATTTTCTTTATACCTTAAAAGTGCTTAATGCAATATCTTGCAAACATGAGTTCCTCAAAAAAATTTTTTGAGTGAAAGAATGCATGACAAAGAAAAGAAAAACTCACAGAGTACACGAACGTCGTACTGAAGGGAATCTTCTCCAGCTTCGTTCACAGCCACACACATATATCGACCCGCATCTTCTACTTTGGCCCGGGGAATCTGCAACACTCGCCCTCCTGAAAACATATCTCCATATGTTTACTTCTCTAAATCCTACTGGTCATAAATAGAGATGAATTTTTCAGGTCTAATGACTTCCTTACATTTTCTTTCAGGGTTCTTATTTCATCTAATGGTTCAGTTTTAACCCCACATACCATTGTATAACAAACACCGCATTATTGAAAAGTGATCCAATATATGAATCAGATCTCCTGAGAGATAAATAGCTTGTGTAGATTTTTCGCAAGAGGGTAATATTGCTCCATGCCCCTCATCATATTCCATGGGGGATTGTTACTATGCAGTGACTTCTTGAGTTTACAGTTTTGAATAAATGTAAAAGAAGTTTACAATGCTTGATGCAGGCATAGGTTTGAGAAAGCAGTAGCCAGGGATGCAAAAGGTATAAAATATATTATTATACATACAATTTTAAAAGGATAACTCTGAATATTTTAAAAACTTTTCACATTGATATAATTTCAAGTTCAAAGAAAAGTTTTAATAACTGTATAAAAAATTTTCACCTGTTTATCAATTATTTATATTTCACTCCACTTGTTTTATCTCTTATATATATTCCCTTGTTTTATCTTATATATATTTACATATTTATTTGTATCTAAAAATTTTTTCTGAACTGTTTAAGAGTAAGTTGGAAACACGGTGCCCCTTTACCCCTAAATATTCATAAATCTGTATTTCATAAGGACAAGAATAATCCCTTACATAACTATAGTATAGTGATCAAAATCGGGAAATTTTAAATCAACACAAAACTACTAATGAATTCATAATCCATATTCAAATTTCATTATTATTAGAATCTTCTGTAAATATTTTCCCCCAAGCCTAGATCCAATTTTGGATCACAAATCACAACACTTGGCTGTCATGTGTATTTAGTCACTTTAAAAAAATTTTTTTTCAAGATATCTTGTATTTAGTTGATATGAAATATACACATCATGAAATATGCTGACCTTAGGTGTACAACTTGGTAAATTTTGACAAGTTTATTTGATATTTGTTAAAATTAAATAGAAGCCTTGAAAAGATTATGATTCTACAATAATTTAATCATCCTTTTCTACCAATAAACCATGTGACAACTAAAATATTTGAAACTAATAATCATAACTATTGATTTATGATAAATGTATTTAATAAAGTGAATAGTAACTTTTTGCAAATATATTTTAGAATCTATCAATAATGTGTAGACACCAAATCATCACACTATTAGAGAAATGGAGCTTCATGGAAGCCAAAGGAGTTTTTCTTTTTTTTTTTTTTTAAGATTTTATTTATCCATTTGAGTGAGAGAGAGAGAGAAAGAGTGAGAGAGAGCAAGAGAAGGGAGAGGGTCAAAGGGAGAAGCAGACTCCCCATTGAGCAGGGAGCCCAATGCGGGACTCAATCCTGGGACTCCGGGATCATGACCTGAGCTGAAGGCAGTCACTCAACCAACAGAGCCACCCAGGTGCCCAGCTAAAGGACTTCTTAAGTTGATAGAACGATCCTGTAGTGGAACTGAAAATTACCTAACGTATTCCAGCTATTGTCAAATTAGCCTAGACTCTTCTGGCTCGAAGCTACACAGAAACGACTGACAATATGGCAGCCTGGGTCAGTTACATTACATGGCCAGAAAGCTGATCAATTCAACTGGTCTAATAAATGAGGAGAAACACATTTGGCAGAGACTCAGATTTTCACCCTGTTCATAGCGATCTTTACCTGGTAGAATCAACACTCTATCATTCGAGGTCAGAGGACGGCCATCTTTGTACCATGTCAGTGTAGGAGGAGGAGCAGCATTTGTTTCACAGTAAAGAGAAATTGGATTGTTGATGATTACATCCTTGGCTTCACCACTCCTGCCGGTATCCAGCATGTTTCCTATTTCCCAGAGTTTCTGAAAACTTGGAGGAACTATGGAGGAAAGATATGACATTTTAGACACATGTGAATGCTAGGGTTAATTAAACAAAGATCTTGACTGTATTTTCACAAGAATCATTAATAAATCATTAGTAAATGTAATAAATCAATGTGAAAATATTTTCAAGTACTTATACACCTCCCAACTCTATCCCTGAGCCAAAAAAGGTAGTAGACAGAAGTCAGCACTGGTTTTCATGTGGAAGAACAAGAAATATGGGGGGTCAAAATGCCACCTTCATGCTTTGCACTCCCTGGTCCCTAGCACTTAGAAGACGAAGAAGTCTGTTCTCAGGGATGATCCTACTCTAATATGCATGGATCAAGGGATGAACAAAGGCTCAACAGAGAGCATCAGCCAATCATCTGTCTTGAGCCTCTAAGAAGGCTAAAGAAGTTATGCAATCAAGATTAATAACTCCATTTGCAAAAACAATAGGACATTCTCAAACATTTCTGAGGGACAAGCATGAACTTTCTAGAAGGCAATTATCCTGCACATCAAAATCTTTAAAAAAGTACCTAACACTTGACCTAAAATTTCCATTATTAGCAACTTAGGAAAAACCACAGATGTGCAAAAGTTTTATGTATAAAGATGTTCAGTGAAGCATTACACGAGTAGGGAAAACTTGGAAACAACCTAGACATTCCACAATAGGAGTGTTGTTAAATATATATTTTAATACTCAACTGATAAAGTTGTACTTACAGCTATTAAAAAGCTGTACTTACAAGCTGTACTCACAGCTATTAAAAAGAATGTTTTACATAAGAGACCCTTAATCTCACAAAATAAACTGAGGGTTGCTAGGGCGAGAGGGATTTGGAGAGGGTGGTGGGGTTATGGACATTGGGGAGGGTATGTGCTATGGTGAGTGCTGTGAAATGGGTAAGCCTGACGATTCACAGACCTGTACCCCCGGGGCAAACAATACATTTATGTTAATAAAAATAATTAATTAAAAAAATGTTTTAAAAAGCATATATAAAAGCACAAAAGTAACAGTATTAACAACATTGATACCAGGTACCACTTCTTAAATATTTTGCTACAAGTTTTACATACTTCATGTTATTTAGTACTCACCACATTTTACAAGGCATTAATTTTAAAAGCAAGGAAACCAAGGCTTAGAATACTTCGGTAACTTGCCCAACTCAAAAACTCTGTAGGAGCTACATCATCATTTAATTTCAAGTCTGATCTCTTCAAATCCTATATTTTACTATGCTTTCTTGCCTTCCAGGTAAACACTATCAAAAATACCTTCATGATAAAATGTTAGGGGAAAGCTAATGTAATAGAAAAGTCTGTATCATGTGATCTCAACTTGCAAATGAAGTATACTTCACAAAAATATATCAGAAGGAAACGAAGTAACCCTGAATGATGGATTATTTTCTTCTTTGTCAATTTCTTAAACCCAAGTTTTCAATAATGAATGTTTACTATTGGTAGCAGAAAAAAATATATTTAAAATAAACCAAGTCAAATTTCTTCTTCATTGTTTTGAAAGATCATATAAGCTGAATTACATGCAAGAAGCATATTATTACCTTGTATATTCACATCAAAATCCAACTCATCTTCACCTGCAATATTAGATGCTACACAAGTATACCGTCCAGTATCTGATATCTGAGCCTCCTTTATTTGAAGTGTGTGGCCACTTGCAGCAATATTGACATGATCGTCTGATTTAAGGGGCTGTGATTTAATGAAATAATGTTACCTTGAAATGCACTAATAAATCATCTAAAACATCATACAGTTTGTACTTTTTAGGATTTTTAATAAATAAAAATAAAATTATATTTGAAATACTCAAGACAATAGTAATTGAATTAATTTAGTTTGATTAAACTTTTCTGAGTAATCACATTTTTATTTATTGAAAATACTGCTCATATACTTTACATCTGTGCTGGGTATTTCTGGGTGGTACATTTATATACCAAATGTATAAATGCATATTCTATGATTAAAAAACATTCTTAGGTATCATATCTATTTATCCATGTTGGAAAAATTATTTTCAGCTAATCCTATAGTGTACTATAATTCTGTAGAAAATACTGGAGTTTTTAAATGAAAGATTGAGGGTACTGACCATCTGATTTGATCTAAATATCACTATTGGTCATTCAGAAACATCATTATTTCATAAGTGGAAAATTTTAACCTAGAGATATTTATATTACAATGTTTGCTTTAAAGTATTATATTTAATGGTACATTAACTTACAGATATTTGTATTATGATATTTTATTAATATCATCACTTACACTTAATAGGACATTTCTCATAAACACTGCCATTTACACTAAGTTCCCTCTTATTCCTTGAAGATAGTAGCTCCTGGCTTACTGTCATTCCTTCTAATGATACTTTTCTCATAATTCTTGGTGATTTCGACACCCACATAGACAGTTACCCAATGCTTTGTGTTCTCAGCTCCTTGACCTCCTCTCCTCTTTTTTGTCCCCAATCCTCTGTCAGCCACTCAACCATTCATCCTTGGCTTTAGAATTACCAAGAGCCACATCTCTTTATAATCTCACTTTCAAGTTCTCATTCTCTGACCACCACTTCCTCATTCTCTAACTCACTTCCTCTAGCAACCCAAATCCAGTAATTTTCTGGTGTCATGGGAGGACCCATAATCCACAGACCTTACAATGTGTTTGCTGCCACTCACTCTCCTCCTGACCAAAGACAATTGCTCCTTGCATAAACCCTCAACTTCTTTTGCCCTCTTTCCCTTTACTTTATTCTCCTGGCAAAACTCTAGCCCTGGTTAATGCCAGTCTGTCCATTTTGAGCATTTTCTGGTCTATTCAAGGCTATCCTTCCAGCAACTATGCCCTCTTACACCTGTATTATTGGCAGTTGATTTCTTTCTGCTGGATGATTTCAATCTGCATACAATATACCGCAATTTTTCCCATAAAAAATAAAAACTGTTTACAATGGAGCCTACCTCCACATTTTTCTCCTATCCTTTATAGCCCATGGCTTTAAAATGCTACACTGGCTGTTTCTTTTGATCTTTCCTTGAATCTATTCTAATCAGAACTTTACCATCTCTACTTGACCAAATTCCATTGTCAAAGACCCTAACAACATCCATGTTTCTATACTCACTGGTCAATTCTGTTTTTATTTTACTTGATCAGTGGCATTAAACACAGTTTCACTTGTCTTCATTTCGAAAAACTTTTTTTCCCTATCTTTTGGGATACTTGACTCTCTGCCCCACAACCTCTAAACGTAGGAGTCCCCGAGGACTTAATCCTCAGAACTCTTATCTATCTAAACTCACTCTCCTGTTGCTCTCAGGCAAAATCTTGCACTCATCTTTGTCTCACAGTTTTCCCTCACATCCTGTTAACACCTTTGTCCAGGCAACTACCATCTTTCTTCTGGACCACTGAAATAATTCATATCTGGATCCTCTCTATCTTCTCTCAATACAGAAGCCAATGGAATCCTTTTAAAACCTTAAGTCAGATCCTATCACTCTTGTGTTAAAAAATTTCCTGTAGCTTCCTATCAGAATACAGGCCAACCGGTCTACAAGGCAATGTGATCTGCCTCCCCATTAATCTTTTGTTCACAACTTCTGTGTTCCCATGGATCATTGCACTCCAGCCAAAGTGCCTCAGGGCCTTTGTCCCTGCTATCTCTCTACTTTGGAATATGTTCCCCTCAGGTATTCTGTGTCTGCTTTCTTTGTTTTCTTTGAGTTTCTGCTCAAATATCCCCTTATCAGTGAGACCTTCCCTACATAAATAAAAGATCATACTCCCATGCTTGTTACTCCTCTTCCCAACTGAATTTTCTCTATAACATTTACCCCATCTGGCACATTATATGTTGCACTGGTTTAGTTTTTTTCTCCCCAAACTTTATATGAGGAGAGATATTTGTCTGTTTCCTTCATAGCTGTATTCCCCTGCACCTAAAATAGTGTCCAGAAAATAGTATGTGCTTAGTAAATAACTTGGTAATTAATAAATCATTATTAACATTGTATCATTTAAGATAAAAATAATATAATTTAAATTTTCTATGGTAAAAGAAAAACTTCAGGACATGAATAAACAAAACTCAAAGATTCCATTAAAACTTTTTGTGGGTAACAAGGCCAATATGTTTGGTGGGTTCTTCTCAAAAAACACCATTTCACTGAAGTAGTGCTGCTTATCTGAAGAATGAAATAACAAAAAAAAGGATATGGAAAATAAACAAAAACTAGGTTTTGTTTGGGTACTCATTTTAGAGAACCAATCCTAAACCCTGAAAAATTTAACAGTTTAACTAAAGCATCATAATTGGATTGATTTCAAAGTCTGGATTTGAAACTAATTTAACCACTCATTATGATATTAAAAAAAACAAAACTGTCTCATTCCTAACACAATTCTATCTTTAGCCAATTTTTATGTATGTGGGTGTTTGTGTGTATGTGTGTCTATGTGTAGTAACTAAGAAGAATAAAATAGGATCTAGGTAAAATCAAAAATAAAATAAAAAGATTTCAGAAGAGAATGGAATTAGTTGTTTCCAAGCAAACCATATAGAATTGATACTGTACAGTGAAGTGTACTTATAGTCAGAAAAGAAACTATAAACAGAACATTGTGGGAGTTCCATATTTTTCCTTCTGCAATGGCTTCCAGATGAAACTTGCTTACTTTATAAGAGACGATTATTTTTTTCTAGCTGCCAGTGTTGGAAAATCTCTGTGATCTGAAAAAATAAAGCTATATCTTTCTGTATCTTAATCATAATTCTGACCTGAACTTCTACAGCTGGAATTTAACTAGCCATTTGGTTGACTATGTGTATAACAGAACAAATAGCAGCTTAGTTATGCCACATCTGTATTAAGCACAGAGTTAATAGCAGCCCCTCTCCCCCCTCCCAAAAAAAAGAGTCTATTTTGGTGTGTTTTTACACATATCTTTAAAACATGAATGGAAGAAAATAAGTTGAGATGAGAAATAAGGATGTATGGTCTGAAATTCAGATCACGTAATTGAAGGATGTGCCTTTTATTTAAAGTTTCTTATTGCCTCCAGTTAATTGAATTGGGCACTTAATCACCACATTTAGCTATTTTTCTTCCTCTTGGAATATAAAACATGTTACCTTTTATAAAAGAACTAAAGGTGTTTAGAGAAAATTCTAAATAAATTCAGTACCCACCTACCATTTACCATTTTAATCTAGCTTAGCACTGTTCCGTGTTTCTTCTCTACAAAGTTTGCTTACTCTATAAAGCCACAGAATGCAAAAACTCTTCCTGAATGGGAAGGTGGTTGGATTTTCATACATGATTGCTAATGTCCACAAAAATAATCCCTCAAACTTTCCAGTGATGGAATAATGCTAAGTTTGTTGAACATGGTTCAAGTTTCTTTGCAGTTTTCTATTCTAGGAGCACGGTTTTGTGCTAGTTATAAGGTGACATTGATTTCTCTGAGTTTCTTGTGTTTGTGTTTTTTTCTTCTCTTTTTTAAAATTTAATTGATCATTTTTGTTTTTCAGTAACTATTAGCAAAAGAGAAAATGTGTGACTGGCCTGTCCATCCTTGTACCAGCTGAGAGAGGCAGAAGGAATTGCATAAGCTTCACATTCCAAAGTCAGGGTATTGTTGACTTTGATCTTCACTTCTTTAGGGGAAAGACCCGGCCCCAGTAGGTCCCCTTTATTGATGATGGGTGGAACTGCATAAAAAACAAATATTTGTAGAGTTAAACACTGGTTCTTTTAAATACATGTTATATCATAGAAATCACACTAAGGATGACTTAAGAAAACAAGGAAATAACTAAGGTGTTGGCTATGCTCCCCTTTCATGATGGACCCGAGTTAGCATCTTGTGAAATGGTAATGCTCAGATACAGAATGTGAAGGAAAACAGCTTTCTCCCTTCATCACTTTAATAATGTTGATGAGGCTATTGTCCTTCACAGAACAGCTACTTCCATTTTTCCAGGTTCCCAGAAACAGTCCAAGCATGACCTATAAAAGGCATTTGCTCAGTCATTAAAGGAACTGATTCAAAGAACAAAAGACAATCAGAAAGATGCTCTTTCTTTTTAAAAAACAAAACCAAAACCAAAATCCTGAAATGTAGGTCCTGTTAATGGTCATATTCACTTTGCTTTTTATGTATAGGTCAATGTACAGTGGATTAGCTCAAAGTCACTGATGAATTCAACTTAGGCTGTTGATTAGAACATATATATTTAAGTAACAATTTTGTGCACAGAAGTATTATAACTCAGCCCAGGGTGTTCCCAGAAGGAAAAACAGAAATGTAAGGAAAGTGCCACTGACAACTTCTCCAGTAAGAGGTTAGGGAGCAGACTGAATGGGCTCTTCACATCTTAGCAGTTGAAGACATGGGTACAATGCTTAGTATGACTTTCATCTTAATGAAGCAAGCTACATAAACAATAAACTTTAATGATGAGTATAAGTAGTTATGAACCCATAATAAAAAACAAGATTGAAAAAGTTAGAAAATTTGAAGAAAATATGAAATGTAGTGTTCTTTGTGGGACTTACTGTAGACCTTTACTTCATAGTGCTTTATCATTTCCCCCGCCTCATTAGTGGCTATACAAGAGTATCTTCCAGCATTATCCTCCTGTGCATTTAGGATCTGCAGAGTCCTACCTCCTGAAAAAAAATCACGGAACACCAAAAAATCTCTGAAGTCACAGTGGCAACAGAGTATGCACAAAACGCTGTGGTTTTTAGTTCTCACTAACATATTTCTTTTTCTATGTGCTAATTCTGTAATAGATATTTGACACAAGACAAACTACAATATAGATGGGCACTGCATGGTGCACAAGGAGTCAGTAAGTCCTCGATGACCCTCTATGATAATGACTCTCATGCTCATCCTGACCCTCCCATGCCTCTGCACATACTCTGGCTAAGGTTTTTACTTCACTCTGTTCATAAATAAATCTTCCACCTTAGCCATCTTCTTCTCATCTACTTGGGCTATCAGTAGAGACTGATCTTATTAAACTCAGTTTGTATTATGGTACATTTCTCCTTAAAAATCTCCACTGGTTCTCAACTGACTAAAATATAAAGTCAAAACTCTTTAGTCCAGGCATTCAAAACATGATTCCAATGTTCCTTCCTGACCTTTTCTCCAACCCACCTCCCACCCTGCCATACACACACACACAAACACACAGAAAATGTCCCCACTCAAGTGGAAGGTGGGAGTCTACATATTATTACTTGCAACTAGATAGGCCTTTGTACATCTATGTGCCTTTCTTACTTTGTACCTTTCCCATACTAGTCATCCTGAGGGATCTGAAATCACTCATTTTCAACCAACAAAATTCTATACGTTTCTTTAAGGGCTGGTTCAAGTTCCAACTGCAACAAAGCATTTCCTGGCCACTTCAGCCCACAGTGGTCATTCCGTCTTTTGAACTTTTTATAAAATTCGTCACTACCTCATTTATCAAGTGTCATGATTATTCATAATTCATGTTGTTAATTAAATTTTACACATATTATCTCCCTTCCATATAAAACTGTAAATTTCTTAAAGCTGGTGATAATACTTTTTAATTCTTTCTATTTTCATACATTTTGCCAAATATTAAAGAGAAATAAATAAGCTCTCTCAGTCTAAATACCAATTCTCCTTATGGTTCAATTCAACAAGAAATGAATTTCTACTCTTTTTGGTATTCCACATTGTATTTTAATCAATTAACAATATTGTGGTATTTATTTGCCTTTTATTTAGATACATTATTGGTCTTCCAAAAAGTAATTTTACTTTAGATTATAAGATCTATGTGAATAATTAAAACATTAAAATGCCAGTAGTATAGCATAACTAAGACATAAGTGCTTTTATAAAAAGTAACCAATGATTCTTTTTCTACAATAGTAGATGGCACAAATGTATCTTGTGCATCTAAAGTAAGCTAGTTACCTGGAAGAATACGAATATTTCGGTTGGATTCTAAAGGTGTTCCATCCTTAAACCAGGTGATGGTGGCTGGAGGATATGAATAAGCTTCGCAGACCAAAGATGTGGGGCTGTTAAGGATAACGGTGACATCTTCGGGGCCACCGTCACTATCAACGCCAGCAATTGTAGGAGATACTAAAATAGATTTAAAATGTGATTAAAGAAATATGTTTAGAAATTTTCTTATTTGTGAATTTCTAAATTTCACTATACTTATTTTTTTTAGATTTTATTTATTCATTTGTCATAGACAGAGATCACAAGTAGGCAGAGAGGCAGGCAGAGAGAGAGAGGAGGAAGCAGGCTCCCAGCTGAGCAGAGAGCCCGATGTGGGGCTCGATCCCAGGACCCTGAGATCATGACCTAAGCTGAAGGCAGAGGCTTTAAACCACTGAGCCACCCAGGCACCCCTTCACTATACTTATTTGTATAATCCTATTTCCTAACAATTCCAGAAATAATTGGTTCTTATTCTACATGAAAGGAATGAGAACATCAAAATGGAGTCATGGAGGAGAAAACACAGAAAAAAGGAATTATAATACAGCATAGTAGGGCAAAAATGAGAATTCTGGTGTAGGATACATGGAGGCATAACATTCAATCCAGTCCGAGGTGTGTGGTGAGAGGACTCTCATCAGGGAAGGCCTCCTAAAGGAAAAGATTGCAAAGTGAGCCTTAAAGGATTAGTGGCGGTTATTAAGTGAAAGAAGGGAAAACTTGTAGGAAGAAAGATCATATGGGGGGGGGCAGAATAGTATAAACAATGAGGGGCAAGCAGGGAATATATTAAGGATAGATTCAAGGGGGTCAGTGTTGGATGCAAAGGTAATGGAGACAGATCCATTTGTTCCACATAAGATAATGAGGGACCGAATTAAAGGAAGGCAAAAAGAGGCAGGAGTGACTACAGAAAAATTTAGGAAGTCAATTAGTGGCACCGGATGATAGAATTTGGAGGCTAAGGAAAACCAAAGTCAAAGATGACTTCTGGTTTTCTTGCTTGGGAATGTAGGTAAACTGCAGTGAAGCAATATAAATAGAAAATACGGAAAGATCTCATTTTGGAGGGAAGAAGTTTCATTCAGTTCTGAGTATTT
Organism: Enhydra lutris kenyoni; assembly: GCF_002288905.1. Taxonomy (NCBI): domain Eukaryota; kingdom Metazoa; phylum Chordata; class Mammalia; order Carnivora; family Mustelidae; genus Enhydra; species Enhydra lutris. The sequence continues at coordinate 21,778,752 of NW_019154108.1, read as the reverse complement.
TGAATTTAAAGTGCTCATGACAATTCCAGCTAGAAATGTCCAACAAGCAATTGCATATAGAAATCCAAACTTGGGAGAAAGATCTGGGTTGAGGTATGAATTTTAAAAGAAACTGTCTATAGAAGATAATAGTTAAACCTCTGGGAATTAAGCTTATTATTGGAAGACAATATCTAGAGTAAAATGAGCAGTGAAGTAATGACAAAATGCTAAGGTACCTAATGTTTGAGAGATGGATTACAGAGAAGTCCATAAAAGAGAGAGAAAAAGAGCCACCCAAAGTGTGCAAGGATAACGAGAGAACACTGTGAAGGAAAAGAAATAATGTCTAAAACATTAAGAAAGGACTGAGAAATATTTGTTGGATCAAGCAACAGGATAATCTTTGACACAAGCATTGAAGCATGGCATGGGGAAAAGCCAATTTAGTGTGACAAGAAGGACAGACAAGGAATGGTTACAACATGAAGTCATGGAGAGAGTAGAAGGTGAAGCTGTAGGTAAGGTGGCTGGTGAGAATGACTGACATACCATGATACAGGGTTAAGGACATAAATATGAGTAGTTGCTGTGAACAAGAAGGAGAACTCACCTTCTGGGAAAAGAAAGGGTAAAGACCCTGAGTAGACCAGAAGTTGCAAAGGCACATACTTAAACAGCCTCAACTTCATGAACTTTATGAAGATGGTGGAAGTCTTTGATTCAAATCCTTCAGTCTTCAATGAATGAGGGAGAATGACAAGAAACAGGGAAGTAACTAGGAAGTGGGGATTGGAGGGTGTGGTCAGATAGCATGACTTGGGATAGTTGGGATAAAGAAAAATGATCTCCACTGGAGAGAGCTCCAGGAAGCTAGTGTCTCTTAGGAAGAGTCAGATTGCAATTACAGCAAGAAGCTGGAGAGAATACTGAACCAGGTTTCCAGAGTATAGGACAGAGTATAGGATTTGGACATGAGTTAGTACTGGGAAGTGAATAAGTGGTGAAAGGAAGGAGGCATGAGGAACTTAAAGCTCTAAGAGAGACAGTGAATGAGCTGCAGAAGAGGAGAGGAAATCCAGGGCTGAGCATTTGCCTTTCATACCCTGATGGGTGTGAGGGAACACAGGTATCTTTGTAGGCAACTGGCTCTTGAACTCCCACTCATACTTATCTAGTATCTGTTATTCAATGCTCTGTCAGGTGCTGGGGCTAAATCCTTTACAAGGTAAAAGAGGTTCTGCCTTTTGGAGTTTATTTTTTATATACCATCTATATATACTATTCATTTGACACTTATACATTATCTATTATTTTGATCTAATTTTTCTTGCATATGTATCTCTTCTAGTTAATTAGATTTTAAGATACTTGAGGACAGTGTCTTATATGGCAGTTTCCTATGCATAGGACTATATTTTCCCAAAAGAATCTGGGCAATATCTATAAAAACCAATAAATAAAAATTGCAAAGCACTGCATACTCAAATGTAGGTTAGTTGATTCTAGTAGAACGAAAAGTATTTTGATATTAGTAATAAAATATAACACATTCAGGTGCAGCATTTTAAATTTCAAGACATGAGCAGAAATTAAAAATCCATTTTAATGTCATGCCTGAGATATAAGCATAACTGATGCTGTAAGAACTGAACGTACAATTATTTCATAATTCCTAATCCACAAAGACTAGAATATGGACAATTACCAATAACTGTCCCATTAAGAAAGGATAAAATACATCAGATTGAGCCCCTTGTACTGTTGACCTGTTTCTCTCTGATCAGCATACATTTAACTTTTACTATTGCGTTTTTTACATCTGTCTTATTCACAGTTGTGTCTCCAGCACTAAACACAGTTCCTGGAACATAGGTGGTATTCCAAATGTAATGAATAAATTTATAAATATGTGAATTAATTAAAGAAAAACATCAAAATGTACACAAGCACTAGTCCTCCTTAAATAATGAAATTCTATGGCAGAAAAATTAAAAAGAAAAAGAAAAGAAGGTAATTCAGCAGACAGTTATGTCTGATTCTTCAAGATTTGAGGCAATATTTTTACTTACCCAACACATTAAGACTGAAACTTTTGCTCTTGTCGCCAGCTGTATTAGAAGCCAAACATGCATATCTTCCAGTATGTGACACTTGGGCATTGGTAATGTTAAGAAAACGGCCACCAGACATAATGTGATGGGTGTCATCTTCTAGGAGGAGTTGTCCATCTTTGTGCCATGTAATTTCTGGCATTGGATTCCCTGTAACAAAAAGCCACTTCTGAGAGATGGCTAAAAATTATATGCCTACAACTGATAATGAAAAGAAAGCATTTTCACTCATTTTCCTTTATATTTAATATCACACTTGTCAAACAATGCAGTAATCATTCATTTAAAATAAGTTTGTAAACATAATTTATAATAACATTCATGCCATAATTTTTCAAATTCACAGATTACAAGCCATTTTCAAGTGAAGATTAGTTTGATCTATAAGTGAAATAATTCTAAGTTAGTCTTTGTGTTTAGTTAAATAGTAAAATATACTTTAAAAAGAATGGGACATGCATTTTTATTAAAATTATTACTCATAAATACATTCACATTCATATTAAATTTTTAAAGGTTTTATATTTTTGAAAGCAAGCAATAGAAAAGGAAAAACTTTGAAATAAACAATTCAACAAATAGATATTTTCAGTTTATACCAGGATTCTAGCATACATATATATAATAGGTAGATAGAGATATAGATATATTAATTATTCCTTTAATGGAATAATTCACCTATGGAAAAAGATCTTTTTGTTTAACATGAGACCTATGTTAAATGTTAATTTTTAAGTTGCTCAAATAATTAAAAAAATTTAAAGCCATAAAAACAAGTTCTATTAGGAAAAAGTACTAGGATAATACATTAAAATTGGAAGGCTTGGTCATACCAACCACGGAGCCTGTTCTATAGCTCTACCCAGGCAGGAAAGCGAATTTGCAGGCCTGCCCAACTGTTGAAATATAGCACCCAGTCCCACCTGACAAGGAAGCCTAATCAGAGAATCCAGGCAACCACAGAACCTATTCTACAGCTGCACTCAGTCGAGAAACCCAGTGAGCAGAACTCTCCAACTGTTTCCAGTCAACATCAAACCCTACCTGCTAACTTCAGGGCTCAGGCAGGGGCCTCAAACTTACAGAGACCATAGAAACAAGCCCCATCTGCAAGGATGCTACCAGATGACCCATGAAGAACACCAAGCTGTACTGACTGGTGAATGACTGTTTTTGCCAAAGTGAACCTATAAAGCCTAGAAGAGGAGACCCTTGACTCCAATGTGTAGATACCAATGCAAGGAATCAGGTAAAAAAGACACCATCAAAGGAAACTAATTAAATTCCAATAATGACCCTAAAGAAATGGAAATCTGTGAACTAAGTGTCTGACACAGAATTCAGAATAATCTTCTCAAAGAAGTTTGGTGAACTAGAAGAACACAGACAACTAAACAAAATTAAGAAAACAGTGCATGAACAAAGAGATAGAAACCATCCAAACAAACAGAATTCCTAGAGCTGAAGAATACAGTGACTGAAGTAAAGAATTCAACAGAGAGCTTCAACAGTAGACTCAACCAAGAAGAAAAAAGAATTAGTGAACTAGAGGTTAGGTCATTAAAATTATCCAGTCAGAAGAGAAAGAAAAAATGAATGAGAGAGAGAGAGAGAGAAAAGAAAGAAGGAAACAAAGAAAGAAAGAAAGGAAGGAAGAAAAGAGAAGAGAAAAGAAAGGAAGAGAAGGGAAGCAAAAAAAGAAAAAGAAGAAAACAATGAAGAAAGCCTATAGGACTTATGGAATACTACTAACAGAAACAATATACATATACATTATGGGAATTCTAGAAGGACAAGAGAAAGAGAAAAGGACAGAAAGTATATTTAGAGTAATAATGTATGAAAACTTCCCAAACATAGGGAGAGAAATGAAAATTCAGATTCATGAGGCCCAAAGGACCCCACATTGGTTGAACTGAAAAGGGCTATACTGAGACACATTATAATCATATTTTCAAAAGTCAAAGACAAAGACAGAATTTGAAAGCAGCAAGAGAAAAGTATATTACAAGGGAACCCCCATAAGACTTTAAGGCTGATTTTTCAAAAATAAGACCTATTTTGTATGCCAGGAAAGAATAGGATAATATATTCAAAATATTAAAAGAAAAAGGAACTGCCAATCAAGAACACTCTAGCTGGCAAAGTAGGAGGGAAAGATAAATATTTTCTTGAACAAACAAAAGCTGAGGCAGTTCATCACCACTGGATCTGCCTTTCAAGAAATGCTAAGGACATTCTCAAGTGGAAATGCAAGGATGATAATTAATGCTGTAAAACATATGACTGTGTGTACAAAAAGTCACTGGTAATGAAAAATATGTAGTTAAAGTTATAGTCTCTATGATTGTAACAGTGGTGTGTAATTCATTTACAACTCTAGTTTAAGAGTTAGAAAGTAAATGTATTTAAAATAGTTATAATAATAATATATAATAATAATAGTTAAAATAGTTATAACTACAAAATAATTTGTTATTGGATACATGTAAAACGTATAAAAACCGCCTCATCAATAACCTAAAGTGTGAGGGGGAGAGAGTAAAAGTAAAGTTTACATATACTGTCAAAGTAAAGTTGTTATCAGCCTTAAATAAGATATAAGATATTTTATGTAAGCCCTATGGTAAAGAAAAACCTATACTAGTTGCACAAAAGATTATGATAAAGGAGTCAAAGCATACTGCTACAAAAAAGTCATCAAATCACAAAAGAAAATAGCAAGGGAAGAGGCAAGGAATAAAGGATCAACAAAACAACCAGCAAACAATGAACAAATGGCAATAGTAAGTCCTTACCCATCAATAATTACTTTAACATAAATGGATTAAATTCTCCAAAAGACAGGATGACTGAATGCATTATAAAAAACAAGATTCACTAATATGGGGCCTATAAGAGACTCACTTTAGCTTCAAAGATACACATAACTTCAAAGATACACATAGACTGAGAATGAAGGGATATAAAAAGATATTTCAAGCATATGGCACCCAAAAGAAAGCAGGAATAGCTGCTTTTATCTCAGACAAAATAAACTTAAAGCTAAAAATGGTCAAAAGAGACAAAGAATCATTATCATTATGCAATGATAAAAGAGTCAATTCTCAGGAAGATATAGTAACTATAAATATTTATGCACCCAACATTGGAACAACTAAATATATAAAATAAATATTAATAGAACGAAAGGCGGAAATAAACAGCAATACAATAACAGTTGGGGACCTTAATATCCACTCTCAACAAAGGAAAGATCATTCAGACAAGAATCTGAATAAATCTAACTAAGGAGGTGAAAGTTACCGAATGATGAAAGGAGTTGAAAAAGACATGAATAAATGCAAATATATCTTATATTCGGATTGGAAGAACTAGTATTATTAAAATGTCCATACCACTCAAAGCCCTTTATTTTCAACATAAAACACAAAAACAAAACCAAAGCCATTTATAGATTCAATGCACTTACTATGAAGATTCTAATGGCTTTTTTATAGAAATAGAAAAATGTCAGAAAATTCATTTGGCCCCAAAAGACCCAAACAGACAAAGCAATTCTGAGAAAGAACAAAGCTTGAAGGCATCAAACTTCCTGATTTAAAATTGTATTACAAAGCTAAGGTAATCCAAACAGTATGGCATTGGCATTTAAAAAAAAAAATAGACCAATGGAACAGAATTATGCACAAAGAAATAAACTCTGGCATATAAGGCAACTAATATTTGGATAAGGGATCCAAGAATAGTCGACAGAAAAAGGTAGCCTCTTCAATAAGTGATGTTGGAAAAATTAGATATTCACATGCAAAAGACTAAAACTAGACCCCTGTCTTACACCAGTCACAAAACTTAACTTGAAATGGATTAAAGACTTAAGTGTAAGATTGGAATTATAAAACTCCTAGAAGAAAGCATAGGAACAAAACTCTCTGACATCAGCCTGAGAAAGGATTTCTTGGATATGACACTAAAATCACAAGCAAAAATAATAAAAATAAACAAGTGGGAGTCCACGAAACTAAAAAGCTTCTGCCTAGCAAAAGAAATCATTGACAGGGGCGCCTGGGTGGCTCAGTGGGTTAAGCCGCTGCCTTTGGCTCAGGTCATGATCTCAGGGTCCTGGGATCGAGCCCCACATCGGGCTCTCTGCTCAGCGGGGAGCCTGCTTCCTCCTCTCTCTCTGCCTGCCTCTCTGCCTGCTTGTGATCTCTCTCTGTCAAATAAATAAATAAAATCTTTAAAAAAAAAAGAAATCATTGACAAAATAAAAAGGCAACCTATGGAAGCAGAGAAAATATTTGCATACCACATATCTGATAAAGGATTAATACTCAAAATACATAAGGAACTTAATAACAAAAAGTCAAATAATGTAATTTTAAAAATTGGCAAAGGACCAGAATAGACATTTTTCCAAAGAAGACATACAGGTGGCAAACAGGTACATGAAAAGATGCTTAAAATCTCTGATCATTGGGAAATGCAAATAAAAACCAGAATGAGATATCACCTTACACCTGTTAGAATGGCTATTCTCAAAAAGACAAGAGATAACAAGTGTCTGTGAAATGTGGACAAAATTGTGCACAGTTAGTGGAAATGCAAATTGACATAGCTCCTACAGAAAACAGTATGGAGATCTCAAAAAATTAAAAACAGAATTACCACATGATCTAGTGATTCTCCTTCTGGGCATATATTTGAAAATACTGAAATCACTATTTTGAAAAGATATCTGCATTACCATGTTCACTGCAGCATTATTCACAATAATTTAAATACGAAAGCAACCTAAGTGTCCATTGACAGGTGAATGGATAAGGAAAATGAGGTGTGTATGTGTGTGTGTGTGTATACGCATGTATATCATTTATACATACACAATGGAATGTCATTCAGCCATAAAGAAGAAGGAAATTCTGCCATTTGCAACAGGATGGATGGACCGTGAGGGCATTAAGCTAAGTGAACAAGTCAGGCAGAGAAAACAAATACTGTATGATCTCACTTATATGTGTGACTTGATAAAATCAAAGCTCACAGCAACCAAGAAAAGACTGGCGCTTGCCAGAGACAGAGGAAGGTGGGGGAAATGGTTGAAGGTGCTCAGAAGGTACAAATTTCCAGTCACAAGACAAGTAAGTTCTGGGCCTGTAATGCACAGCACGGTTACTACAGCTAACAATACAGTATTATATATTTGAGAGCTGCTAAGAGAATCGATCTTAAAAGTTCCATCACAAGAAAAAAAAACGTGTAACTACATGAGATGATGAATGTTTAAACTTATTGTGGTGCTCATTTTGAAGTATATATTCATCCATCTATCTATCATCTATCTATATACATATAATCATTATGTTGTACACCTTAAACTTATACATTGTTATATGTCAATTACATCTCAATAAAACTAAGAGAAAAAATAAAGAATAACTAAAAACCAAATGCCAATGTAAAAAAAAAAAAAACTAGACCTCAAGGGGAGGATGTTATAAAATTTAGTCGGCTGGTCCCTATGCAACAGTTGTTACTTACCATAACATTTCTAGGGGAAAAAAAATAGCAGGCTAAGTAATAGTATATAACACATTCTTTATATTCACCTTGCTTAAAGTAGAAACATTTCTTTGCTTACTTAAATTTATTGCTCATGCATGGCATATAAACTACAAAATAAGAAGCTAATCAAATTTCCCCTTAAACACTGGCTTTCTGTAAGATGTTATGTGCTGCTCCCATTTTAAAACTCCATGACCATCTTTACTAAAAACAAACAAGCAAACAAACAGAAAACTAAAAAAAAAAAAAAAAACCCCAAACAGACTTGAAAATGTCCTCTTAGAGATTTATTTCCTTTTACTACAATAATACACTGCATCACTGGTAAAGATGGTAAAATTTGTTGGTGTAGGATATAGGAGTATTCTTATTTCCACAGAATCTGAGAAATTTCCTCCTACACTTCCACTGGCCGTTCTCAACGAGAATTCAATTTCAAATGCTATTTATAGTAGTTTGATTTTTTCTCAGCTAATTAAGATATATAGTGGAGAAATAATCAGTGAGTGGAGAACAACACAAGTTCAAGAGCTAAGTCCCTTACCTGTCACTTCACAGGTCAGTGTAACACTCTGCTTCTCTTTTACCTTCACATGTTCCAATGTATTTTCACTCACAATGCGAGGTGGCACTAAAGAAAAAGAAAATTAAATGAAGAAAAAAATCAGAAAAAGTAAACAACAATTCTAACAGCAGTGTTGTTATTCCAGAGGCATCTATGTTTATATATTTATTAAGCTATAACCTTTAAAACAAACTTCCAAATTATCATTATTTGTTTACCAGAATAATGTCATAAAACCATTTTGATCAATTCTAATTTTAAGATATAAACTTATATGTCATGAATTCAATTATAATGAATTTTATTGTAACAGAAGTTATAAAGTCTGGATAAAAATGTCAACAAGTAAAAAAAATGTCAACAAGTCATTAAGAACATTTATTAGACATTTATTTCTCCCACTGTAACTCTGATAAGTATTCACGTTAAAAAAGTTATCAGAGTCTCAACAGTTGTGAACTGAAAAGACACAGCATTTCAGCCATTTTAACCCAACTAATCACATCCAAATTATTTTAACATTGAATTACTGCCAAGAGTGTCAGTCCAGGGGCCAACAAATACATAAATGTGAGATCAAGCTGTAGATAAAATTTAACTATATCCAGAATGTATTAAGCCAATTACATTGTTTTTCTAGATATTGAAAATTATAAAAATACCTAATACTGAAAGCCCAAAGATTTTTCTTTCTTCACCAGCTGCATTCCTTACAACACAAGTATACTGGCCAGCATCTTCTACTCTGGTCTGCATCAACCGCAGAGTCCTGCCTCCTGGGGAAGCAAACCACCAGATGACTCAAAAAGAAATCTGTGACTTTACCAGTTGGCTAAGTAATGCTCAATTTGGATAAAATTCAGTCAATATACTTCAAAGGACTTTAACATTCATTAATATCAAGCTTTTAAAAAATCATATGCTTTAAGCCTATAGGCAGCAGAAAAGATAATTCAGAAGAATTTTCTGGTTCAAAGGCTAAAAAATAAATACAATGCTAAGTGACAATAAGCAAAAATATGGAGTTTCAGAGATGTGATGTTTGAACATAATCTCAAGAGGCAAGTATATCTAAAGATTTATTTATTTATTTGAAAGAGAGAGAGAGAGCATGAGCAGAAGGGGCAGGGAGAGGGAGAGAGAATCTCAAGCAGACTCCACACTTAGCACAGAGCCTAACATGAGGCTTGATCTCATGACCCTGAGATCATGACCTGGACCAAAACTAAGAGTCCGATGCTTAGCCAACTATACCACCCAGGTGCCCCAAAGGCAAGTTTATTTTACTACAGGGAAGAGTTAAGAGACACCATTATAGGTAGAGTATGAATGTGGATATAGAGTAGAAAGCAGATGTGAGTTTGGTACTTAGAGGAGAGCAGGTGGAGCAAATAGAGACAGATGAGGCTAGCTGGGGTAATGGTTGGTAGATGCCCACACTGTGGGCCCTTGAATGCTATGCTAAGGAAACTGGACTTTACTGTGTTCATTTAAAGCTATGGAAGTGTGCAAACAAACAAAAAAGACCTGTGCTTTTAGAAGGACAACTATGACAGGATGGTTGAGAAAAGATTCCCAGTTTGCCACTGAGTTGTGAAATGGGAATGTGAGAAAGGGGTCTACACCAGCATCCCAGATTGGGATGACATCAGTATGGGAGGAATGGGAGAAAACCCGAAGACCTGATTACTGGTTTCCAATGGCGTCTCGTGGAATCCTAGAATTATTTCGACCCAAGTCTACAGGGGGTCCCTTGATGCGCTCGTGCAATTCTGCTTTATTACTTTTTATACTTTGAACATCTATTTAATAAAGGTTACACTTCTTCATCCAAGAAATGCTTGCAGACTGAGAGGGCCACTCTCACATGCGAAAGGATGGGATTTGGAAAGAAACTCCCTCGAAGGACAAATGAAGAGGAGGCAGAAAATGGGCCTGAAACAAAGCCTGCAGAAAACAAATAGGCACTGACAGAGTCCTTGAAATCATTTGAGAAGTAAATTTTCAGGAAAAAAACAAAAAAGTAAATCATGTCTTAGATTTCATAATACTTTCCTACCTGGTATATTTTTGCTTGAAACCCTGAACTGGAACTAAAACAAACCGAAATGGTAGAACATGAAATTTTCATGTGAATATTCACCTGGCTCTAGATTTGTCAGGAAAGTCCATCTGTTTTCTCTTTTCCTAAACACAACAAGCTGTCACTGAGCTTTTCCTGGAAGCAACCTCCCCATCCTCAACTGGTTGAAAGGCAAACTCAGTAGTAACTTATTTACATAAACAAAGCTGATTACAAGAATTCAATTTTTCCCCCCAAACTGCATTTAAATAAGGAAAGTTAAATACAGAAATTATCTAAACATGTCAAAAAAAACCCTCGTGTTAATTAGGCGAGGAGTCAAGCACTCACTGCTACTTCAGATGAGTGAGACCATAACATGATTCCAGTTGAGAGATATTCGATCAGTTCAGCTGTTAAGAGTTACTGCTCGCTCTGCGAACCTCAGCCTCTTGCCTCATGATCTTTCTCTCATTTCCTGGTCCTCTCACTTAATCCAGTGAAAAACAACAAAAAGATCGGACAGTAAGTTCTACTTAAATGGAGATGTTTCTTGTACCTATTAAATTCTTATAGCAGCTATCCGTTCTTGGCAGAAAACTTGCTAACAATGACAGGGTCTTCAGAAAAATACAGCTTTCAGAAAATCTGTACTTAAAATTGCAGGAGAATTAATCTTAATGGAATAGAAGTGTGCAGCAGACCAATGACCAAGCAAGTCATATGCCATTCATCTGATTCTCATTCATCTATTGCACAATACACATGTTCAGACTGTAAAACTGAACGACTCCTTTGGCAGCGTCACAAGGTCAAATACTTTTAATGTGTTCACTCAGGGATCTCCAGCTGCTAGTCAAGCAAAACAAAACTAAATAAAACCAAAATGCCACTCCCATAAATCTATAATAAGCCAGAGTTCCTCACTCTTTGTGATAGCGGTACATCACAACGATCTTGCCTTTTTCATTTCCAGGAGCCCTGATGTAGCTATTATATTTTAAAAAAGTCCTCCTTTTTCAGTGATTTCAAGAATTTAAAAAAGTCAAAGATATGAAGATAATTTCGAGACAGGAAGATAATGGGCTCAGGATTTTGGTAACCAAATTGTAATAAAACCTTTACCATTAGTATGCATTTCCTAAGATCAACAGAGACTGGGACACCTGTGCAAAGGAAAACAATGTAGTAAGGAAATAGGAAAATTTCCCAGGATAGGGACACCTAGACCTTTCACCCAGTTGTCTATGGCAATGGCAAACATATATTGGATGTTACCATATAAGTAGGTGCTGTATTAACTGCTTTACATACGTACATGGACCCATTTCATCTTTACAAAAACCGTAAGAGGCAAATACTATTAATACCTTCACTTTATAAGTTAAGAGATGGAAGTTAGCAAAGTTAAGTAACTTGCTTGAGATCATGAATCTAGTGAGAATTATAGGCAATAAATATAATAATGATAGCAATACATATTCTTCATCAAGCTTCTATCATTTACAGACCAACATCTTGAAAAAACAGAGGGACCTTATTTAAACCTAATTGAAACACTAGGAAAGGATCTTTTCTGAAAAAAAAAAAAAAAAACCTCTTCAAAAGTGGAAATTTAAACTTCAGTTGAACAAATCTGGAAGTAGAAGATTACTTACTCTTAAAAATAGTTCACCCTTGGGACACAAAAAAGGCAGTCCTGAGAGGAAAATATATAGCGGTAAAATAGTTCACCCTTGGGACACAAAAAAGGCAGTCCTGAGAGGAAAATATATAGCGGTACAAGCCTTTCTCAAGAAACAAGAAAGGTCTCAGGTACACAACCTAACCCTACACCTAAAGGAGCTGGAGAAAGAACAAGAAAGAAACCCTAACCCAGCAGGAGAAGAGAAATCATAAAGATCAGAGCAGAAATCAATGAAATAGAAACCAAAAAAACAATAGAACAAATCAACGAAACTAGGAGCTGGTTCTTTGAAAGAATTAATAAGATCGATAAACCCCTGGCCAGACTTATCAAAAAGAAAAGAGAAAGGACCCAAATAAATAAAATCATGAATGAAAGAGGAGAGATCACAACGAACACCAAAGAAATACAGACAATTATAAGAACATACTATGAGCAACTCTACGCCAACAAATTGGACAATCTGGAAGAAATGGATGCATTCCTAGAGACATATAAACTACCACAACTGAACCAGGAAGAAATAGAAAGCCTGAACAGACCCATAACCAGTAAGGAGATTGAAACAGTCATCAAAAATCTCCAAACAAACAAAAGCCCAGGGCCAGACGGCTTCCCGGGGGAATTCTACCAAACATTTAAAGAAGAACTAATTCCTATTCTCCTGAAACTGTTCCAAAAAATAGAAATGGAAGGAAAACTTCCAAACTCATTTTATGAGGCCAGCATCACCTTGATCCCAAAACCAGACAAGGATCCCATCAAAAAAGAGAACTACAGACCAATATCCTTGATGAACACAGATGCAAAAATTCTCACCAAAATACTAGCCAATAGGATTCAACAGTACATTAAAAGGATTATTCACCACGACCAAATGGGATTTATTACAGGGCTGCAAGGTTGGTTCAACATCCGCAAATCAATCAATGTGATACAACACATTAATAAAAGGAAGAACAAGAACCATATGATACTCTCAATAGATGCTGAAAAAGCATTTGACAAAGTACAGCATCCCTTCCCGATCAAAACTCTTCAAAGTGTAGGGATAGAGGGCACATACCTCAATATTATCAAAGCCATCTATGAAAAACCCACCACAAATATCATTCTCAATGGAGAAAAACTGAAAACTTTTCCGCTAAGGTCAGGAACACGGCAGGGATGTCCGTTATCACCACTGCTATTCAACATAGTACTAGAAGTCCTAGCCTCAGCAATCAGACAACAAAAGGAAATTAAAGGCATCCAAATCGGCAAAGAAGAAGTCAAACTATCACTCTTCGCAGATGATATGATACTATATGTGGAAAACCCAAAAGACTCTACTCCAAAACTGCTAGAACTTGTACAGGAATTCAGTAAAGTGTCTGGATATAAAATCAATGCCCAGAAATCAGTTGCATTTCTCTACACCAACAACAAGACAGAAGAAAGAGAAATTAAGGAGTCAATCCCATTTACAATTGCACCCAAAACTATAAGATACCTAGGAATAAACCTAACCAAAGAGGCTAAGAATCTATACACAGAAAACTATAAAGTACTCATGAAAGAAATTGAGGAAGACACAAAGAAATGGAAAAATGTTCCATGCTCCTGGATTGGAAGAATAAATATTGTGAAAATGTCTATGCTACCTAAAGCAATCTACACATTTAATGCAATTCCTATCAAAGTACCATCCATTTTTTTCAAAGAAATGGAACAAATAATCCTAAAATTTATATGGAACCAGGAAAGACCTCGAATAGCCAAAGCAATATTGAAAAAGAAAGCCAAAGTTGGTGGCATCACAATTCCGGACTTCAAGCTCTATTACAAAGCTGTCATCATCAAGACAGCATGGTACTGGCACAAAAACAGACACATAGATCAATGGAATAGAATAGAGAGTCCAGAAATAGACCCTCAACTCTATGGTCAACTCATCTTCGACAAAGCAGGAAAGAATATCCAACGGAAAAAAGACAGCCTCTTCAACAAATGGTGTTGGGAAAATTGGACAACCACATGCAGAAAAATGAAATTGGATCATTTCCTTACACCACACACGAAAATAGACTCAAAATGGATGAAGGACCTCAATGTGAGAAAGGAATCCATCAAAATCCTTGAGGAGAACACAGGCAGCAACCTCTTCGACCTCAGCCACAGCAACATCTTCCTAGGAACATCGCCAAAGGCAAGGGAAGCAAGGGCAAAAATGAACTATTGGGATTTTATCAAGATCAAAAGCTTTTGCACAGCAAAGGAAACAGTTAACAAAACCAAAAGACAACTGACAGAATGGGAGAAGATATTTGCAAATGACATATCAGATAAAGGGCTAGTGTCCAAAATCTATAAAGAACTTAGCAAACTCAACACCCAAAGAACAAATAATCCAATCAAGAAATGGGCAGAGGACAGGAACAGACATTTCTGCAAAGAAGACATCCAGATGGCCAACAGACACATGAAAAAGTGCTCCACATCACTCGGCATCAGGGAAATACAAATCAAAACCACAATGAGATACCACCTCACACCAGTCAGAATGGCTAAAATTAACAAGTCAGGAAATGACAGATGCTGGCGAGGATGCGGAGAAAGGGGAACCCTCCTACACTGTTGGTGGGAATGCAAGCTGATGCAACCACTCTGGAAAACAGCATGGAGGTTCCTCAAAATGTTGAAAATAGAACTACCCTATGACCCAGCAATTACACTGCTGGGTATTTACCCTAAAGATACAAACGTAGTGATCCGAAGGGGCACGTGCACCCGAATGTTTATAGCAGCAATATCTACAATAGCCAAACTATGGAAAGAACCTAGATGTCCATCAACAGATGAATGGATAAAGAAGATGTGGTATATATACACAATGGAATACTATGCAGCCATCAAAAGAAATGAAATCTTGCCATTTGCGACGATGTGGATGGAACTAGAGGGTATCATGCTTAGCGAAATAAGTCAATCGGAGAAAGACAACTATCATATGATCTCCCTGATATGAGGGAGAGGAGATGCAACATGGGGGGTTAAGGGGGTAGGAGAAGAGTAAATGAAACAAGATGGGATTGGGAGGGAGACAAACCATAAGTGACT